>NC_048897.1:13777131-13959047 GCF_011077185.1 Oxyura jamaicensis | reverse complement strand
TTTTTTTTTTTTTTTTTTTTTTTTTTTTTTTTTTTTTTTTTAAAAAGATCTAGGCTTACAAAGTAGTAGTACTTGATTTCTTGCACTTGTAATTCAGAGCAAGAAGTTTTTTTAAAAAAAAATTAGAGAGCTCTGCTGTCTGAGATTAAAACTGATTATAAGAGCAGAATGATTATATAGTATACTTGGACTTCTCCAAATCAGTAACCTTTTTTGGAGAAAAAGAAAGTGTTTTTCCCAGCTATTGAAAATATTATTCATCTTCTTCCTTTCTTTCTTAAGGCATCTTCAGGCTTGATGAGGTGGACAGTCCAGAGTTCAGTTTCCTTTCTTGCTCCCTGATCAGAGAGGGCTTCAGAGTTCTTCATCTTCAAGTGTCAAGAAAAGGAACTTCAGGCTCTGTCTTGAATAATTCTCCCATGGGGAAAGGGAAATATCAGAGGAGTGTTTAAAATAACAGGGTCAGAACTGTAAAACTGGCAGTCAGAAATCTTTAGGATTCTGATTCCAGGATAATGTTACCTACACATCTGTTCCTTTTACATCCCTGTTAAAATAGCCCTTCATGCACTTTCTCAGTACTTAACATAGGTTACACAGAGGACGATGGGGAACTGGAAACAGCTATACATAACATACTGAAGGGCTTTCAGTCCAACAGCCATGGTGGCAGGCACATCGTGTTCATGGAAGAGAAAATGTGAGAATTGTAGAGGTAAACAGGAGAAGTATACGAACCACAAAAACACTCGAAAGGCAGGCAATAGAGAGATCAGAAATAAGTTAATAGTTGTCTTTAATATGATTGCAGTTCAGTGTAGCTTAAGAATAAAACTTAGGGCTTAGACAGCTAATTTGACTATTAATTCAACTATTAATGTGTTGTAGTTGAGTGCCTTGATTATATTGTAATACCTAACAATTGTGTAATTCATTCTAGAACCCTCAGGATGGATTCAGTCGTTTGAAGCGATGGATTATGATTGGTGACCATCACCAGTTGCCACCAGTCATTAAGAACATGGCTTTTCAAAAGTACTCCAATATGGAGCAGTCCCTCTTCACACGGTTTGTTCGTGTTGGAGTACCGACTGTTGATTTGGATGCACAAGGAAGAGCAAGAGCAAGGTAAGCTAAAGAAAACGGCATGCGTAGCTACCACCAGGTCAAGAAGTGGAAAAACGCATGTATAGTATTGGAAACTTCGGATTATTAAGAGAGGAGTTTGGAAAACTGTAATTTATATTTTGTTCCATTTGTTTCGGTTTAGACTAGACTAGCTTAGGCTAGAAGGCAGATTTTACTTTGCTGAAATGCAGTAAGATTTGCTTTATTTTATATAGTAGTATTCTGAGTATTTCAGTGAAAATGATATTTGAAGGAATGTTAAGTCTGTTTTTTTGTTGTTTTTTTCCCCTCTCGGAAGAAGCTGCTTTTTTTTTTTTTAGAAGCTTCCTTTTCTGAATTAATATATTCAAAGCTAAATAAATGTTTGCTATTCCTCGTGAGGTCTGCAAAAAGATACTTTTATTACGGCATTTCAGCTGAGCTCTGCCTGATTGTCAGCCAGGTTGTCCTCCCAAGAACATAATGCATTTTCCTGTGTAGATAGATACTTATTCCTCGTAGTAAGTGAGAGCTTTTCTTTTTTATTCATTTAACTGACATTTTCAATATGACAATTGAGATGTCAAATTTATTCATATTTGTGGCATCCTATTAATAAGGAAAAATAAAACCAAAGAAGAGAAAATGATTCCATATAAATCATATATATATGTGTATGTGTATATATATATATATATATATATATATATATATATATAAAAGCATATAAATATGCTTAGTTTTTAAGTCCTAGTCTTCTTTTTAGGTGTAAAGTAGAACGAACAATTTGAAGAACTTCTTTTTCATTTAACAAATGTTGGCTTTTGTCCATATGGCTAGAAAATAATATTCTAACAGTTATTTTCAGTATGGTATAAAAAAGCAAATTGTGCTTCAGTATGATGATAAATGAAGCTTATTTTGCCATCTACTATTTTACAACATCTGAGAGAACTTCTTAGAGAGAACAGCAGAATTTTGTAAAGTGAAGAAAGTTGTATTATCAAGGATTATTTCCATGCCTTCCTACAATTTGTCTTCATTTTTGTGCTCGTAGGTAACTTCCCCATGAAGTGTTTGTTACTTTACCTGGTTAGGATATTGTTCTGCATTTCTGATTGAGGCATTTTGGTTTTATTACTCTCCCTGTAAGTGTTGAGGATGATTGAGAATTGTATAGATTTTTGTCAGCTTCCCTTTGCTTTTCAGTTAATACATGGCAATGCACAAAATAAGTAAATAAACTTCTTTTTGCGATTAGAGTATTTACAACAAATAATGCAGAAAATCCGTTTGCCCTTACTCCTTTATTCCTTGCGAAGAAGTATTAATGTTTCTTACATTTTGTCATTTGAAAATGCCTCCTGGATTTCTTTGCAAAATTTGTACCCTTCAATGGAGAGCTCATCAGGCAGAGCAGGCTTAAGGCTAAGACACTACTGTATTGAGTTTCTGCCAGACATATGCTTCTGTGAATGAGATGCTTCTTTGCGTTTTGCAGGCAAACCTCTTGGGTTACAAGCTGACCAGTCTGTGTAGTTACAGTATACTTTTCATAACACTTACTTAGATCAGGCTTAAAGCTGTTATTTGTTAAACCGGCCCTGTAGTTAAGTTATCAATTCTATCCCCAGTCACATGCAGAGTATATTCAGATCCTTCAGGAAAAAAAAATGTTTACATATTGGCTCAACATTAAGCAGACAAATTAAAATTCTTAAATGTGAGGGACCCCTTGCCCATTTACCTCTCAATTTGCAGCTTATCTTGTGGGGAAAAGACGGTGATCAAACTGTTAGGGACTTTATTTTTAGGCTTTTGTTCTATTTCAGACTGATAGCTTAGTTCTAAATAAAATGTCCTTCTAAGCTCATGGTGTGAGCTTATGTCACAACTGCATCACATCACTGGATGGCATGAGATTTTTCTGCAAGCTCATGACTATCCAAATTTATGATGATTTTAGCCTACTGTTTTACATTAATGATTTGTCCTGCCTTCAAAACAAAACCGATATGGGGGGAATGTCAGGCTTTTTCCCAAATTAATCTGAAATAACTGTGAATAATGATCTCCATCCACCTTCTTCCACATTTACAGAAGATGGAATTAAAATGAAGGGATTAAGCAGTCAAGGTCATGAGGTAGGTTAGTGGCAGAAAAGAATTCAGGCTTGTGAGGTCCCAGAGTAATTCTCCATACAATAGATTTTTAATGCAGGAAACAGTATTTAAAGGAAGGTAGTAGTTAAGCAACTGAATTGCTCCTGTGTGTAATCTAGCAACTTAGTTTCCTTTCCTTGGTCTCTAGCTTCTTCATTGGTAGCTTAAATACCAGGATCTAATATCCAAATTCTTCCTGAAGAGGTAAATCACATTCTCTTTTTGGGAATCCACAGATAAATTAAGGCTATCCATGTCAATGTTCTGATCGGGTACCACAGGAAATTTCTGTTAGCTGCAGCATTTGAACACTGCTGCCAAAACCCTTTCTGAAAACTTTGCTATTAGAATGTTTATGTCTTTTGTTCTCAGTTTTCAAAATGGAATATACTGTGGTTCTTTCAGTTTCTGTCAGCAGTTCTTTATGGGATAGTGTATGATGCCTGTAGCTATAGAGAAGGAGAAGGGGGAATTCACTTTAGGTTACAACCATGTGTGATGAGGATGTAAGGAATTAGCCAGATTTGTATGTCTTCTAGAAAAAAGTAAAGTCTGCAGTTTTCTGTGAGAGAACCAGACAAAATGGAAAAAAAAAAAATTACTAAGTGCAAGAATTCACTTTTAACTATTTTTGTCTGTGTGCTTTTGGACAGTTTATGTAACCTCTACAACTGGCGCTATAAGAATCTGGGTAATCTGCCTCATGTCCAGCTTATGCCAGAGTTCAGAACAGCCAACGCTGGCTTTTTGTATGACTTCCAGCTTATAAACGTAGAAGATTTCAATGGTGTGGGAGAGTCTGAACCCAATCCTTATTTCTATCAGGTAAGAGAAATAGCGTATACTTTATTTAATCTGGGTATGCCTTATTAAATCTTTAGTGGAGACTAAAACAATACTGTAAACTGATGTTTATGTTCTTAGATAACACAGCCAAGCATGATTTCATGAATGATTTTTTTTTCTCCTTGTAATCAGTTTTGAATGTTGAAAAGGATGATAATGTATTATGTTGTGCTTTTCTGCTCAAAGTGAATGACTGCTTGCTGTTTCCGTTTTCTCAGAGTTACTGGGTTGGGGCAGAGATTTGGTGCATAATTCATTATGAAACATTGTTTTGGCCTATGGCAAATTAAAGGCTGCTGTACTGTCATGATAACAAAATAAGCAGTAGCATTCCTCTATGAAGGATCAACATTTGCTCTGTGGCAGTGTTTTAATTTGATCTGTATATAAGAATGCAAAAGAGCCCATTCATAAAAGAATGAAACAGTACTACAAGAAGTATGCATAAGAAGCAGAGAGCCACTGAGGGCGAAGTGAATTGCAAAAGAAAAGCTTAGCCTTGAAATTTCTTGACTAAATTTTCAAATTAAGTCAGCAACAACGGCCTTTATCTATTTGTTTAACGTATAATGAGATGCTTACATTTTCAGTCCTCTTATTCTTCTTCACTAATATTTTGTTTTAAAAGCAAAGATGGGAACAGTCTGGTACTTAAATAATCTGTTTGGGTTTTATGAAAAGTTAGAAGCTGGATCTGTGTGCAAGTTAATGAATTTAATACACATATAGAAATAACACCTTATATCTTGTTTAATGTTATGGAATGCAAACAATATAGTTTAAGCTAGTAATATGCATGGTCATTTTTTTTGCCTACAGAGATCATTGAGAATTATGTTAATCTATTTTTTTTGCAAGGTATTCATAGGGTATGCTTGGGTTCCTCTTGCCTTTTTTTTTAATACAAGCTAGCGTGCTGTTAGTGAACAAAACAAAGGAGAGCCATAGTCCACTGCTTCTCATTTCTAGCTTGGGGTGATAGTTGTTTGGAGGGGGAGAGGTTTTGATTTTGGAGTTTAAGTTATAACACTGTAGCATATAAATAGTAAAGAGCTTTCTGCTGGAACAGCTGCAATTAGTGCCTTAACAGGGTAATTGAGCACTACTTTATTTAATTTCTGTCCTGAGGAGATTAAAAGTCACAAGGACACAAAAGACCTTTATTGTTACAACAGCTATTCTGAACAAACTCTTCTAGTATGTCCTACAGTTAGTTATTTATTTTCATATCTTGAGGGTAGAAAGATACTGGTGGGGTACATTGGTGCCATTGAATATTTTTTCTAACAGATTGCCATGTATTATTTTTCATTGTGATTTGGGGCATTCAAGCTCATGCAGCATCAAGCTCATGGAGCAGATTATCTTGAGAGTCATCACGCAGCACTTGCAGGGCAAGCAGGTGATCAGGCCCAGTCAGCATGGGTTTATGAAGGGCAGGTCCTGCTTGACGAACCTGATCTCCTTCTATGACAAAGTGACGCGCTGGGTGGATGAGGGAAAGGCTGTGGATGTGGTCTACCTTGACTTCAGCAAGGCTTTTGACACCGTTTCCCACAGCATTCTCAAGAAACTGGCTGCTCTTGGCTTGGACTGGCGCACGCTTCGTTGGGTTAGAAACTGGCTGGATAGCCGGGCCCAAAGAGTCGTGGTGAATGGAGTCAAATCCAGTTGGAGGCCGGTCACTAGTGGCGTTCCCTAGGGCTCGGTGCTGGGGCCGGTCCTCTTCAATATCTTCATTGATGATCTGGATGAGGGCATTGAGTGCACCCTCAGTAAGTTTGCAGATGACACCAAGTTAGGTACGTGTGTCGATCTGCTCGAGGGTAGGAAGGCTCTGCAGGAGGATCTGGGTAGGCTGGACCGATGGGCTGAGGTCAACTGCATGAAGTTCAACAAGGCCAAGTGCCGGGTCCTGCACCTGGGGCACAATAACCCCAAGCAGAGCTACAGGCTGGGAGGTGAGTGGTTGGAGAGCTGCCAGGCAGAGAAGGACCTGGGAGTGATGGTTGATAGTTGGCTGAATATGAGCCAGCAGTGTGCTCAGGTGGCCAAGAAGGCCAACAGCATCCTGGCCTGTATAAGAAACTGTGGCCAGCAGGGCCAGGGAGGTGATCATCCCCCTGTACTCAGCTCTGGTGAGGCCGCACCTCGAGTACTGTGTTCAGTTTTGGGCCCCTCGCTACAAGAAGGACATGGAGGTGCTCGAGCGAGTCCAGAGAAGGGCTACGAAGCTGGTGAGGGGCCTGGAGAACAAGTCCTACGAGGAGCAGCTGAGGGAGCTGGGCTTGTTCAGCCTGGAGAAAAGGAGGCTCAGGGGTGACCTTATCGCTCTCTACAGGTACCTGAAGGGAGGCTGTAGAGAGGTGGGGGTTGGTCTGTTCTCCCACGTGCCTGGTGACAGGACGAGGGGGAATGGGCTTAAGTTGCGCCAGGGGAGTTCTAGGTTGGATGTTAGGAAGAACTTCTTTACCGAAAGGGTTGTTAGACACTGGAACGGGCTGCCCAGGGAAGTGGTTGAGTCACCATCCCTGGAGGTCTTTAAAAGACGTTTAGATGTAGAGCTTAGGGATATGGTTTAGTGGGGACTGTTAGTGTTAGGTCAGAGGCTGGACTTGATGATCTTGAGGTCTCTTCCAACCTAGAAAATTCTGTGAAATTTCTTTGCAGAGTTAATGAGGATTAATATTTGTAGAGTAGCTTTATACCCACAGGTGTTTGGTATGTATAGCAACTCCATTTCTCAAGTAAAGCAGAAACCCCTTAATTATAAGAAGAAATAAAGGAGGCTGACATGTCCAGCCTGGCCAAACATATGCCAAGGGACGATAAGATCCTTGTATAAATATAACAAGAATAAATATCCACAATTGAGAATAACATTTTAACTTGAAAGATATTTTTGCTCACAGAAAATGGATGTAAACGGGCTATGAATAAGTTAACTCTGGAAATAGGACAAAAGCTCCTACAGCCAGAGGAGTGATGCTCTGTGACAGCTGTATATTATAAGTTTAAAAAAAAAAAAAAAGATACTTTAACATTAGATACTTAGAGATTGAATAGGTGTGGCCTGAAATAGAAATAACTGGATTTGATAATCCAGGTGTTTGTCTCCCTAATTAACTGTTGAAAGGAGTTTCATTATTCTAGTTCAATGAGTTCTTTTTTTGAGTATACTGGAGAGTGATTCACTGCAACTTTTTTTGCTTGCTTGCTTGAAACCTTGTTAAGCTGTTGCTAAACAGATTTTGCTTGCCTCTTTTGTTTTGTTTTAAACCCATTACATTTAAATACTGCTATCTGTAGACTATCAGCTTTTAATGCTGCTTAACGAATTGTCATTCCACAGTTTTGAGTAAGAGGTGTTTGAGGTGTTTTTTGGGTATATTAAGTAGAAGAAAAAAGTTGTATTAGCACTTCTTGAGTTCTGTAGTAATTTATTAAGGCGGAGGTTCTTTTGGGCTGCCAAGTATATAAATGCATTAGATGCAAATGTGTAAATATTTAAGTCTTTGAATATAATTTAAATGTTAACGCTTCTTTTAAACATTTTAATATAATATATCTGAGGACTACAATTAAAATTATTTATATTTTAATTGAAATAAAACTGAGTACTTCGCAGTTGATACTGGTAAGTGTCAATCTATTGGCTAACAAGAGATTTTCAGCAGTTTTCTGACTGAAGAGGGATTTAAGTTATTAAACTTGCTTGTGATTCTTTTAGTCTTTCAAAAAGACTTTTTATTCGGTGAAATCATCAGATTTATAAATGCTTCAGCACTGAGATTTTTCTCTAAATAGTTGTTTTTTACGATCTTACAAAATGAGTAACTTTTTTCCCCTTCTTTTTAAACTTAAGAATCTTGGTGAAGCAGAGTATGTTGTGGCACTATTCATGTATATGTGCCTGCTCGGTTACCCTGCAGACAAGATAAGCATCCTGACAACATACAATGGACAGAAACACCTGATCCGTGATGTCATTAACCAGCGTTGTGGAAATAATCCACTGATCGGACGGCCAAACAAGGTGACTTTCAGAATATATCGCTCATTGGAGTGGTTGTTTTTTTCATAATTATTGTGTTATAGGACATGACATGAGTGAATCTCTTCCATCTGATTGAATAGATTCACTGCTTTCTGTGCACGTATTCTATGATTAACAGCACATACTTAGTAATGTGCATTCTGTGGAATTTCACTACTTCTTTTGCCTGTTTCTAATTGGTCATACAAAGAAATTGCAAAATCAGTGAAGTTTGGTAGGCCACAGGCTACACGGGACAGAATAATACTTTGTCATTTATTCTGTCTTCCTTTTAAATAAATAAATAAGAAAGCTCCACCCAGAGTAGAAATGGCAATTTGATAAAATGCATGATGAAGAATCTTAGGAAACAAATGAAAATATATTTACAAAATTCTGGTGTCTGCAGGTTAAAGTTCTATATTATAAAACTGATAGTTTTTCACAAGCTTTTGTTATTAGTACTCCACAGTTAGCTGTCCTAATTGAATAAAAATGTGAGAAACAGTATATAGAGTCACATCTCCCAGAAAGAGAAGTTTGATGATCTTTGGTTAGAGATGAACTAAAACAGAATTAAAACATTCTCACTTCTCTTTGTGTTTAATACAATCTGAATAGGAAGTTGATGTTAAAATTTGGATATCACACTGCAATTGAAATGGCAGAAAAGATTAACCTATGGAGTTTGTTGTTTTTTGATTGTCTAGGTAACAACTGTGGACAGATTTCAAGGTCAACAAAATGATTATATCCTCCTGTCACTAGTGCGTACCAAAGCTGTAGGCCACCTTAGGTATGTAAGAAAATACTCTTGTAGGAACATTCAGGTGCACATATTATAAACATCTTTCTGATGTGGAAAATGTTACGCAAAAGTGTTCAACGTTTTCAATATATAGTAGAAATGAAGTTTAGTGCTATATGTTGAATGAGATTCAGTCCCAATTCCCTTTTACAACTGTCTGCTTCCCTTTTTACATCCACTTTATCCTTTAGTAATGGCTCTTACACAATAAGAATTGTATACTGCTGCAGGTGGGCTGAACTTGGTTTCACCTTTAAGTAGATTAATAGGAATGTAATTAATGCTTATTGAATAAATTCAGGCTTAAAATTTCTTATAGATTATTTTCCGTAAGTGAGCTTTTTGTTTTGTATCAGAAGTGTTTGCTGCTGAAGTTGTGTCGTCATGTGCTGTTTAAAATGTTTGCACTTCAGTTTTGGGGTTGGGTGGAGGAAGACTTACCTATTCAGCAACAGCGAGATGAGTTATGGAACGCATGTTTTCTCATTCAGGGATACAGACAGGCAGTTGTGATTTGTTCCCAATGTAAAACTTAACTATAAAACTTACCTATTTTTCTAGGCTTTAAAACTAAAGGGTGAGTTTCATATCATTAACAACATACTGAGCCCTCTTTTATGTAAAAGTTCTAGAATTTTGTTTGTTATGGAAACTACAGTAGGAAGAAAAATTGAAAACAAAATAGTATTTTAGCAGATGCCTTTATAGTTAGTTTAATTAAGACTTCTGCATACTTCTTGTTACTTTCATTGGAAATGTATCATCAGTGAGAAAGAACATTATTACATTTTTTTTTTTTTGAAGGGATGTCCGACGATTAGTCGTTGCCATGTCAAGAGCCAGGCTTGGGCTTTATATCTTTGCAAGAGTATCGCTGTTTCAGAACTGTTTTGAACTAACTCCAGCATTCAGCCAGCTCACAGCTAGACCACTTCACCTCCATATAGTTCCCACAGAATGCTTTCCAGCGACAAGACAGGTAGGAACAGCTACTGTGAATTTTGCTGTCTGCAATGGTGTGTACTTGTTTCCTGCCTTTAGGTGAGCTATAAGAGATGGGACTGCAGTGTCTTCACTGTTAAAATCAGTGCTCCTTGGATAGGTATGACTCTGGAGTTAACTTTGATCATGATACCAGCTGTTCTTAATTTATTATTCCACAAAATTAATTTATCAGTCATACCTGCTTTTTTTTTTTTTTCCTAAGTTCTGCCTGTGAAAGTGATTCGGTATTTTTATTTTAGGATATAACACTGTAAAACCCTACATATTTATAATTTTAGTCTTGTTACAAAACAAATGTCACTTCTCAACAAAAAAATACAAAGCTAATTGCTTTTCATTAATATTGGTAAAATTGCATTTGACTGAGTAATTCGGGATAACAAAACTGTTGCTGAGCCATGTATGTAAATACAAAAATCTTGTAATATTGTACTAGAACTTTAGTAACAGGTCAAGTATTTAAGTACTGGAATCTCAATGAGTAGGATGCTAAACAACCAAATAAGAACTGGAGGAGCATGTCTGCTTTGTGTGAAGCTTTGAGAAGGGTACCTGCATGAATTCAAAACTCAGTTAGAAATCTTTATCTGGTCTTAAATGTTGTTGACACGTTTGGGAGGGAGCCTTTCTGTTGAAACCGGTCTACTCTGCAACAAATAATGGAGTGTACAAGTGTAAATGGTCAGAGAGGGTGTGAGTGTAGGCAAGGTGGAGGTGGTTTCTGGCAGACAAGTAGGCTAATGTGAGCTGAAACTATTTATGCCTTGAGTTAAATGATGTGAGTCCTAAATGTACTTTATGGATTAAGTATAGGAACCCAGCCTGTCCTTCTAAAATGAAATTTCTTTGTTGGGCTGCAGTGTCATGATTAATCCAGTCACCCAAAATGCAAGTCCCACATTTCCTACCATTCAAAAGAATTTAGCTATTTCTTTCTTTAAAAAGCATTTTTTCATTTACTGGGTTTATGTATCCTAAAATAATATGACAGCTTTTTGGATAATAGTTGTGTTGCTTTGCTTGCTGAATTTCTACTTTTTTCCTCTTTAGAATGGAGAACGACCATCTCACCAAATACATGTTATTAAGAACATGCCTCAGATGGCTAACTTTGTGTACAACATGTATATGCACATGATACAGAGTACACGCCACTACCAACAGGTAAGGGCCTTCTTACCATTGGAACTGCATACCTAAAATAAAATCAATTTCAGTAAGTAACCAGGGATACTGTTGAGGTTTAAGACTGTTCCTTTTATGTTTAGAATTCAAGAAGGCTTTTATGGCTGAGTGAGAATATTGATGTCTCTAAAATCTTGCAGGAATTGCATCTTGTACTAACTTAGGCCCCGGTTTAAGGCCCCCAAAGCAGTCATAACTAGTGCTGAATGCTTGGTACAATTCTGTCTGGGCCACAAAATTCCTTATTAATACTGAAGATCTAGTCTGTTTGATACTTACTTCAGGTAAACTTGTGCATTATGCTTCAGGTAAGTGCAGCTAGTAATATTACAGCACTGCCACATAGTGTGATAATGCTTTGTAATAGATATTTTCATGACATGGCTGCAGTGTATAGAGAGACTACATCATGTCTTCAAACCATTTTAACCAAGTTAGCTGGCTGTATTATCCAGGCTGGTTAGCAGCTGCAGTCCCAAGCTAAGTAGTCTTAGAAGTAGGGGTAGATCCTTTCTCACTTTTGTACCTAATTTTGTCACTGCTTAATCCCTGGAGCAGAAAACTTTGGAAGCACCTTGACTCCTTATCGTGTACATAGGCAGAGCTTTAAAACAGTTTAAATGCTATACACAGAGCTGCCTTTAGTCAACACACTTGGATCTGTAGATGCTTAGGGATAGTTGATAGTAAACAGAAACAGAGGTCTTTGTTATCCCTGAACTGCAACGCCTTACATTTAATACCTAGATGTTTTACAGGTATATTACTTATAACTTATTCTTACATGGTACTCTGTGTAGCTTCCTTGTTGGTTTTTACTCTTCTGAAGAATTTCCAAAGACAGAAGAAATTGATGTAAAAGGAACACTACTCACTTTCTTCTAGCTGACTGTGTATAGAGTGCGAGCATGACTTTCCATTCCTGAATAGGGTGCTTGTCTCTGAGATCTAGCTTCTGTTCATTAATGCAGGGATGTTTCTCTATCACCTCTTCCTTCCTTCTTCCAATGACTGTTTCATCTAATATCAGAACTGTGTAATAAGTAGAGATCAGAACCCAAAGTTCTCTCTCAGCTTAATGTCATACTTACAGATGGAATACTTCTTTTCCTCCACACTACTTATCTCAATGAATCATGGAACTTTTTTTTTCTTCTGGGCAATACAGTTTCGGTCAAATTTAAGTACTCTGCTACCCAGAACAAGTCTTTACCAGATAGGCTGGATGCTTTCTTGCTATTTTGGGAAAATGCTTGAATTACCTGTCTATTGTAAAGAAAGGGAATAATGAAGAGGAATGACACCAGTAAAATGGTTTCTTGTAGCTGTATATTGCAGATCGTATTTAATGAGGACACAGTGGACTGTGCAGTTGGTTACACTCAGAAGTGTATGAATGTCCTGAAAAGCAGATGGTAGCATCCAAATTTTACTAAAAGATGGGTTTGCTTGATTCCCTAATTGAATATGCACCTGAATGAACCTTCTCCTAATACCAGCTATTCCTTTTAGCATCCTAATCTTACATTGCTAGCTAAAATTAGTTTAAAAAAAAAAAAATGGTTTCCTACTGTGGAAATGAATCATGCTCTTCTTGCAGCAGTTGCCAAAATGTAAAGGTAAAAAAAAATAAAAAATTAAAAAAACTGTGGACATAAAGTTTTCTTTACCCTTTCTAATACAACATGGTGTTTTTCCTTTTCTTTTCCATTGGCCATTACAGTAGTAGTCACAAAGTACACTATGAATCTAACTTAATTACGGAAGTCTCAAAAGTTGAGGATGGATATTTTTGTAATTAAAGGATCTCTGACTTTTAGACATTCCTTTTCTGTGAACAAATGGATTATGGGGAACAGCATAATTTCAAAGTATGCAAAAAAAAAAAAAAAAGCTTATCTCTGCTGGTAGTCATAATTGCTGCATAGATTGGTCCATGCTTGTCAGAAATTTGTAATATTAATGTCATCTAATTGAAGATAAGACTTCACAATAATTAAATGTTTAATTGTACGTGAGTAGCTAAATTGCCTTTAAGCAAAACATAACCAAACAATCATCCACAGGAGATTTATCAAGCTTTCATTTCATTGAAATCCTTCACAGTATTCATGGAAGTATCCATCATGTCATTAAATTATATCAAGCTGCAAGAAGTATGAGATTTTCTATACAGCCTGGAGTTGAATAGCATTCATCATAGTTTTCAGCTCACTGTATTCTTTGTTTGTTTGCCCCAGGTCTGTAATGTGGCTACAACTGCTGCTTGTAATGTTTTGTACTTGCAAACCACATTCTTGGTTGTGAGCAAAGCACTTTGAACACACTAAAATACAGACGTATTACGTGAAAAATGTTTAAGTATTTCTTTACCTGTTACTTGAACTTATATTGTTCTACTTTTAGAGCTGTGGATGAAACTTGCAGAAATACAGATAACGTCCACATAACACTTTAAGATGTTTTGAGAAGAAATTACTGAATTACTGGAATAAGTTGTTAAAGGCAGGCTTAAAAAGGAGCCCAGCTTATCTTGGAGTTTAAAATATTTGATAGATGAGGTTTTGGTGGGAATGTGGTTGTTGCTCCAAATAGGGCTTTACTGTGGTCCTGTCACTTGTGTGTCTCTTTGGAATAATGAAATGTTTGATATCCTTGAGTTGGAAGTACTGAGTTTTTAACACCTGCTTTTCATGCAAAAAAAAAAAGACCCGTGTGTGAACCAAGATGACTCTTCATTTGATTTATATAAGCACTTTCTAAAAGGCTTTAGAAGCCTATTAAGGCTTTGAAATTTTAAGGCTTTGTTATTTTATCTAATGCAAATCCTTAAATCTAAAGTGAACAAACAGTTTAGGCTAAAATAGGAATAGATACCAAAATGATTTATTTGTTGTAAAAACTGAAAATTATTTCTTCTTCTATCATCCAGCGTTTATTGCCCCCACCTGCCATGATTGAAGAAGCTGAAGTGACTCCAACTCAAGAGACTGAAGCAGAAGTTGAAGTGCAAGGCATGCAGGAAGATGCAAAAGAAGAAAATAAGGTAGAAGAAATAAAGGAAGAATTGAAAGTGGCAGAAGTGGCTGAACATCGAACAATGCCAGAACACCCCGGAAGAGACAGTGATAGTGAAGACAGTGAACCTGAAGATGAGACTGAAAAGTGATCCAAGTGATGTTTGTCCTCATATTTGTGTTCTGGAAAACAGATGGGAAAAAGCAGTTAGAAATACGATTGCTATTTTTACATTGACTTTTTTAAAAATGTTTCTTGTGTAATGTGACCTTGTTTTGTGTATTTTCACTGAATACTTTGTGGACAAGCAAAATGATTGGCAAACATTTTACTGAGTTTTTGTCAGTAATGTAATTTGTTTAATTGCCTCAAATGATATAATTTCCTTTTCATAAGTTTTCCAGTAAAGATGCTTTTATACAAGTTGTGAATATTTTTTTTAAGTCATTGGTCTTTAATTCAATCACTGAGTTATACTTTAAAATTTACTGATTAACTGTATTCAGTATTGACCAGACAGTCTTTGTAATTTCCTTAATATTTTACGGTGGATAATTTCTTACACAGAACTGCACTTATATACACTGAGATGGCATTTTAGGCATAGGCTCAAGTTCAGTAAGATTTAATTGCACATATGAGCAATATGAATTACCATGGGACTTTGAAATTTTTAAAAAAAGCTTTATTGAATCATTCCTTACACAAGAAGTAAAGATGCAGCTTTTTAACAGCATTATTAAGTTAGTACTTTGAAATAAGATCTCTTTCAAGAGGACACAGGATAAAGCCCTATGAGGAATAAACATTAAAGTAGTTTACTGAATGAAGGATTTACAAAACACGTAATACTGTTATTAAAGACAATGGTTGAGTGGGTTTTCTAGAGTAATATTCAAATATACATCTTTCATAAAGTGACAAGTGAAAGGTTTTGCCCTAGTTCATTAACAATATCTACCAATTTAGCAAATTTTCCGGTGGTTCAATAAGACTTAGGAATTTCCAAGTTTGATTTTCAAACAGAGGAGTAGCCATAGGAACATCTTTGACTGCTGACAATGGGGAAATACTTGGGTTTCAAGTATTGTAGTTCTGAATGCCAGAAGACTTTCCTCATTGAATGGATTAGAGATTCATCAACCTACATTAACCCATTACTAGGACTTAAGGTCTTTATTTTTTCTTAGTATTTTTGTAGTATAATAAAAGAAAAAAGTAAATGTAAGCCAAGCTTAATGAAACACATGTATTATATATTTGTGCACTCATGCAGCTGCCTTGTGCACTCATTTCACCTGCCTTTCCCCCAGGAATTATCCTCTGTCAGTTAGAGGGTAGTTCAGGAGTAACAAACCATAACACTGACTATTGGCACATAGTATTCATTTTTTTTGGTTTGCTTTTCATCTACTGCTGACCCATCTCAGACAAGAATACTCTTTTGAGCAGATTTGTGTTCTTTCATTGGTTGTTCTGTGTAGAAATGAAGGTACTGCTTACTTCCAAACTGTTTGCCTTTGGAGGACAAGTAGCAGTCGGTGTTAGGGTGGTAAGCCTCATGCAGTCATGTTCACATGTTCAAGCAGGGATGAATAATACAGGGCCTTCAGGCAACATGTGACAAACTCAGCTGACGGTTGTCATCTTTGTTTTCCAAACCATTTTCTATAAATATGAGTCTGACAATCACTTACTGTGCTCAGAGTTTTAGGAAACAATGGTAAAGGATTCTGGAAGTGGTTTTTTTTTCTAAAATGGATGATTTAACTGGCAGGGATTCTATCAATAAGCACAACGGAAAAAGCAACTAAAGCTGAAAGGGACTGCGAAGACATTCTTGATTGGTATGTGGTTTGTGGTGAAATCTTGCTGTTGGTCTGAGAGCACGCTGGCCTGTGTGATGCTGCATCCCAGGTGCAGGTCTGCGTATGTGGTCCCTTCTGACTCACTACGTCTCTGTAGAACAGCCAGGTATACGGTTAAATTTGTTGACCTCAGTGTTGCCCTAAAATGGTGAGTGGACTTGTGACAAAGATTTTATTGGCTAGTCCTTTCTGCCATCTTCTGTACATTAAACTTTACACTTTTCAGGGACATGAAGGCATTGGGAGAATGCATTTTCAGAGGCTTGGAAAATAATGTTTATCATGTAGCAGTGGTTGGAAAGTTCTTTATAGATTTGGAGGATTATTTTTTTAAAAAAAAAAAAAAAAAGGTTTTGTTTATTATTTTTTGGTAAAGCATAAACTTACTGTTTTCAAGGAAAATATATTTAGTCTTGATTTTCTATTTAAACTTTATTATGAAAAAGAGTTGGTGGGAGAAGTGGAAATGTTAATTTTGATCTATACACTGTTTTCCAAAGGCAATGTTTGCTTTGACTTTAGCATCCCCTTCTGATGTCTGTATCTTTATTCCAGCAAACAACGAGGTCTAGACGTTAATAATGTATTTAACTCCTGAGATAATTGAAATTTCAAACAAAAATCATGATATGTATATGAATTATTTTTTTTAAGTGTACTATTTAAAAAAAAACACTATTCAAGCATTATTGCAAAGAATGATTATAGCAATGCATGAAAACCGGGAGAACAAAATCTTTGTGAAGAGAAGATCCTTTAAACTTATGAACAAAAGGAAAATATTTAAAAGCACTTTTTTTTTTAATTGTTCCAAAGCCATGCAATAAAAAACTAAGGACATTTTAAATGAAACTAAAAAAGCGTTAGTGTTTTTTCTTCATATTTACTTAGCCAGCACTTCCATTAATTGGTGTATTTTTTCTCTATTACACTGAGCCTGTGAAACAACTTGGAAGCTACAGAAAAACAAGAGCAGAGAGCAGTTCACTTTCTTACTGATCCTTCATCCATACATAGCTGAGATAGGGGCCTGTATTTATGCAGCACTTTCCATCTGTCACTCTGAAATAATGCAGTAAGTGCAGGTTTAGAAATGATCAAGGAAAATGCCTTAGTAATGGTTTCAGAGCATGGTTTGCTTTTGCTTTAGTTTATGGAACTTTGAAATGGCTTGGTAATCTGGCCAAAAAAAAAATCAGGAGAAAGTTTGCCAAGGGGAAAGATTACAGAAGCTGGAGATCTTAATGACCGCATCCATAAACTCTGAAACACAAGGCTGTTGGTTGTTTTTTCCTAGCCTACCTTGACTTTGTGTTAGTACTGCTGTACGTGTTGGGTAAGGTTCTAATGTTTTTTCTAACAGGGAAGCAAGCATTCTGCCGCTTCACCTCCTGCTTAAAATGGGTCTTTGCTGTTTCATGGGACATAAAAGGGCATCAGTCCTGAAGAAAAGTATTTTGATGTGGAGTAGAAGTTAAGTACTGCTGACAGAACGCCTTTGCTGACAGGACAGGAAAGACTAGTTTTATTCTTTGAAATCAGAATTCTTTTAAAAAAGAGAACCTGCAGGCAATGTTGCTCACATACTGGATAGACAAGATGACTTAAAATTCTATTGAAACAAGAATTAGGTAACACTTGGAATCTTGTAGAGCAAATAGACAAAAGTAAATGTCCTAGCCAACAAATGAATCACGACCCACAGCAGTCAAGAAGCTGTGAATGCCATTAAGACATATGGCAGTGTAGCTTCCTTTGCCAAACATGGTAATCCTCCCTGCAGAATCAATCAATAGAAAATGAATGTTTTCAGGGGAGTTTCGAAGGCTGTTTTTACATCCCTTAGTGCTTGCCCTGCTATGTGGTTTCTCAGTGTAGTTTTGATACAGTCCTGTACCTCAGAGGATTGGTTGCTTAAGAACCTGACAAAAGAAAGAACTCTGTACAATGTTTGTGTGCTGTAGTACTAAGAAACACATTTTAAAAGAAAGCTATTAAAATTGCAAATTAATAAAGAATTTCCTTAAAGGTCTTTCAGCTAAGCATCCTCTGTAAGTCCACGCACTTGCCTAATTTTTGTGTGGTTTCTGAAAAAGTATAATTGTCAACCTTCAAAAACAAAAATTTTCCCTACCATCAGGTGTATCTACACAATCACTACATTAAAAGAACACAAGAAAAGAGGAAGAAACAATACCTGCTGTGTTACTCAATCTCAGTTTGTAAATAGCAATATTTCAGAGCACTAAATACCAGTATTGGAATGAGAAAATGATCTTTACTACTCCTATGGTACGTAACAAGGGCAGATTATTTCTCTAGGCCTTGCTCTGGAAGGGCTTTAATCAGCTTAATCCGGCACATATGAGGGATGATGTAATATTGAGAGAAATAGTTACATATAGCTTTTGTTAGATTTTCTATCACCTTGGGAAAAAAAAAAAAAAAAAAAAAAGGGGGAAAAAAAAAAAAGAGCAAGGACATGGATCTTTGAATCAAGTAATAATAACATTAGTTAAGTGTAATGCAGAGAAGCCTGTTGCTGTACTGTTGTATCTGGAAAACAAGATAAAAATAAAAGCAGAAGAGTTATTTCAGCTACAAGAAAGAAACTTTCCAGAGTTCAGACATTATCTCTTTGCTTGAAAAACATTATCAGAGGAAACAGAGAATACATTTCTGTATACATGTATGATTCACCTTTAGGAAAATGTAGACTGAAGCAAAAAGTTGAGCCAAATGTTGTCAATTACGTGGTTCATCTATAGAAATCTGTAAAAAAGCATATAGAGCCACAGTGTACATTTGCCTGATTAAACATTAGAATTTTATGATTCCAGAGAATAGCATAAAAGAATAAGCTAGAGACCCAAATAAGGATCAGGAATATATCAGTCTTGGCATTGTTTGTGAGAGATAAAAAGAAGCCGCCCTTATTGCATTTATCAAGTGTGAATTCCTAAATTGTTGCAACCCAGCGTAAGAGAAGCCCTGCTACACATCTAGAGACGCTTCAGCATCCTGCTGTGCTAGCCTGACATCTCTTGTGTGTCAAGAGCACTTATTTTTAGATGGGATGGTCATTAGGGACATAATGTATTGTAACTACTGTAAAGGAAGTAGTTTAGGGGCAGCAGAAGTGGGTAGGGGGAAGCTCAGCATACAGGCACTAAAATTCTCTTTCTGACCTTAATCCACAGCAGTGCAGACTTGCCCTATTTTGGGGAGTGATTTTTGGCAGCAGCAATCATGTCCTATTGGGCAATACCACGTTTCCTAAAATGAGACATACCACATGTTTTGCATGCTGAGTCATAAAGGGGAGAAAGCGCCTTAACAGTAATCCTCTTTTGCTTGAGGACACATGCAAGAACACTCAAACAAGACAATTAGGGAAAAAGAAAAGCCCAACTGCAGAAGTGTTGTCTTGCTGTTTTTGTTTATTTGTTTTGTTTTTTGTTGTTGTTGTTGTTGTTTTTGTTTTGTTTTTTGGCTGGGATGGAGTTAATTTTCTTTGTAGAGGCTCATATGATGCTGAGTTTTGGATTTTTGATGCAAATTGTGGGGATAACACACCAATGTTTTCAGTCATTGCACAGCAGTGCTTACACAGAGACAAGGACTTTTTTACTTCTATTTTCATATACTCTGTTCCTCAACTCATTTGATCTCTAATGTACTATGAGCTAATTCTACTCCTGCATACATAGATACTTCAGCGACGGGGCAGTTGTCCTAGATTGCTCCCTGCTCCTGCAGTTTTCACCCACTGGCACTCTGTCAGTCTGAACTGTGTAATGAGAAGAGGCATAGAGGACAGCTTCTGGTTCTGACTCATCTTGGTTCTCGGTCCTAGGCACAGTACCTTCCTGTAACTCCAAGCTGAAACAATTATCAACTGGAAAGAAAAACTTAGCAAATATGTTAGATTTAGATGAGCCACATCAATATAAGGGGAACACACACACATCTTGTGCATCAGTAATTTTTTTTAGAGAGTCAACTCAAGAGAATTTATTATAATAACTAATGTGATATGCTTTATATTGTCTGTATGAAACCTGGTATTTTACTTAATATAATGTAAAGCCAATCCAGTAAGTTACTAGTTTAAATCAGGACTTAAAATGTTTTTGGTATTATTATAACATACAGAACTGTAAATGAATGCATGTCCATGCTCTCTTTCAGGGTGGTGGGCATTAGATCAGAGGTCAGTAAGCATATTATGATATGCTCCGTAATGCATAGCAGTAAGCCATGTATATACCACAGTGTTTAGCTTTAATTTATGAATCTAATAACAGTTATGTTTCACCTAGCAAGATCTTTTAAATGAACTATAAATACAACTGCAAATATATATATGCTTATATACATATATATTCTTACTCCATGTGTCTAATAGATCTTGATCTTTTCTGTGGTGCCGTTTAGACTGCAGCTGCACTTCACTCCAGTGAAGCACTCAACGTTTCCTGGAGAAAAGCATCACAGTAAGTTTAGGGCACTGACTTTGAGTGTATCCTGTCAAGCAGCTCCAACAACTCCTTCCCAGAACTTCTGTGCAGCAGTTTGTACCTATGGGGAGAGCAATAAAACATCCCAGTGGAGTCTATAGTAAGGAGCTAGTTAAAAAGCAATATTCCTGTGCAGGGAGGTCACCATTACTGGATATAAAGATGATCGCTGTATCTCAGGAGTTCTGTTTTGGACTATGGAAAGGCTCTCTCAGAGAATGAGGTCACTGACTCATACACTGAGTTGTTCTCACTCTCCCTTCATGTTCTCCCAAAGAACACAAACAAGAAAGTTTAGGTAACCAACAGCCCAGTTGGAGTATTTATAAGGGATTTCAGGTTTAGGATGTCTCATATGTCAATTTCAGAAACTAGACTGTAGCACTGTTCCAAGAGAATTAGCAGACAACGAGTCCATAAGAGTATTGATGGAACCCAAAGCTAAAAACCAGGGCAAGAATCCTGGGATCAAGGAGATCTCTATTATTGGACTCGTCCAATCATCAGCCTCAGCCTTTCCCTCAACCGCTTTGATCACATAATCTTCCAGCTGGCTCCTGTCTCCAACTTAGGCTTTTTCCTTTGAGAGAAACATTACACCTGGGAACATCACAACATTCATACACCTACGTTTTCAATGATAACACTTGCTTAGCAGCTTCAGTGCTAATTTTTTTATATTTATTTTATTTATTCACTTATTCTTGAGTGGACGTATTGTACCATCACCTCTTCATAAGCAACTGCTCCACCACCGCCTACTTTTTGCTTTGCCCAGGGTTTCTGAGCCCCAGGGATCTCCCTCCTGGTGCTTCCCTCCCTCACAGCCAGGCCCAGGCCACCTCGAAGCTCCCGCTGGTGGCTGGCACCCCCTGGCCCACTGGGCCCACTCAGCCTCAACGGCTGGGGCCTGGCCATTGGAAGGCAGCGCTGAAGGGAGAAGAGGTTAAGAGATAGCCAGAAAACAGCTTGTATTTCCCTCTCTGTACCCAGGGCTTGGTGTGAGGAGTTACTGAGGGGTCTGCCCTGAGGTGAAGGTGCGGTGGGACCTGGTGCTCCCTGTGGCTCTTCTCTGCCACCCCTCTGCCAGCAGAGGCACCGGCTGCTTCACATCACCCCAGGTCCTGTCGAGCCACTGCCCCAGGTGAGGCAGCATTGGGCCCACACCTTGACCCCGGCTGCTGGCCCAGATGAGGCCAGTTTGGCCTCAGTGTGGTGAAAGTGGTGTGGTCTTGTTGCCCAGAGAGGTTGTGGAGTCTCCTTCTCTAGAGATATTCACAACCTGCCTGGATGCCATCCTGCGCAGTGTGCTCTAGGTGATCCTGCTTGTCAGGGTGTTGGGCTCAATGGTCTTCAGAGGTCCCTTCCTACCTCAGCCATTCTGTGATTGTGTGTGTGTGTGAAATCCTGTGCCCTGAGGAGGAGGCTGATGCACAGCCGTGAGGGCCTGCCCTCATCCATGGTGTGTTTTGCACACAAAATTCACCCAAGGTAGAAGGTTTGTGAGGGGGACTGTCAGGGAAGGCCAGACATGGGGGTGCCTCAATTTGTGGAAGATGTTTGGGACATTTGTTTGAAGCAGCCCTCTGCTCTCAGTACCTGGCCTAGCATTTAAGCCACTAGCAGAGTCCATGTTGGTTACTGGGAGTTGGTTGAGTTAAGGTGGAAAAGGAGGATGAAAGGGCTTTTGTCAAACATGGTGTTTGTTTTGTTTTTCTGCTTTAGTGAATGCCTGGAAGAAAAATTCTGCTTATTTAAAGGACCATAGTGTTGTGCTTTAAAGGTAAGGCCATTAGCCACATATTTTTCTGGTTTTATTGTTAATTGACACATTTGTCTGCTTTTCAGAACCGTATCATGAGGCTGCATAAATTCAGCAGATAAATGCATGCCATCCTTTCTCTGTGTGCTGCTTGTATGCTGCTGCTGTCTCACCTAAATAGAAACCGAGAAACAGCATTAGGATGTTAGTATGAAATATTAGTATGAAATTAGTCCATTAGTCACTCTATCTAGGTAGAATTATGTTATTCTTTCATGATTTGAGAGCAGTCTGTTGCTGTGTTCATGTATTATCATCTGAATTAGCACAAGCTATCTAACTCAATAATACTTTACCATCTGCAGTGATAGCTCACTATCTCTACCTTTTGTTTCTGGTTCCCTCTCCTCGATGTATACTTTATCACCCTTATATATATTTGT
This sequence comes from Oxyura jamaicensis, assembly GCF_011077185.1. Taxonomy (NCBI): domain Eukaryota; kingdom Metazoa; phylum Chordata; class Aves; order Anseriformes; family Anatidae; genus Oxyura; species Oxyura jamaicensis. The sequence continues at coordinate 13,936,287 of NC_048897.1, read as the reverse complement.
AAACTTATGTGTTTATATATATATATATATCATATATTTATATATACATGTTTTTATTTATGGGTGTTTAGTAATCCTTTTATAACCAAGATGCACGTATTAAATAATTATTTTTTTAATATTAAAATAATTTCCTCAGTATCCCAACAATTTATATTTTTACCATAAAATCGCAATTATTAATTATTAAAGTAAAATACTGAGAAATGATTCAGTGTTTTATGTATGGTCAATTCATTTTTTTTTTTTCTTAGTTTCTTTAGCTGCAGCACATCTCACAAGACTAGCTGGAAATTCCAGGTTTTGCTTTGGATTGTGTAGCATTTTCATATACATAACTAAATCTGCATTTTCCCAGTCTGCTGAAAGAATGAACAAGGCAGAAATAAAATACTCTGACAGCTCACAGCACTTCTCAGTCACTGGGGAGATGGCTGTTAATAGTCTTGGTGGATGATAGGCTTGATGGATTTCTTTAGAAAAAAAAAACAAAGAAAACGACAAAAAAAACTATCTCAAAGCTCAGCACAGAGAGTAAGTGATAATGAAAAGGACCAGCAGATACGTAAAAATTAAGCTGGTCACAATTGTGTGCAACCTTTTCTCATTAAACCAGAGAATAAGCAGTGGGAGGCATCCTCCATAGCTTGGTTACCTGTTGACAACCTGTGAAGTTCTGCAGCTTTATGGGCCACCTATTTTCTGGACCTCAGGATTTTCCTAATGTATTACATTATGTTCTAAACGTCAAGTGTTTATCTGTAGCTCTATTTTTCTCATGCATAAACAGAACATTGCAACTTGTAGAGCTGTTTTAAGAATTTGCATCCAAGTCATTCTAGTCTAGAAGACTATTCATTAAAGGGAATCTGATATTTTCCTTACCTCCTTAGGAAGTTTCCCAGGAGGCATATGTGACTTAGTGTTTGTTATGTTAGACTTCGGTTAAATACAGGAAACACATTTTTCTTGGCTGAAAATACCCTTTACCCCTCAAAATAAGATTTTCCAAACAAAATTGAGTTCTATCTATATATTTCTATATACATTTGTCATCAAAGTTAACCCTCGTTTTCTCTGTTGCTAGGTTTCAGATGACAGACTGCAACTGCATAGTGTGGTCATTCTTTTGGCTTATTGTGCTGGTGTTTCTTGGCTGGCCCATAAGCATACTCATGTGTGCCCTTCATGGATTCCTTTCTCCTCTGACTACTTTAATAGGACTAGATGAATTAAGTGAAGCATTGCTGAAGGGTGCATGTTTGGGAAGGCAGTGTGCTCAGAATGTGCGCAATGGCAAGTCCCTGTGTTAAGCAATGAGGACAGCCCTGCATCAGACAAGCACTCAACTGTATACAATGGAATTTCATTGTTTACTCTATTCATCTCATATTTTTTAACTCTAAGTAATTTTTCTTAGTATTTCAGCATGTACATTTCTCTTTAGAGTGTCTAGAAATCTTAACACTTCAGAGGCTTGTCTCTGAGAATATAAAATACAAGTTGCAGCTATTGTTTTCAAAATGAGTAATGATGCTGTGTACATGGAGAAGGTAGCTAAGTGCTTATCTCAGGATTTGAGCTTTGTGTCAAAATCTATTTAAGTGGTTGAAAATACTGCCTAAGAGATGGAATGCACCAAATGTGTGCGACTAAGACACAGAAGAAGAATAGATGCTGAATTGGATTTTTTTTGTGTGTGAATATTTTGATCTCCAGTGTACATTGCTCAGTAGTAAGAGAAGTAAAATTCTGATCTGATGTCTTTGGAGTGTGCATGTTTTCATATATATGTTTCAGTGCCTTTTTAGTTTATTTCCTTTGCAATAGACTTTAGAAATATTTTGTATTATGATGTTATTTTGTGTTAATTTCTTGTGAACACCAGTTTTTCAGTGGAACAACATTGCTGATGGGGGGGGCTCTATGCACTGATTTCAAGTATATTAAATAAAGAATTTCTGTAAACACTTTCCTTGACATATCTCTGTGTATTTTTTGCACATCTTTTTAAAAAGAATCACTGAAAAACATTTACAATCTGGTTACAATTTTATGCAGGCCATATACAATTCTGCAGCTAGGTTAAAAAGAATTTATGTTATGTTCTAAACCACTCCAAACTTCTTTCATTATTAATGTTGTAACAAAGCTTCTTTTAACTTCATTCTAACAGAACTTCTTTTTACACAGTTTGTACTAGTTTTAGAAACTAGGTCTGCAGTAGTAGTGGTGTGTAATTCTACAGTGAGAAGTGATCTCTTGCTTATGTGAGGGATTGATTCTGAATGATGTTAAGTAGTTTAGGATGATTAGCACTGATGCTTTTATTCTTTCACAGTTTTTTTGTTCTTGAATGACAGGAACAGAAAAATAGGTAGTGTCTGCCACAGTGAATCTAGAGGTCATTATTAAACAAGCTGTGCTTTTATAATACTTTAATTTTCTTTAACTTCCAGTAAGAGTAGGGAAATATGATAAATAGATAAGAATGGATGGAGGCTGCTATATGCTATATTTAATCATTTAAATTAATATGCTTTACAAGTAAAAGGTCATTCACAGTCATGAATATTCAAAAGGAAAACCTCATGTTTATCTTAATTTACATTTTACTAACAAACTGATCTAACCTAACATTTATATTTTCTAACATTCTTTTAGATGATTCAATTTTCTATGATACCATGTAAAACAGGATCTTTTCTTCCTTTAGTTTTTCTTTCAGAGTTAATCTACTCCACATAATATTTTCCCAGTTTAAGTAATTAATCTGGTTGTGACATCGTATTGGTTTGGCATCAGTGACATTTTGATAATCAACTGCATTTTCATAACAGTTCCAGATCCAGAAGACAAAATGAGAGTTTAAGTAAAACTATTGTGATTTTCAACCCACTTGTGTTTCTGCACTAAGTGGAATTTCAAGATCTTCTTTTCTCTTTTCATTTAAATATTGTAGAGATATTTTTTTCAAAGAGGTAAGCCCTTCAATATTTCCTTTCCTTGCGAATAATTGAAGTTGGAATCTCACTCCTTTATGGCTTCAGCTGGATATAGCTTTGCTGAAACCAGTAGAACTTTGTATGACTTTCAAGCAGATCAGCTTGGAGAATCTGGTTGAGCAAAGTGATTTCATCATTACAACAACTATTGGATCTTGCTGACACATATGCTTATGAATGTAGTGTGGTGTAATGTTATCATTTTCAAACTAGTTTTTGTGGTCGTCTGTAAAATTGCATGTCCCAAGACAGCATTAGGAATGGAGTAATAAGTGGAAAATTTGAGGACTACCAGACAGAAGCTTAAAATATTGGAGTAATACTTCTAAGATTCATTTTTCATTTTCAGATTGATCAACAGTTTCCTGTTTAGCCTTATATAACATGTCTCATTGGCTATCTATAAAAATCTCACAAGAATTTTGGGAGATTAACATTCGCTAGTAAATATGAACTTGGTAATAACCAAAGTGGAAGATCTGTGTTTATAGATAGAAAGCTACTAACTTTAGGATAGAAGCAGATTGGTAGCTAACACAATGCATATTCTAGCTTTTCCTCTTAGTATGTCAAGCTCTAAGGGCTTACTTAGCTTATCTGCTTGCAGCACAACTTAGGTAATTTTCAGAATATGCTGAGGCATGGTATTTTAAGGATTCATCCTGTTATTTATCTTGAATGTATTTTATGCATGTATTGCATTTCACTCACTTCCTGTTGCTGTTGAATTCTATCAACAAAATAATTTCAATCACTTAATTCAATATGAATAGCCCTAAGGTGTTAACTGTCCAGTTTCTGCTGGAATTTGCCTTCCTGCAGTTTTCTTTGTAGATGACAACCAAAATTAACAGGTTTGTAGGGTATGCAGTGATACATAGTTAATGCCCAGAGTAAATTAGCTAGTTACAGTTAAACTTAATAAATATTTCTTTATTCTTGGGTATTTAGGCCTTTTATTTAAATATAAATAGTAGTTATGTTCTTAATCTGATAAGAAAGCAATATTCATAGATAGCTATTTGTAGGCTTACTCCAAAGTCTATGAAGACAGTTTATTAACAAATTCAGTGTGGTTTGTATCAACCCCTTAAGCTTTTTTATCATGACTGTCTCTCATACATAAAATAATCTTTCTGAGCTTCTGTAGTTAATGCCACTATTTCTTGCATTTGGGCACTTAGAACTCATTGCAGTATGATCGGTATAGCAGTGTGGTAGTTAGCGTACCTAATTCCTACAGCAGTCATATAGATAATTTGCATTTGATATGTCATAGGGCCTTCAGTGGGAACCAGCTTGATCATCAATCATAGAAGAAGAAAACAGAGCAGATGACTTACAGAAGGTATCGTATTTCTTTTCAGTTTCCAAAAGGTGTGACACAATTTATGTTTTACAAGAGATGATGTATTAACGGCCTTCACCTTTAAAATTGAGTGTATTTTGAAGCCGTCATAGATTTAAATTGCTAGTTCCATGAAATAACTGCAGTATGCTAAAATTAAGGCTAGAGGTGCTGAAGTAGCTAATTTTTAGTTATCTGTCACTCAGATAGAAATCTAGAGAATTGACATAGATGTCTTGGTTCCACCTTAAATGTATGAGATGGTTTAGGCACTGGAACCTGCTAGAAAAAGCTCAAGTAATGACAAGACCTTTAGAGCTAATGTATTAGAAGCACTAATTCTGTGATGTGTCTGAAACCCCCCCTCCTTTCTGGAGTTGGTATGCTTCAGCTGGTGTATCTGGCAGATAGAAGCCCTGCTCATTTGGGATACGGAACCTGAAATTCTTGTAGAGCTTGACTGTATCTTTTCCTCCTGAGAATCTATACAGGGCTTATTCTTTACTGTTTCTGTCATGGAGTTCATTATTAAGTGCACCTGGGCATAGAAAAGGAGGTGGATATAGAGAAGAGGCAACTGCTTCTCCCTTTTATTACAGATTAGAATACTCTGCTGGGATGTGCAATATAAATTTAATGCTCTCTTCAACTGTTAGGTAGCATCCTAAGCACTGTAATGCCTTTGAAGCTTAACAGATAAATTTCTCCATCATTCTGTTGGATGTGGACCTCTGGGTATGAAAAAGCAAAGGGAGAGAATACAAAAGAGATGAAACATGACTCTGCAATCCATTAGGTATACTTGGCTGCCGGTGTCCTGGACATCTTTTATTTTTTTAACCTAATGTCTATGTAAAGCAGGACTCTCCCTCCATTTGCCAGTTAAGTGTTTTGAACCTCAAAGCAGTACTATCAAACTTTATATTCTTTTCCTGATCCTCTGATTTTTGTGTGTCATTATGCAGAATAACTTCAGTGGGACAGATTAAGAGGGACTCCAAATAATTTAAAGGCAGCAATTTCATCTCAAAATCCAGTACATGTTCTGAACACTGTTGGGAACTACCATCATGATGTGTGCCCAGCCTTTGTACTAGGTTATGCTTGACAGAGATACGTATAGGTTTAAATGCTGCGTATGACTAGGTATGCTACCTTGTAACCCGGTAAAAATTTGGAGGAGCTCTTGGTGAAAATATAGGTACCAATAGATGAGCCCGCATGGTTTTGATAATATACATTTTGAACTTAATTTAAACATATATTTGAATATTTTATATTATTGTGTATTTTGATTTTTTTTTTTTTTTTTTTTTTTTTTTTCAGAACCATGAATTACACAGCTTTATTTTTAGTAAAATAAGTACTTGGCATTTTCATCCTGAGTTTAGTAGTCTCCAATACTGTTTTATGAACTCACTACAGAAGGAATAATCTGTATCTGATATGACTAACAACAACAGTTTCTGAACAAAGGACACAAAATAATATATACATTGGGCACATGATCAAGACTTTTAAAAATACACTTGACTTTCTCTTTGAGCCCTTGCTTCTACACAAGGAGGAGTGAAGCACTGTAAATGAGTCAGTCTGCCACCTTGAAAACACTTGTGCTTTGTTAATGGATAAGAGGATGAGGTCAGGTGTTTCTAATTAGCATCTTGACAGGCAAGCAGCCAGCAATGAGTACCGCATTAGGTTACATTCTTTGGGTGCAAATTGAAGACAGTAATTATGGCATTTTAGGACAGGTTGGTTTTGTGGCCAGTTGAACCTGAATGTAGTAGTTTCCATGTATATCAGAGAGCACTGAGCTGGCTGCTCCTTAGAGGATGGGGAGCCACAGGGGACAACATTGCAAGTGGGGTAGGGCAGGGATCTTGCCAGGCAGGTCCCAGGCCTAAGGGAGGCCCAGGATAGGTGTGGTTATCTGATCCAGATCTGAGCAAGAGTCCAGATGGAGTATCCATACTCCACTCCATAACGGAGCATTATGATGATGAGTCGAGTCTGAGGTCAAGCTGGGAAGTCCATCTGCTGGTGTACAGCAGGCCCATAGCAACAAGGCTGGAGTTGAGACACAAAGTTCAGTTGGGGATCAAGAACAAGGATAGTGAGGGGAAACAGGCTTAGACCTGGCCCTGGGAGGGGATGTGGTTGGGCAGGGTCATGGGGATGGTGCTGTGCCAACTTCAGTCCATGGGTTGTCCCGGTTGGAGGGGCCCATGGCTGAGCAGAGCAGGGCTGTAGAGCTGGGACACAGCATTTTGGGACAGGGGCTGATGGCCCCAGGGCTGATGTGAGGGCCTGGGCACAGACGGGGGGGGGAACCAGGGGCTGCTGGGCAACCATAGCATGGGCTGGAAGTGCCCTCAAGGCCATGGCAGATGTGGTCTCCAAGCGTCATGCAATTAAGCAAAGTTAAGTAAACATGCTATCTTTATTTTCCCTTTAGCTCTGTCAGTCAGTCTGAATATAGCTTGAATCCCTAGAAACCTTAGTCCTGGTTATCTCTAGTGGAAAATAACGTCAGTGCCAGACCCTGTCTGTGTGCCAGTGTTCTCTGTAAAATATGGCTGACTTAGTACTTAGCAAACTCATTCTGCATACAAGTTTTCATTTTATTTACTGAGTTTAACTGAGTTCCTTGTTCTAGGGCCATTTTTTTCTCATTTTGAAGGGCAGTACGCTCTATCTGACTTGTGCATGTCAGGCTTTGTCAGACATCTGTCCAGTATCTTGGTCTAGCCAAGATATTTTGCACTGCGGAACTGTCATTTTTTTGGGGAGTGTAATTCCTCTGGAGACAACAACATGGCCTGTAGTTTTGGTGAATAGAAAGAAACAGAACAGAAAAGTATCAGAAAGAACAGAATAGAAAAGTATCTAGATTTTCTTTGTGGTGACTGCTTTTGGTTATGTTTTGTGTACTATTTTAGGACTTACTTAATGGGGAAGTAATCCCTTTATGAACCATTAAACTGACTTTTTTCTTTTTCTTTTTTTTTTTTTTTTTTTTTCCCTGAGCACCTACTATGCTTAAGGCAACAGACTAAAAATGCATTTTCAGCAACATTTTCCCCAAACGACTTAAATGGTGAACTTCTTGCCAATGAGATTTTCATTGATGCCATCTGGTACTTCCTCTGATCGTGAGTCACTGAGATTTTTGGTAAGTGACCTATTCTTTAAATCTTCATTTAACCTTTCAAGTCTAACGCACTTTTTCAGTTTTTTTTTATTTTTATTTTTTTTTTCCAGGTTTTGTAATGGTTCCTCTGAATCGATCGTTGTTCCCAGATTCAGGACAGTTTCTGTCTAGGCCATTCTTACAGGAAGAATGACAACAAACACAAATTTTAGCTATGCCTGAGAGATTTTTCAAATGCAAGTGTGTGGCTCCACAGCTCTTATTTTATCTGCAGGATACATTGAACATCTTTATATGAAATACTAATTTAAATTTGACTTCAAACAGTTTAGGATTATTTAGCTATTAATTTGTTTTTGTTTAATGTCAGGTCTCAGTGAATCTTAACACCAACCCAGTCTGTTTATAGCACAGGAATAATTTACTGGACAAACTGTGAGATTCTAAAATAAAATGTATATTTACTCAGGAAAAAATCCAAGTATTTTATGTAATTTCATTGTCTTCAACATCAGTACATTAGTATGAAATTATAGACCTGGCCTGCAGATCCACTGACTGCATATCTAGACAAATTCAGAAAAAAAGTTAAAAGTTGGGATAAGTCCATAAATAAATTGAAATGAAATATTGACTGAGAGATTTTGTTCAGGTGAAATATGCATGAGTTTTACCTGAAAATGTGTCACCAGTATTTTGGTATCTCATCACATGATTAATATTTCATAGTTCATATATTTATTTATTTTTACATTGCCTTTCAAAATGTCATACAGTCTAATGAAGGTGCATCTCTAGCAAGTAGTACAAAGAAAACAGCCCAGATTTTTTGATTGACTGACATCATTATATCTCTGTTGAAGTCAGTTGTATGTGAAGAAAAAGAAGTGCCATTCTATTATATGCAAGAAAATATGAAAACAAGACAGCCAGGGGGACTCAAATGAAAGAAAAATCACACCAAATTCATATTTATATAGCAAGCATAAGTAATTACAATGTTGATTGGGCCAGTAACGGGTCTTCCTGAGTTAAGAATGGCTTAACTAGAACAAATTGTTCTAATACATTTGAAATCAAGCATTCTGTTCTAGAGGTAACCCAGAAACAACCCTACATTTTTCTGTGATAATTATGAAGCATGTGAACCAAAGTGTGAAATCCTTTGATTATTTACAGGACATGTATAGAAGAAACAGTACAAACTTCTTGCTAACGCCCTGGTAAATGCTTAGCCTTGTCCAAAACAGAGCTTCTTTACAAGAAAAATGAGGTACACCCTGGTTTGTTTTCTTCAGTAGATAAAATAATACTACTAGAAAACATTCCCCAGTGTCATTCTAGAATACTATTTAGGAAATTATTAAACCCTACAAGTAATCCCCTTTTAGCGCCTTCAAATTGTTTCCATCGCCAAGCATTCTAGAATGGCTCAAAATGTGGTTTTGCTATTTTCACTTCAGTTGAACTCTGCTTCTTCTCTATGGTATTTTTTCACCCTGTGTGTACGCAAAAGGATTAGCTTAGAAAATGCTCTCTGAGATCTGAAAAATCTGTTATGTACATGTCAGTACTGTTATCGTGTTACACATTTTATTGTTAAAATGACAAATGTCTGTCTGGTATGAAACTTTCTGAATTGTACTCAACATGTTATGAGAATGTTGGACTGAAATTAAGACCACATTACTGAAGATTTAACATGTTACAGGAAATTATTTTTGGAAATGTTTGTATATTCTTTATAAAACATTCTGTGCAATTAATCATTCACAAAAGCCAGTAGGAAAAAAAAAAAAAAAAGTATCCTATCTGTTACCAGCACAAAAATATCTACTCATATTATGATACCACCATGAAAGAAAAAATATTAGTCCAGTGTTTGCTTTATCTTTCCGTTCAATTCTAATTGAACATAAAGAGAAATAAATTGTAAAAAGTAGATAAAATTTACATTTGCACCATGATATGTAGCAACAATATATACATTTACATCTCTGGTATTTTTTTCTTATTGCATAAAGTCTTTTTATCAAACTGCTTTGTGGAAAAAATAACAGTTTTGTCTACACTCCTACAAACTTCTAGCTAGTCAGTTAATACTTAAGGGATCCGAATGGTCAGCAAGAGTCCAGAGAATCTTTATTTTGATGATCAAAATCTTAGTAATTTTTCCATCCTTTGAAAAAGGTGAGATAAAAATATTTTTCTACTGAATTTGGCTAAAAGGTAAAAACCCTAAAAATACTCAGAAACAGAAAGTACAGTTTCTGTCATTTAAAATATTTTGTTTTGTGATTATGATTTATTACGTTGTTTTACAATTATTTGCGACTTATGTTTTGTTTATGATGATTCAGATGCTGTCCTTCTGAAAAATAAATCTATAGTTTTCATTTTTTTTTCCTTCTACAGCAGCAGAACTCATCAGACTTGTAAAACGGAATTTATTGGGATGGATGTATTTGTCAATTGTGGCATTTTTTTTATTTTTTTTTCAGTGTACATCACAGATTCAGAGAGCCCTATGTATTCCTATTTGAGAACAAATTCATTAAAAGTTCCTTAGCTAGAATGCAATTTGGATAGACAGCTTCACTGTTGCTTTTCCTGTAATTCTGAGACATCTGTCGTTGATTCTGAAAAATAGAAGGCAGCTGAGAGGCAATCTGGAAAAGCACACAAGCCTTTCCAGCAGCTGGTAGATTCAGGTTCTTTTTGTTTCAGATTACTGAACTCTGCACATTGTAGTGGATTTCAAATGACAGCTCATATAGATTGGTGAGACCAAAGTAATGTGGTGGGTTATAAATAAGACAATCCTAAGCAATATGCCAGTAAAGAAAAGATACATGTATTAGATTTCATCGTCTTACAACTGCATGTTAGTTGGGGAAGAAGAGAAGTATGCTTCCTTTTTCTCTGGAAAACTTTCCCTACATAGTTTGAGTCCTCATTTCTCTTATCTTCTTATCATCTTACATAAGACGGCTGGACACAATAATCTACTGGAGAGCATAAAGTTCTCAAATATGTAAAAAGATGGGAATTACATGAGAAGTGTGATGAAATAGAAGATGGGGGAACATGATAAAATCATAAATAAAATAGGGGAATTCAATGAAGGGGAGGAACATTAGAAGCAGTGAAGAAGGGAAAAGATCCAATTATTAGTATGAAACAGTCTGAAAAGTTTTTAGAAACTGGCTTTGACATGAATTACTACAGGTGGTTGTGAATTGGAGACCATGCAAAAGGACTTGCAGTAGAGAAATAAATTAAATTTAAAGGTTATGGCAGTGTGCTAGAAACACCACCAGAAGAGGTCATTGGTAATAGATTTGCAACTACTCATGGTAGTGGTATGGTAGCAGTTGTGATACTAAATTTGAAAAGCAATACACAGATAGGCTATGAGGTCCTGATCACTTTCTATAGACTGTGACAGGTGCAGAATCTACGGCAAAAAACAGGAGCGCAATGAACTTGGAGGAGACTGAAGGTGGAATGAGACATAAATCAGGGTGAGGAAGTGCATTTGGCTGCCACTTTTGGAGTCTCTCTTGCTTTCTTGTCTTCTCTCTGTCTCTAACTGATCTCCTTTGTCACCTTTAAGTACGTAGGTACATAATTCACATTATGAATGAAACACCTGCTAAGGTCCCAGGTCACTCCATTATGCTCGCTGGGTAAGTGTTTTGCAAATTTGAGCTTTTTGCAGTCACGTATAAGAAGGTAATGCAGTTTAAATAAAAATTGTTACAAGTTTTAATTGGCTAGGTAGATTTTAGCCTTAAGCGTTGGTATTTTTTGGAAATATTCCTCATATAAAAGATCTTCAAACCACCCTTGCTCCATATAGCAAGTGCCCATTGCCTTTGGATTTGTTATTTGTTGCTACTGTACTAGCAGGCAGACACTCATCAAGTGATGATGGGGTGACACTGAACAAACATCTACAAAAGTGTTTTTCATGTCCCACCTTTCCTGGTGTTCAGGTCAGATATTTTTTCTAAGTAAAAAAAAAAAGAAAAACAACAACAACAAACAAACAAACAAAAAACCTGCTGAAATGAGACCTGGAGTTTGTTAGAAAAACTGCCTGTCAACATTCTCATGTAAGGCAGGTAATCTCTCAGAGACACTGCACAGAACTGGCAACCAAGATACATGCTGCAAACAGCTGAAGTGTTTGGGATGTATTTCTGTCCTCTTGAACTACTCCGTGTCCTTCAGTGCATACAACAGCCTGAGGAGACTAAACTGTAGCAGTTTCCCCAGGCTGTATTTTATTTCAGAGCAGCCTGCAGTCTTCACAGTATGAAAAGCTAGCATCCTACCCATCATACCTGCTATGCTGTGGCTCATAAGAAGCCACCACTTTGGGAAGCAAGAAATTCCTCCTGTGCTGGCCCAGTGCTTTTACAGTCTCTGGGCTCTCCCTGAGTCCTCTTTCTGCTGCAAAGGGGCTATAATGGGAGTGAGAGTCTCTGCCTTTCTTTTTAAGTGCCACGCGGAGAGTAATGATTCATGATGGTCAGACTCCCAGCATAAGCTCCTTTCACCTCTATTTATGTTGCCTGTTCTTACTTCTCTCAGCTTCCTAAAAAGACGCTTTAGCTGCATCTCTACCTCCCAGTGCCCACCTCATTATTCTATCATTCCAGAGCACACTTAAGATGTTTTAGGTTAATTATAGATGTGCAGCAGTACATGAGTGAGTGAGAGAAAGAGACTCAAAGAGATGATAACAGCCTGCAACTATGTGAAGGCTTTAAATGCTGAGAAGACAGGGAATGTATTAAGTATGACACAGACTATCACTAGGGTGAATGAGACATAACTGAGAAGAGGAACTATTCAATGAATTCTCTAGAGAAGCTTGCCTGACAGTGTGATTATTAAATTGGGAAACTATCATCTAGTTGAAGAGGAGAAAGATTTCTTACTCTGGAGTTTCAAAACTTGACTGGAAATGTGTAATAGGATTTCACAGGGAGCAACTTAAACTTGGTGGTGGTGACTGCAGATTATGGCTTCTCTGTGTATATCTGCATAGCACAGAGACATCTTCATAGCTACACAGGCATAGATAACCACATCTGACTCCTTCATGGCAGTGACTTGTTCATGACAGTGATATTCGTGATATATATTGTATGTTTAACATCAGGACTCCTGCCCATCAATAAGACTCTTACTGCAATGCTTCTTATATTTCTAAAGCATGTATCACTCAAAACAGCTGTCACAAGACAAAACAGAACCTGTCAGAGTGGTATTTGCTTCTTATTTCTGAAAAAATAAAATTTCTTCCAAAGATTACACTGGCCTGAGGTTTAAGAGAGGTAACATTCGGCTCTGTGCTAGGACAGATTTTATATGTCATGATCCATTGGATCTAGAAATAGTAGATTTGAAGTGAGAACAGAAGTCTTCTGTTCTAAGACCTACTAGGTCAGGATATGCTGTACTGTGAAATCAAAATAATGCTGTGGTTTGATATGTTATGAAAAGTTATTGTTTTTACTGGAACAACCTCAGATAATAAAAGAACAATGTGAAAGGAATTCTACACACTTTCATTTTTTGACTGCAGTTTTAACTACTGTAAAAAATCTGAGCTCAGTGGTAGTGTTTGATGCTTTGAAGTTTGAAGAATCAAGGCTTTACTTTTAAGATATTTCTTTTTCTTTCATTCCAAAGCTGAAAAATGATTGTGAGGATTTGGGGGGATTGTAAGATTGCAGTTTAGGATTTGGGGGAATTGTAAGATTGCAGTTTTTTTTTTGTTTTTTTTTTTTTTTTTTTTTTGTTTTTTGTATTTTTAGCATGCAGAGATAAGAGCTAATAATCAACTATTTGTATTCTGTTGGCTCTAGTCACAGCAGTGTCTTGTTAGTTAAGTAACACATCCAGTTTCGCCTGTGTGCATGTATCGCGCATAGGACTTGCGCTACACCATTAATATTGCGTAGGCATTGAGACCTCATGCTCCTGAGTGTTCCAGCTATTTTAGGGCATGTGCAGCTTAGGTCCACTGCAGATCTGCCTGCAGTCCTAACACCCCATACTGCTGATTTTTCCTTTGTTGCTGGGGTGCCTCCCAGTAGTTATGTCCACGAGAAATGTATACAGCTTGTTGGGACCCTGGTCTGTCAGATGCTACAGTATTTTTCCTCTGGATGATATGTAATACACTGCAGTAGGTTTTTGTTTCTTTGTTTGCTTGTTTTGTTTATTTGAGGTTGTAAAAGCACTTTGGTGCAGAAAGGAAAGATTGTTTTGGCCAAAGGTATAAGTTTATCTGGGGACTTTTCAAATGGCTTTGTGGAAGCAGATGTGATTTTGGATTTATGTGCATCGTATTCTGCTCTTTCATTTGACCTTGCAGTATACAGAAAGGAGAGAGAGAGAGAGAGATGGGAGGAGAGAGATTGATGAGCTCTCAAATGCATGAAGATCTGAGATGTGATTCCTCCTGGATTAGAAATCTAAAACTGGAGGAAAGGGTAGAGAAAGCCAATACTGAGTTATAAAGGAAACAAGAAAATACAGGCTGTTTTGTGTCACTTCTGCAGCAAGAGCTGGCTTTCTCTCAGTTTCAATAGAGTCTCTCTCTCTAGCCAAAGGGAATGTAGGATGTGGCAGGGAGGGTCTGACTGGGGAGGAATTCAATGCAGCTATCAGCAGCAGGCTTCTATGTAAATACTGTAACACCTCGGAATGGAGGAACAGCTGAGATAACACTGTAAACTAATCTCTAGTGCTGGTGAGGCTGGCCAATCCCTCATGTTATATGGTTTCTGTAGAAAAGATGTGCTAGGGAAAAAAAAAAAAAAAGAATGAGATTTAAATTATATGTGGCAATTTATGATAGATTAAAATGTACTTAATTTTTAGTTTAAAGCAGTGTATGGCATTTTTGGGCTTGAAATAGTACTCTCTGCATACATAGTCTGTGGTATACAGCCTGGCATATATAAGTATGAATTCTTATTTATATAGGTATAAATAACCAAAATATTTTCAACTTTTTATTATTATTATTATTATTATTTTAACACCATGTTTAATCGATTTAGATAGATACAGATTAATTTGGAGTCTTTATCCCACTACTATTGATTTTGGGTGATTTTTTCATCAATAGCAGGAAACTAAGAGACAAAGTTGGCTCAGAGCAGTAGCGCTGGAGCACAGTCCTTCCCTGTTTGACCTTGTTAGGTCACTGTGTTTCACAGTCCTACACCTTCCTTTCTCAGGTTGGTGAGGGGAAAAAAATAAATAAATTGCATAATATATATATATATATTTATATATATGCATATATAAAATACACAGGCACATCTTTATACACAAATGGTGTCTCACCTGAAACTGGCTGTGTCTCCTCAGGGCACTTAAAGAAAAGCAGGAGCTAACAATGGCCAAGAAGTTTGTCGCCACATCTGCCTCGGAGTTGTGTTCATAACTGGGCACAACCCCAAGATAAACTGGGGCCGGGGTGGAGCTAACCACCTCATTAATTGTGTTAGAAATGAGGAAACTCATTCCACGATCTCCAATTTCAGAAGAAATTAAAGTTTAAGAGACTCTGACGCCCCCTTTGGATACTGCTTAGAAATGAGAAGCGGTTTTCCAGTTCTTGTACCCTTTGTTAGAGCCTAATCACAGTGCAATGACAGCTCTTACACTGAAGAACTCCAAGTTCCCCAAATCGCAGGTTGGGTTGCATTCACAGGCTCTTTGTTTCCACTGCACTGAAGATGTATACAACCATGCGATGGATGTCACGCCTTGCAGACATCTAATTAACTTGACCTGCGTTTAAGCAGTTGATCCAGTTGACTGCGTTCCCCTCTTGACCTTTATATCCCACCCTTGCCTTCTGCCCCAAACCTCGATTATTTTCTCATTGTGTCTTACACAGGCAGGCACTGGGTGGTTCACATGCTGCACGCCCGAAGGACGCTGTACTCTGTGTTATAGCGCAGCTCCTCTGGGACACGTTGACAATCTCTGCCTTTGCATACCAGGCCAAGCCCACTCAAGGGATGCCTCTCCCATCTATTTTTAACTGGGAAAAAAAAAAAAGAACAAAAAGTGAAAACCAACAAAACCCTTGAAGATACGTGGATTTTCTAGGTTCCACAGTTGGAACAAATTATCCATGTGGATGTTTCAACAACTGAGCAGGAAAACAACTGCCACATTACATTAATAACATTTTTTTTTTTTTTTTTTTTGTCCAAGCTATTACCATCTCTCCTCGGCCTCACACATATCACTATGCATTACTGGCCCAGTGTGCATTACAAGAGCAAACCCGGAGAGTTTAAGTATCTGTACGTTAATGTAAATGAACAGCTCCCGCTTTGCGCTGTAGATGTTGCCAGCCAAAAGCCAAGAAGCACGAGCTTTCTGCCCATGTGTGCTCAAGGTTCAAAAGAAATTGAGCATGCGCTGCTCCTTCCTGAGGAGACATGCCTCAGTGGGTACCATCAAAGTGGTAACGCTTGGACCGTCGGTTAAACAGCAACTTGGCCTGATTTGGGTTTTCACTGAGAAAAGAAATAAACGGAAGGCAAGACCCCGACATCCTCACCACCTCGAAGGGGGCATTGGCGGGCCCACCTGCGCCGGGCAGCGGGAGGGCGCCCAGCCCGGGGGCCACACACAGGGCCCGGGGGCCTCCCTCCCTCCGTCGGCGTCCCCCCGGCGGCCCGGTGCCGACCCTATTTGGCCATGCGGCGGCCGGGGCCGCGCAGCCCCGCGCCTGCCTTACATGGGCCGTGCGGCCGCGCCGCGCCTTGCTCCATTCATGGCCGCGCCGCACCGCCATGTCGCGGCGCCGGCCAAATAAGGAGACGGCGGCGGCCCCGGCCCCGGCCCGACGCGGCCCCGGCCCCGACGGCAGCTATAAAGCGGCGGCTCTCGGCCGGGACGGCACCCAGCCTCCGCTCGGCAGCGCCCCCGCCGCTCCGGTGAGTAGCGCTGGGGGACGGGGAGGCTCCTTCACCGCCCCCTTCCCTCCTCCGCCCGCCCCGGGCAGCGCCAGCCGCCCGACGGGGCGCGACGCTCCCGTTGAGGTCCGTGCTCCGGGGGGATGCCCCGAGTTAGCGGCCGGGAAGCCTCACGGGGGGGCCTTACGAGGCGGCTGATGGAGCCCCCGAGCGTGGCCGAGCCCCGCTGCACCTTCCCGGGACCTCCCGCCTCCACCGCGCCGGGGAGGTGCCGGGCGCCCGGGGCCGGTCGAGGGTCGGGGTTGGGGACCGGGTTCGCGCTGCCGTGCCCGCAGGGGTCTGGAGGCGCCGCCGCGCTGTTTTGCAGGTCCGCGCCGCTCAGCCACGATGTGTGACGACGAGGAGACCACCGCGCTGGTGTGCGACAACGGCTCGGGGCTGGTCAAGGCGGGCTTTGCTGGAGACGATGCCCCCAGGGCCGTTTTCCCGTCCATCGTGGGCCGCCCCCGGCACCAGGTAAATGCTCGTCCCTCGGACGGCACCGGGGCTCGCCCCGCTCCCCAGGAGTCACCTCGCTCCTTGGTTCTTCTGTCCTGCGCCTAACACTTTACCTTTCTCTCTGCTCTCACCTTGTGCTGATGCCTTTCCAGTTCTCTCTGGGGCTTCCCTGAATTCCCCTCTTTGGTTCTCTTGTCTCCTTTCTATCACTATCGCCCTTTACCCCTGCTATTTCAGACTCATCAGCTTCCCTCCACTCTCACTCTGTCCTCTCTCCTAATGCGCCCAAACCCAGCATCCTACAAAGCTTCTGCCTGCTCCATGCCCTAGGCCAGATGTGCTGCTGGTGTTAGCTCAAAGGTGTCTCTGCTGGCCCAATTTGTGCATGAAGCTATTTGTCTAAGGCCCTTCCCACCCACCCATCCAATGCAGTGTCCCGTGTTCCAAACTCTTGAATCTCCTCTGCCTTGTCTGATCTTGCCTTCTTACCATCTTCCAAGTCTCCTTTTTTCTGTTCCTATTTCATTCTTCCCCTATTTTGTGAAAAGTCTTTCAGCTTATGGAAAACAGCACTCTTTGTCCTACAGTTTCCATGTTAAAAAGTTTTTTTTTATATATATATTATTATTTTAAACATCTGGAATTTATATTCTGTTCTTGCGAGTACTTTGCTGTTGAGCCATCACAGCAATAAAGCCATTTTGGCTGTGTATTTTTTGACTAGAAGACTTATTCCACTCCCTATCTTCACGTTGATAAACTCTCTTTGTACATCTCTGTATCTGTATTTTCTTGCTCATGATATGGTGCAGTTTACTGTCAGTCAAACTTTTGGACCACAAGAGGTAATTAAAAATAAATGGTGTTTTAAACAAAAAAGGGGGAAAATGCTTTTATCTGATTAAAGGAAAACAGATTTTGAGAGAGAACTTCAAATTCTGTTGACTTAGTATTTTAGTGAAGTGCATTTTTCCTAAACAACCTTTCAGTGGCACAAATGTTCATGCCTTTCTGGAAAACAGCATAGTCGTCTGTGGTATAATGTTTGGGCTCTGTATTGTTGTCTTCCTCAAATCATGCTTTTCTGTATTTTCTTCTTTTAGGGTGTTATGGTTGGCATGGGTCAAAAAGATTCCTATGTGGGTGATGAAGCACAGAGCAAAAGAGGTATCCTGACTTTGAAATATCCTATTGAACATGGCATCATCACCAACTGGGACGATATGGAAAAGATCTGGCACCACACTTTCTACAATGAACTCCGTGTGGCCCCTGAGGAACACCCCACCTTGCTCACAGAAGCCCCCTTGAACCCCAAAGCTAATCGTGAAAAGATGACCCAGATAATGTTTGAGACCTTCAACGTACCAGCCATGTATGTGGCAATCCAGGCTGTCCTGTCCCTCTATGCCTCTGGTCGTACAACAGGTAAAATAAACACACCATTAGATTTTATTTGATTCAGGATCACCCACCTCTCCCTTCCTTCCCACTCCAAATATGAAAAAAAAAAAAGTAAATCAAATTTGCAGATTACTTTTTTTTTTTGTTTTTTTAAGATTATAGTGACTAAAGATAACATTAGCAGAAAAGGTAGTACAAAATAGTCTGTGGAAAGAACAGCCCATGGATTTGTCTGCATTATGATGTCAACAAGGAACTATTACTATGAAGATACTGCAGTTAACACGAGTATTACACCAGTTTAAACTGGGCCCAAAAGATGCCGTTTACTAGATCAAGATGATCACTGTTGCAAACACACTTGGTGCTCAGTGTTGTAGTGGAAGGCTGTTCATACAGATTAGTTTAAAATTCATACAGAACGGCTCTTTTATGGGAACGTTTGACCAAACGCGCAGGATCTATGCAAGCAAATGCAAAAGCAAACGTTGGTAAGACCTGTATGGCAGTAACTGGCTAAAACAGAATGATACTGCTTTATGCTGCCTGAAAAATGCTATGTTTTGTTGTCTTTGTTACTGTTCATTGTATTGTAAGGGTTTGAAGCATTTCATAGGTGAGTGATTCCAACTGGTCTCTGACAATTTCTTTCCCAGGTATTGTTCTTGACTCTGGCGATGGTGTCACCCACAACGTACCTATTTATGAAGGTTATGCTTTGCCACATGCTATCATGCGCCTGGATCTGGCTGGCAGGGATCTGACCGACTACCTCATGAAGATCCTCACGGAGCGTGGCTATTCCTTTGTGACAACAGGTCGGTCCTCCAACTTTGCCCTTTTGTGAAATTCCTCATGTCTCCCTTGGCCCATCTTCCTCTAGTGTTTTGTTTCTCCAAACCTTGATTTGATTTCTGTATATCTACAGCTGAACGTGAGATCGTTCGTGATATCAAAGAAAAACTGTGCTATGTTGCACTGGACTTTGAGAATGAAATGGCCACTGCTGCCTCTTCCTCCTCTCTGGAGAAGAGCTACGAATTGCCTGATGGCCAAGTGATCACTATTGGTAATGAACGTTTCCGCTGCCCTGAAACCTTATTCCAACCATCCTTTATTGGTAAGTGTTCCCAGGAAATTCTCCTTTCAGTAGGAGTTATGAATGAATCACAAGATCTAGAAGGTGCCCCACTCCCCTTCTTATCTAAATTTGGCACAAAACATAAAAATGGAGTTAGATTCTCTGTTCCCCGTTAGGTCTGCATAATATGATTACCAGCTGGTAATTAGCTGAGCTGTGGGCTCTCATTGCAATTCTAGGACCAGGTTTTAGACTTAAATTTTTTTAGTGAAAAAATGTACATTTGTAATATTGTCACGTTGCTGATGACAAGAACAGCTTTCAATGCCGTGTTTGTAAAGCTTACACTTAAACCATTGTCCGAGTCCACGACAAAGTAAAATGTCTGGGAGAGAATAAGATGGAATGAAGACACATACATTTACTTGAACTGAAATCAAACATTGCCGTGGCCAAGATGGCTATCTTTGCTGCTTGTAGGTGCAGCTGACGGATAATAGCAAATGCTTATATTGTAAGTACTGAGCAACAAATGCAGTTGTTCATCAGCTGACGTGTTACTGTATATCTAGTGTCAACTCTTTCAGGAAGCACCTGTTAAAATTATAAATTGGAATGCAACCTACAAGCATTTGCTTCTAGTTTCTTTTTACTTATCACCAAGTACTAATATCCTGGCCCATGTCTCTTGCCTTGATGTTTATAAGTGGCATAGACTCTGAATTTCAGGTAGGCTGAAGAAAGGAAATTACTAGTGTCGTTTTTTATTTCTACTTTGACTGTTTTCAATTTCTTATTACCATCCTTACTATATTCAACTAAAGCTTTTTGTGAGACTCTGACATAACCTGGTACTCATGTTTTCTGTTATGTGTAACTTGCTCCCATCGCCACATAGTAAATGACTTTATCTTGTGTGTCTACCTCTTAATGTATGTTGTGCGTCTCCTTTGCATATGCTTTATGATTCTTAGCTTTTCTAACAAATAATACTAAAGTTAGTTCTGAAATTCCATATCTTGTATTTTTCTATAACTTTTACTGGTAAGTAATTTTACAACAGAAAAGTTAAGAAGCTCATATTAGTAATTAAGAGAAATATTGAGAGTTCTTTTCAAAGACCTCATGTATAATTTATTGATCTGCTGTTTTTCTTCTCAAGGTATGGAATCTGCTGGTATTCATGAAACTACCTACAATAGCATCATGAAGTGTGATATTGATATTCGTAAAGACCTGTACGCTAACAACGTCCTCTCAGGTGGTACAACAATGTACCCTGGTATTGCTGATCGCATGCAGAAAGAAATCACTGCACTTGCTCCTAGCACTATGAAGATCAAGGTGAGGAGTTTGTACTGTAATATATGGATAAGGATGGGGAAAATGTCCTTGTCATTAAATTGGGATATAGGAGCAACTCAAAAGTGAGATCATCAGCTGATGGACAAATGAGAAGTTTTTCCATTTAATCAACGTAATTATATTAATGAGAAGCAAGTGTTGGAAAACAGGCAAATTGGCCTGTAAATTTTCTTAAAGAACATTCCGTAAATTATTCCAGCTGTTGAAGATCAGTATGCGATGTCAGAGAGATTCTTACTTAAGGAAATACCTAGCAGCTTGGTATGCTGGTGATGTGAGCTGGTTGTGCGGTAACGGAACTGTTAACAGGGGATTTTGCTGTTTCTCTTCATCCTAGATCATTGCCCCACCTGAACGCAAGTACTCTGTATGGATTGGTGGCTCCATTCTAGCATCTCTGTCCACCTTCCAGCAAATGTGGATCAGTAAACAGGAGTACGATGAAGCTGGTCCATCCATTGTCCACCGCAAGTGCTTCTAAGCACTTTTCCCTCAATTTACTTCCCACTCAGGATGACGACAATATGCTTCTTGGAGTCTTCTGGCATCCCTTCCTGAACTCTTCAGTCATTGTACAGTTTGTTTACACACCCGTGCAATTTATTTGTGCTTCTAATATTTATTGCTTTATAAATAAAGATCTGGGACTTGCAACCTACACGTGCTTCTTTTTTTTTTTTTTTACTTTGTGTTCAAATGGTTACAAAAATGAGTCTAAACACCCTGAGATTTGGAAACTCCCATCAAACCTGTCAATACCTTCACTGCATGCATCTTCCTAACTGATGTTGGCATGTTAGGTTGCAGTTCACTATTAGTATGAATTCATGCTTCATAGTTTTAATTTTGAAACTTGAAACAAAAGAATCATCACTTATCAAGGCTTACAAAAGTAACCTTGAGGGTAGACCTAGTAAGTGGAAAGGAAACCTCTCACATTCACTCACTGGGTTTAGATTTTTTTGTTGTTGTATTATTTACAACCTAAGTATATTAATATCAACATATTGAAAGCCAAAGCCTCTGAAAAAGAATTATGTTGATATGTTTAGAATGCAATTTATAACTAATTAGCTCAGTCCTTAGAGTCATGCAGTTGTTTTCTGTGGGCTATAAATATTTATGACAAAACATTAATTCACACTGACAGTTCACTCATCTTCTCATATCTCTTCAAAGCCAGAGATAAGTGAAGCCTTTATTGTATCCTAATGCAAAGAATCAAACTTTTGACTTATAAACATACAATTTTTATTATTTTCACATCATCATTCATGTCTTAGGCAGTTTTTAATCCGTAGTCTTTGCTATTCTTTGTTATTATTCATATGGCTTAGGCAGTTTTTAATCCATAGTCTTTGCTATTCTCTGTTAGTATTTGACCCAGATACTACAATCATAAGTTGTATGCTTTTCATGGACTTGTATGTTTTAAGGAATCACTGACTTAACTGTGCATTTTTTTAAAATAAAGTTATACCTAAAAGTTGTATCAAACTTTCTGTGTGAAGCTAAGCATGTGCTCAGCTAAAGGCCATTACATGTGTTTAGAAAGATGAGATTTCATGCTGATTTTATGTTGAAATGCTAATTAAAAAAAATAATAATAGTCTGTTTACACAGCTGAAAGGAAACATTTTCTATTCCTCCCATTTATTCTTTGGAAAGGCATTAAAATTGGCCATTCGATGTGATCTGCAATTAATCAAAACTGATTTTACCCTTTGACTACTGAAGATATATTTAGTACATGAGTCTAATTTACTTATTAGAAGGCAGTTTACTAAGGTACCATTGTAATTGCCTACTATTGGTTTGCATTTGAAATATTTAGATGCTTCTAGGTATTTTTGCTTTGGGGCATAGAAGGTGGATGGAGTTGTTAAATACATTTTAAACATAAAGATGAAATACTTATCTTCACACTGCACACAATATTACTGAAATTCTCCTACAAGCAGGAATTTTCACAATATAATGCAAATTAATTAACCTGCAAATCTCTTAAGGCAAAGACAACATCTTCCACTGTTCACAAGAAGTTTTCCAGAGTAGAGCATCATGTTGCAAGTCACATCATGGAGAAACTGTATATTTTTAAAATATAGGAACTTTACCAAATATTTGAACACTATTTTAAATATTTAAACTTAAATGAGATTTGCTAATGAGATTTGCCTGCTGTTGTTCAGAACCATTGCACTTTTCTTGCTTGGTCTGGCTTGGTAATTTGAAAGATTTGGCTGGTCAAAAAGGTCACCCTAGGTTTTACTGTGAATTAGTGGGGTGATACTGGACATAAATTGCAACTAATTGGAGCTTAAAACATTAAGCAAGTATGCAAAGGGCATGTTAAGTTAGACCCCGTGGATTCCTGGCTGACTGGCTTCGACAGGTCAGGAATGGCAAGCATATGGCTGGCAGCACGGTTGGGGCTGTGGGTGGGAGTCCACCCATGAGCATGTGGGCAAAAGGAGGGAACTGAAGGAAGCCACTGACTGTATGAATGGTGGAAAAATTATTTCCATGGACATTTTTGGTGATGTAATTTACAGTTTATGGAGATGGATGTGAGCACCAAGGGTTCTGCAAAAGATAGTATGCTTAAGTATATGTAGGGTATGATGAAACAGTACCAGTGCCTTACCCTTTTTCTCTTCTTGCATGTTTCCAGGTGTATTCAGTTTTAATGTGGTTATCCTGTATTTTGCCATTTTTCCCATTCAGCACAATTAAAACTTGAGTGATTCAATAGAATATGAAGTATGATACCTATTTATGGAAGCAGAACTTGGGAAATTTTTAGACCTTTTAAACACAGATAATGCCATTGATCGGTTTGAGAGGAATTTGAGTGTAAAGTCACATAAGATAGGATTCAAAACTCTGGTAAGAGATGCCACTGCTGAAGTTTATCCTTTAAACTTTTACTCAGTTTTGCATCTCCTTTTTTCTATATATGTAACATACTATGAAGGTCATTTAGTGGAAGTCAGGCTGACTTGATTTTCAAGCAAGGTAAAGAGGCTTTATTCAGCAATAGGGGCTAAAAAGTGTTAAAACTACTAACATGCATCAGGAAGAGCCAAGACAAAATCATATGGTCTGTACTGCACCCAGAACACAGCTTGCTTCTGCTTTTGACTCAAGGACTTTGGGGTTTTGCCACCATTGCTTGATATGCAGATCTTACAGAAAACTTTCCTTGTAGATCTAGGAGCATGTTGTCACTTAAGGAGTATTGATGGATAGGATTAGGATTATGATCAGAACAGAAAGCTTGTAACGCTTCTATTAAGTAAGTGCTAAGAATCCAAAAGCCGATGTTTCTGCTTAATAGGATGGCTTTTTGTCAGGAAATAAGGAGATGTTTCAGAAGTCTCATGGTAGTGCTTCAAGGCTCTTTCAAAAAAATTGGTACAACAGTCATCATACATTTGATAGTTGTCTACTTTGCGCAAATCTTCTCTAAAAAGGCTGTTTTAGCTAAAGCTTTAAAAAAGCCAGCCTGGGGTAAAGCACAAATATGAAAATGTTTAGCCTGAACAATTGAATTCTATAGAGTGATAATGTTTTTAATGTAGAATAGAACAGTTTTATATTTAAAAACTTAGGTGACCATAAGTATATGTGACAGTCAGATTAATCTACAATAATAGTACAACAACAGAAAAAAAATAGGGAACCCCCCTTCTCTGCTGGTTGGATAAACTTAGTAGGAGGTCTGGGCAGCAAGAGATTGTTGCTTTCTTCTGCTGATAGCTGAGCCCAGCCCCATCACTCTGGGTATGGCCTCTCTTATTATCACTAGATAAGTATATATATATATGATATATATATATATATCAATATATATATATATATCATATATATATATTTATGACAGGATGATTAGTAAATCTCACTCATTGTACTCAAGAAAGAAGCAATTCAGGCAGCTGACATGACACCAGTTATCTTTGCTTTTTCTCCTGGGGAGGACTATGACTGTTGACATTTGCAAACTCAGCATACAGAAATGTTAATTGTTGGAACAAAATATTATGTTGATATATAATTAAAAGATAGCTTTACTTTGTGATTAAGCTGTCCCATGTGAAGTGTGTGAAATGAATTTAGGAGACATCAGCAAAAAGTTAACATACCTGGTGACTATCTTATTTTCCATCATGAGGGAATAATTCACACATAGCCAGCTATGGAGAGCTTTGGAGTCAGCTTCTGGGGTTTATTTACAGCAGGTGATGTCAAGAAAAAGAGAAGTTTAGGAGAATCAAGCCAAATCCTCATGTTTATGTAATAGATGCATTTTGGTATTGAATATTTTCAGGACATAAACTGTCTTCAAAAGCTAAATCTCCACTACATCAAAACAAACAAACAAACAAACAAACAAACAAACAGAAAAAGAAATGTTATTTTAAAGCAATAAAATTGTCAATTTGAGTCTTTTTTCTTTATTATTTAAGTATTTGGTTATTAAAAACATTAACTATTAGATGTACTTTTTTTTTTTTTTTTTTGTAAGTATGCCCAATATTTTCTAAAAAAATGTTTCTTTCAAAAGCCAGTGCAATATGCATTGCAGTGCTCTGATTCTCTGGTAAGCCAGAGGAGAGTAGAATTCTTGCAGAAATAGAAACCTCAGCAGATCAGCAGATTTTAAGGACAAAACACTGAACAAGGCATAAGAAAACAAACAAACAAACAAACAAACAAACCAACCACTTTTTACTGCTCTAGCTTGAATTATGTCTTGAATTTACCACCTAAACTGGGAGATCCTTCATTGTGAAGGGGCAAGGGACTCCACTTGCAAGAAAACATTATTTTCTGTCAGTTAAATCATGCCATTTTTGTGGCTGTAACTTTAGTTTGGGTTAAAGATTAAAGGGAATCATCTCATCCTCTGTATTCTGTTACAGGCTTAACCCTTCTTGTACTAAACTTTTAACTCCATTATCTGATGTATTAGTTTGATCATTTGAATAGCCAATTATGTAAATTAATACCATTAATCAAATGCTCATAATTGGTTATGAAAACAACTTTAATTTTGTAGTGTTTCATTCATAATTAATACACTGAACTCATAGCAGATAGCCTGTGTGTATGCATAATGCTAACATTCCTTCATTCTTCATGATAT
This sequence comes from Oxyura jamaicensis, assembly GCF_011077185.1. Taxonomy (NCBI): domain Eukaryota; kingdom Metazoa; phylum Chordata; class Aves; order Anseriformes; family Anatidae; genus Oxyura; species Oxyura jamaicensis. The sequence continues at coordinate 13,910,317 of NC_048897.1, read as the reverse complement.
AATAAATAAGAAATATGCAGGAGTAGTTTATTATTTTAATTGTAATTTAGCCAGTAACTCCCACAATAAAGGACTTAAAATAATCCAGTTACTTGAAAAACAGTTTCATCCTTTTGTTTATACTAACATCTTTGACATTCATAAAGCTATATATCTTGCCAAAAAAAAAAAAAAAAATTAAGCTATGGAGAGATAAAATTACTAGGTTGTTCTTTTAGTTCACTGAAATCTAGAAAGTGTTTCTTGCAGCTGGATGTCTGAGTCATGAGAAATACAATTTGTGGTTATAGGCTTATGAATATTTAATGATTTATTTAATCCTTATTTTTAAAAATAATGTATTTGTAGGAATTAAAATATACTAGGTATTTAATGTTTATTATGACTTACTAAATATCATAGTCCATTAAAATGATATACTACAAGCTGCCCAGATTTACTTTTTAATTCTGATTCTTTGTGTATTGTAGAAATGAAAGCCTTTAATATGTGATGAACAGGTTTATAAAATGGTCTTAGGCCTTACAACACTTACTGGTGTGGAAATGATTTAATTGAATGGGACCTATCTTGTGCAGCTCAGCTCTTTATGGCAACCAGGCAAACCGCAGTAATGCAGTAGCTTTTGGTCTCTTGCCCATATATTTTGGCAGCTAAAACTAATGGACTTTGAAATAGACTTATGTTGTACTGATAACTTTCCTACTCATGGGAAAATGAACGATTATATTATTGTTGCTGATAGCCTTTTGCATTTGGCTCTGAGTTCTCTGAAATGTATGAAGTAATTATATGTACTTATATATATATTTGCACATAAAAATGTATATATTTACATGTGTGCATTTACGTATATATCAATATTTTCCCTAAGATATGTCTTTAATTTTGCAATGAAAGAGTGCCCCTAACTCAGAAACAAGTTTCAGAGACTATGTTTGTATGACATGGCACATGAGTATCCATCCTCTAGAAATATAGCATAGCTGATGTTGGAGGACAAATATTTCATGCCAGAAAAATGCAGAGACATTTGACTAAGGCAAAACTGTGGATATTTTGTAGCCTGGTTCCTAAGACTGAAGTTAATTCCCCATTTGGTTTTCTTCTCTGAGGTAAAACCTCAGAAATTTGGAATTTTGCAAAAAGATCAAAATTATCATAGATTCATATAGATAATGTGAAATGATCCTTCTTACAGCCTGCAGTCAACAGGACACAGAAGTGTGCACTTCAGATGTAGCCTGAATACATCACATACTGCTGGAAGTGTAAAAAACGCCCAAAGTCATGTAGGGAACGTTTATTTTGTCTGGTGTCACATTCAGTATTTTAAGATCTGCAGCACTTGTAGACTTTTCCTTTCTGATCAAATATAACATCAGCCAGCAGTGGTCACCTGCTGGGTGGGCAGATTTATTTCTTCCCTTTCATTTCAACTGAGATTGTAAATTCTGCCATTGTATTGGCACCTACTAGAAAATGGAAACTATCTTTTGAACTTATTTTTCTAAATAAATAAAACATTAAATGATCAGGAGTAGTACCCTACAGGTTCTTCCTTCTGCCAAAAAGTGTACAATGGTTTCTCTGCTTGTTCAGTTCATCCACGTTATACAAAGCAAATATAATATCATTTTAAGTGCTAAAAACACTATTTCTTTTAGAAGTAATAATATAAGGTGGTGATTGTCCAGTGTCCAAATAGGGTCATGTGGTGACAGGAAGACAGTGGGTGCTATTAAAAGCCTGACATTTATCACTCACAGTGGTTAAATTTGTCATGGTATTTGTGGCATTTGCCAATCTAAGTATAGAGAATGCCACAAATACCGCAGAACAGATAACTGCTGCTGTGCAAAAACCTACAAAGTGCTGGTGGTGCAAAGTGCTTTACTAAACCTAGAGTGCCCTATGCTTTAGAAATGCATTGCAGGTATTACTTACTAGGAATTTCCCAGTATGGAAAAAGACAGAAGTTGTTATGCTTTCTCTTTCTTTATCTTGCCTATTAAGACCAAAAGGTCTTTTGTATACGAAATATCTCTTTGTGTCTGTTTCTAGCCTCCAGAGCAATAGATATCCTAGCAGAGCTTGAGTGTTTTAAAGCTAATACAAATCAGGTCATGACACATCGTTCACACAGAAAAAATGGAATTTGCCCAGTACATGAAGGTTAGGAAACCTTCAACTGGAAAATACGCTGTGTATTTTGTGTCAAACCAACACACAAGTCTTGTTGGAAAAATGGTCTTTCAAGCAGAGAGTTGTTGGACATAAATTGGACATAGCTTAAGAGATCCATAGCTCTGCTTAAATCGCAAAAGACAGAACAGACATAATTAATCACATTGTACGCTTACTCTAAAACATACAAAAAACCATTATTTTCTTTGCAATAACTGCAGAAAGGGCATTAAGATAACAAAGTAACAATGAGCAAATTGGAACTACTTTTTCTTCACCTAAAAAAAATATTTCATTTGGTGGTAGAGGTCATAAAGGCTTTGCCATTGTCTTACAGTGCTGAATTTCTGGAACCCCAGCACCAAGATACTATTTACACTTTGAAAATAATATTGTTTCTTGACTTATCTTCTTTAGGTTCAGCAGGTGAGCATGAAGTGGACTGCTGCTCACAAGTCTTTAAAGCTGAAGCTGCAGTTTTGTCCCTACTTGCTGGAGGAGGTGCTGTGGTGCTTAATACCATAGGTATTAAGTTGTGTAAAGGGTATTTTGCTATAGCTTTAAAAGTGTAGCAAAAAAAATGAAAGAACATGGCTATAGTTGTGAAGAAGCTGTTAATCTTTGGTCATTAAACAACACCATTGAGATGATCCCTTAATTGACTTTTACACTTTGTAGGACAGACCTAAACCTAGAGTTAAATTATGTCCCTGCTATGGTGCTGTTAAAACCGGGTTTTTGATCATCTCTGAAGTTTTTGAACGAGTCTGGTTACAGCAGATGGCACTGAAGTGTGTATAGTGGAACTACTGGTCTGGGGAAAAAACTTGTGTTTTACAGCTCAGCCCTGTTGTCAGTCCTTGACGTGAACTATTCCCTTCATTTGGCATTCTCCCCCACATTCCCTGCTATTTCCACAAACAAAATTTACCTGGTGAAAGCAACGGAGGGAAATATTCTAGGGAAAGAGGGTACTGCATCCAACATCAGTCATTTTCATTACCATTTTAAATTTGCCCAAATAATAGGTAGATTGACATCTTTAAAAATCTCTTGAAGAATGGAATGTGGGAATGTGTTTTGCTTCAATAAATATTACTTTGGAAGACTGGAATTACAGAAATAACTTTAATGCAGAAAAGAATGTTTCACTATATTTTTCAGTTCATTAAAAAAAAGGGGGGGGGGGGCAAATTATCAGCTTGGATAAATTGAAGATCAGCTCTTTTTTTTTGAAGCCAATCATACGAATTATCTAAAGCAGATGAAGGTATGACAATTTTCTCAAAGGTTTTTTTTCTTTCTTTTTTTTTTTTTTTTTTTTTTTTTTTTCCTGCATATCTCCTATACATGCTTCTAATTAACCATTGAATATGGTGGCTGAAAAGAGTCAAGCGGAGACTCTCTTTGTTTTCATGGAAGGGCACCGACTGGATTTTTTTAAATTGCATGTCTTGTGCCATGTTCTTGTGCAACTCACTGCAGGCACTGGGATTTAACATAAATGCAACTTCTGAATAGTTTATTACGCTCACCAAAATGCTGGGGGTTTTATATATTATACTGAATGCAGTGGTATATATCTGAACACACTTTTTCACTTCTGAGAATATTATTTTCATAAGTAACAAATTTAAGAAACACCTTCTTATGTTCTTTGTAATAAGAATGTAATGCTATGCTGTCACAAAACCTTTTATACACAGTAATGTACCACTTTACATTTGCCTTTTTTATTAATTTTTTTCTTATTTACATATTAATGTAATTAAAAATAAAAAATGTTGTAATAAGCTATTCATAGCTATTTTGGCAGTGCACTTGGTTTGCTCCAGTCAGCTGTGATATGACATACCATCTCTGCAGGACAGTCATCTCTGCCCTGTGTTGTGAGGATATTAGCACTTTCTAGTACTGGAAAGGTTTTATTATTATTATTATTATTATTATTTTTTTACAGTCAGAGGAAAGAACAATTAAAAATCTTTAGGTATATTTGGATATATTTACTCAACATATTTTTCTGACCAACCCTACCCAGTGGAAAAAAAAAATCTATTTTTTGTCCCATAAAAGAGAATATCTTGCTGTATATTATTATTATTTTATTTTTCCAAGAACATCTTAAGAGCTGAAGAAAACCTTTCTGTTTGATTTGGGAAGGGGTAACCACAAGAAGAGAAACCTTATAAAAGGGGAAACTAATTTCCTGTTCTCTGCTTGAGGATGTTTCTGTCAACATGGCACAGTGCCACCAAATCTAGCTTAGATTCTTGGTTGCATTGTCTTTCACAGTGAAAAATGCTGTATTAAATGTATTTTCCATTCAACAGGAACTCTGCCTGCCTGGTAGGTCTGACTCATCCACCTGTCTAGTTGGTGTTCTTTGAATTAATTGATCTATCTTTGAGCTCATGTTTTCCCTCATGCCTTGTTTATCTTTGTGGCAGTCATATTTGGATTTCACACATTCATTGTTGCCATACAATACTGCCTTCAAGCCCAAGGAACATTTTGCACTGACATTTCAGGTAGCATGACACTGGACTTTGATAATTAGTTGGTGTAATTAATCTGAATATGCTTCACAAATATTTATTAAAGTCCTACAAGGACTTGGCTGTCATCTTTTTCTCTCTTACTGCACTAGCCTTCCAGTAAGCCTTCTCTCTTTATAACACAATCTCTGCCCCAAAGCAGATCCTTTGCTCAGAAGAAATACATGAAATCATGAAATGTATCAAACAACATTAATGAAACAAATCAGATCAATAATTTATCCATGTCTTCTTGATGTGTTACCTAATGGCATATTTTTAACAGGTAAAATCTTTAAGTGTTTATCAGCACTTGAAATTACTTGCCTGTTTTTTGTCCACTGTAATTCTAGGATGGATATACTTACACAGTGAAATCAGGGCTAGAAACTACTGAATCCTGTTTCTCATCAGAAGAGGTCTGGAGTTTCAGAAAGTGCTGGATAGCTGCGTTGCAACAAGAGACCTTGAAATCCCTGTCTGAAAATGCTGAGGGTTGGGGAATTATAATAGATTTTAAATTATTTTATGAAATCTAAAATTTAGAGAAGAAGATAGGGCCAGCCCAGATATCCTCAAGACTTGCTCATAACAGAGCAAGTATTTGATCTGATCCCTAAATCAGTTTTACTGCTTGATTTAAAATAAATTGTAGCAGCTGTAATCACATTTTGCAGTTAAGATTTCCCCTATGCTAAGCTTCACATCCAGCCCCCCAACTACTCATGCTGGTCACCTGGAGCCTAGAAGCTGTCCTGGATTCCTGAGCAGGAAGGCAAACCTGCTTGTGTTCACACGGTGCCTAGCCACGGTAAGGCATGGTGCCTAGCACGGTAAGCACTCCCTCAAATGCCCCAGTCCTTCTGTTTTGTTGGCTCTCTGTAACCCATCTCTTCTTGAACAGAGTGAAACCTGTGGAATGAGACAAATTCTCCATGGACTAGGTCTTAGAGGTTTTCCTAAGACAGTCTGACTCATCATGTGCTGAACAAGGGGATAGAGAGTTAATCTGGATGGGGAAAGGGAGGCTTATTATCCCATGGCAGGAGGTCTGAACACAGACTGAGTGAATTTGCACTGAGGAAACTGTGTGCAAAATGGAGATATTCTGGAGGGACTGGCTGAAGAAAAAAATAAATATATTTTTTAATGTATTGTGTGCCCAGCGAGTACAGACACATACAAATGCCAGAGATGCTTCAAAACCTGAAAAACAGAAAAACACAAATCATATTTACAATAAATCTTATTAATTGATGAAAAATAATAGTTGATAAAAATGTACACTTGCATGCAAGTGTAAATACATTGCACTGCTCTCATTCTGTTGTGGCCTTTAGAGTTCAATTGACTAACATTTTAAACAACAGTATGTACGGTTCAGGGGCCATGTGACGTGTCCAGCCTGGCAGGAGGTGGATGAGGGTGTGCTCCAGGTTCTCTGCCATCCTTTGCTGGCTGTAGAGCTGACCAAGCTCTGGCAGGAGCAGTTCCCAGGGGCTGCTCCGGCATCTGCCAGGCACCGCTGTGTGTGGGGACCAGCCTGCCCATGCCAGCCCCTCAGCCTCATGGGGATACCATGAAGAAGGCGTGGGTAGGGTGAAGGGAGGAACTTCTTTGCATGCTCTGCTCCCCACTCAGGAGGAAAGATGCAGCTTTTGATTAAGGAAATAAAGGAGTGAAGTACCAAGTAAAACCCTTTCCCTCCCCCCCTCCCCCCCCCCCAAAAAAAAAAAAAACACTGCTAGTATGATTATGTTCCTCACAGGAATAGAGTCCCTGATTTCTCGAAGTGAAGTGTGAAAAAGGTTGCAAACAGCTACAAAGCAGAACTTCTAAATCTAAATTGAAGAGTAAATATCTGGTTAAAAATGAGGTCAGATTTGCATAAGATTTGTGTAAATCAATGCAGCCCTAGAGCAACTGTGAGCTATGTGAGAAATTACGTGGGCTTCTCTGTTATTTTGAAAAATAAACTGTAACTTCCAGTACCATACTGACATTATGTATAATGATGATTTTTCTTTTTCTTAAAAGCACAAAAATAAATCGCTCATAATCCTAGGTGTTCTACAACATTTTATGAATTTAGTTTTTTCTCTTATTTTGCCACAAATTCTTTCTTGTAGAATAGACAAAAATTCATTATTGCTGATAGATTCTGAGAAATATGAATTGAATAGTTCACAACATTAAAGTTTTTGCAAGATCTCTATATGACTGCTTTAATTTTGTGGGGGATAAAGGAAACTGAATACCATAATCATATTTTTTCAAAATTTAGGGCTTCAGATTCATAGAACATTTTGATGCTCCAAATATGATTTTGCTTCATTTTTAAACAGAAACATAAAAATTTAAGGAATATCCTGGAATACTTTTTGTTTAGGAGAGGTTAACAAAAACAAAATGATCTTCTGAAACACAAACACTCCACCCATCACTGAGAAGATGCGATGTGTTAATGCCAGAAGTGGAAGCGATAAAATGTCCAATTTAAATCCCCACCTGTGAAACTCCATATTTGCATGGCTCGAATGATTCTGGGAAACCATTCTGGGTTTATGAATCCCTAATTTCCAGTGAAAATGTGCAGATCTGTAAACTAGACTGAAGATTCTAGACTAAAGAATTATGATTCCTTTGAATGTTTATAAAATTTAAATTTACTTGAAGAATTTCTTTTAAATATTACATGGACCCTAGAAAATATTTCAGATTCTCCTCTCAAACCTGTGACTACATATTATTGATCCACACGAACTGAAGTCATTGAAAAGATAACTCAATGGCTTTTAACTTGGGCCTTACATGGAAGGAGGTCTAAAATCATGTGGAATTTGAATTCATCTTCTCCACACAGGCCTTTTAAACTCTCAGCAATCTTATAGAAGAGGTTTCCTAAATAAAAAAACAACACATGAATTCTTGTGGACTTCTCTAGTGAATATTATTTCATATTTCTTTGTGTCAAATAGACACTAATCATAAAACATGCATATACATTCATTTGCATGTGTATATATGTGCGTCATTTATACTTTATATATCTGTAATGGACTGCATATCAAATGTATGGCACTCAGTTTTATTGTAACTGTAAAATCATTGAATGACAGATGGGTTACAAAATTCTGCATTTCTTACTAAGCTCCTATTTTCTACTCCTGCTGACATAGTTTACTTTCAAATCAATCATTTGCCTGCCCTAGTTATTTCAAGGGACTGTTTCAGCATGGCTTCCATTGGGATGCTTTAATGTAATGTGAATTCCCTTCTGAGACTGGTGAGACAGGGAGAGGAGGAGAGTGAGGGGTACCAGGATGCTGGAGACATATGGTGGTGTGACAGTCCAAATAAAGGAAGGCAACTCTGCCACAGACCATGTCACTGAATGGAAAGCAGCTGGGAGTTTAGAGATGTAGCATTTGGATAAAGGAAAATGTAGATAAGGCAAGGCAAAGCACTAGGTCTGAAAAAGATGCTTGGTGTAATACAATACTGAAATACTGCAGCATGGTTTCTCATACTTTTTTTTTTCCTATTTTTTTTTTTTTCCTCCTACAGAATAAAAGGAGAATCAAAATGCTACTTGCAGTTCCAGTATACAGTACTCTCTTCTTATTATTTGATCTTACTTTTTTGCTGTTCTTGCTATTATGAAGCACTCCCTAACTTTCTCATCATTAGCATTTTGCCATTAGCAATTTAAAAATGTTCTGGTGTAAATAAGATCTTAAGAGTTTTTAAATCCTGGCCCCACAAATGTCAGTTGGAATTGCTGTTAGTACCAGGAAAATTGACTACCATGGGACTGAGATATTATGATATGAGTTATCATTAGTGAAAGATGTGCATATTCCATTCCATCTTTAAAATGCAAGTTGTAGGTACTAAATCTTCTATGGAATCCTTTACACTGTTCTGTGTCTCATGTGTATTTGAAAGGTTCTCTTTCTTTAGTAAGTATGGAAACTTAAAACAGATGATAAAGGGAACCTACATGAGATTTGCTCACAAATTTACACTTAAGTCATCATAGTTCATAAAGCTGCAATAATAGATGTTATAGCAGAATGCATGTGCTGTTTTGAGACTGGTGAAAGAAAGAAGAGAAAATCAGGAGACTGGGAACTGGTGATCTGGACCATGGAATATTTTACTTTGTACTTTTTTTTAGAGCCTGTCAGTTTATAAGGATTTGGTTCAATTAAATTTTCTTTCTACTAGCTGCAGCCCGTTTGCCAGCAAATTGGAAGCTATTCTCAGTAGTTTCCAAGGAGTACAGACTCTGCTGTATATATGCCAGAAGCGTATGCCATTGTGATTCAGTATATAAGTCCAAATTATTTTCAAGGAAATTAATTTGAGCTGTCAATTCATTCATAAACTGGTCGTTGTGAACGGCTGACAAAACTTTACTGATAATATGCATTGATGTGCCAAAGAAATTTCCACTTATGGCAATCTTCAGCAGTAGAGATGGACCTGAGACTGAAAATAGAGTTTTAATGTGATTATTAGGATAACCGAGTATTTTGTACATTTATGAGTTTGGTAACTTACTCTTCTCTAGCATGGTGTGTACAAATGCAGGCTGTATTCCATTCTCACAACAAGGAACACAAGTGCTTGCCTTGTTACTGACAGTTTTGATACACACACTGTTGCCTAGATGAGAAGACTCTGCTACCTATGTCTTGGTAGCAAAGTGACAGTCCTCTTGCTTTCTTGTTGCTTTCTGTTGAAAGCAGATGACCTCTGACAAAGGTCACCAGTGTATCCAGATCTTATACCTTTTAGGAAGTCTTTGTTTTTCCAAGCATAGGAAAAATGCACTCTTTTGGTGTGAAACACTCAAATTGTCTTTTGAAGCAATATATAAGTCTCATATAAGAAAAAAGCAGATAAGGGGAGTACTTTTTAAAATGCACACAGCAGCTGACTGCAGTGAGGATTGTACTCACACAGTGAGGGGAGAATGTACATGCAACTGTTCATTGTAATGAGGAAGTGTAGGTGGAAGCAGATGACCTAGATGATTTTATGAATAAAAGATATAATCTGATGCAATCATTTCATTAATACACACATGGCACCAAATGAAAACAGAATGTAGCAGATGGCTATGAGAGGTCTTAGATAGGCGTTTTCAGTTTAGTAGCTAACTACTTAGATTTTGGAGATTACACCAAATGCTATCAAAAAGGAAGCATTCATCATGACAGCCTTTGAAAGAAAGTACTGCAGTTTTGTAAAAGTAATGCTGCAATATCTCCCTTTTGTAACACTGCCTAGCAAATGCAATCACAAAGCTGATGTGGGGAGGGCAATATATTTCACAATAACTTCTAAAAGAAAAACCTATTATTTTTTCAAGTAATAGCTTACAATTGTCCATGAACAGCTCTTTCTTTGCTCCCAATCTGCTATAGTTGGTGGAAACAGTGTTTTATCATGTAATCATGAAATACAGTCAATCATGGTGCAGTTTTTGAATCTAAATATGGCATTCATTTATTTGCTGTAATTATGGATCCACTTTGAACAACTGCAAAACAAAGATTACCAGGGAAGATCCTTGGGATAGTACAAAAAATACAGAGATTTATTCTGAGATGAAATATTTGGAAAAAAAAATAGGATAAAGGTATACCTTTAAAAGGAGGTGTCATGGGAGGGACACTTCTGTAAGGTCTGGATCCTGTTTTTACATGAGTCCATCTCAGCATAGAGAATAATGAAACGGGGGAAGACTGGTTCAGTACGTGATGTGACCTTGGGTAGGAATGGGCCAGGTGGATCCTTCATCCCGCCCCAGTCACACCCACCACACTTGGCTGCAGGGAGTTTGACATGGGAGCCAAACATGTCAGCTGGGGTCCCCATGTGCGCATTTCTGTGCCTGGGTAATGTGCAGCCTGAGGGATCCAATGGCTTCCTGCACCATTTACAAAACCAGATCAAAGCAAAAGGGATGGATTTCTTAGAGAGAATCCATCCCATCACTTCTTAGAGACAGATTAACCTCCGTTTGGCATCTGACTGAGGACACACACAGTTTTTATTCTTCAAACCTAATCCAAGATCAGCTCTGTTTATATTATTTTAACATGAATTAATATTGAGGCAGGGTCATCTCTGAACACATACAGAAGCTGGAGCTCTAATTGCTTTTTGCAGAGGCTGTTTGAGGTCCTTTGTTATTTTGACTTTTGTATGAGGAGTTTTTTTGCTAATATAACTGGAGTTTGTGAAGATTGTGTAATGAATATGTATTCTTATGATAACAACAGCGTTCCTGCTGAATTTCATCTGTAGAGGAATCCTCATTCACTTCAAATGCAAAGCAAAACAAAAATACACCCTTCAACTCAAAAGCATATGCTGGCAGTGGGAAGCTGACTTTGTTTCCTTTGTATACAACTGACAAAATCATTGAACAGGACGGGCCTGGCCCTCCTGCAAACCAGTATTGTCGCTTCAGTACAGAATAGTTCTTTGTAAGCCATCAGCTTTGTAAGACATAAAGCTTTGATAATCCTGAATGTTTGTGAATGAAATATAGGCATGATTTTCTAATTTGAATACTATACAAAATGCAATACACACCCATAGCATTCTTGGCAGCCTGCTGCTCTGCAAATCCTGGCTTTATCACAGGCTGAAGCATTCAGGGGAATGGTGTAAAACCTAAGATGAACCTTGAGAAGCTGAAAATCTTCTTATGTCTATAACTCTCTCTTACAATTATGACTATACATAGTTTGAGCACTTTGTGATTTAGATACTTTGTCAGACAAGTCCAAAGGTTGTCTTTGTACATGTGGTGAATAATGGAAATGCAAATAATTACCTTCTTCACATGCTTTGCATTGTTACAGTAAACACTCAGACAACATCACAATTGGTACTTACTACTTTTATTTTGACAAATACATAGGGGCCCAAATTAATGACAATACTTCTTAGTTCCAGAACTCCTGCAAGTAAGCTTGTGATGTATCAAAGTCCGTTGAGTTTTCCAGTCAAAACTTAAAATGTGTGTAAGCATCAAGAAAGAGACTTCTGGACTGAATTTTTTTATTTTTATTTTTATTTTTAATTTTTTACCTAAATTCACTAAGGTCTGAATTTCAGTAAAATATATCGTGTGAGGCCACGTATGCTCCATTTGAATATGGTTGTGGTAGGGCATATGAAGACATTGTTAGAAAAGGAAAGGTCAGCTATGTCAGAATGAGATGCAACTCCTGCAAGAGCAAGCCTGAAAGTGTTTAACTTGAACTGTATTTAAATAAAATAAATAAATAATAATAAAAACTATTTTATAACATTGTTTGTGTTTGAAACATTAATTTATGGTATCTCCCCTTCATGTTTCCACAGCTGGGCTAACAGTAGTAAGTAGAACTTATCACATACATGAAAAAATGATTGTTCATTAAAAGGTCAGTGTTTGATTCAACCAGAATTAGATTCCTTTATATTTACTGGTCATAAAAACTCAGATATATGGGTGTTATATTCTGATGCTAGAGAACAGCTTCCCTTTGTAGGAAACCTTATATTTGACTGTGGACCAAAAACTCCTCTCCTTTCTTCAGTAATTTCTGTCAAGGGCTTTCCCTCTCTGTTTGGTCTCCTAAATAGGATTATCATCATTAGCTTCTTAGCATATTCCCTGCCCACTCTCCTTCGACACATGCATTACTGCTTCCTTTACTTCCTTGATCTCTTTCATTTTCAGATCCATCTCCAAACACAGACTTTGGGGGCTGTGGGAAACACTCAATGTTTAGGGTAGTTGGATAGATACCTGACTCCTCTTAAAACAAAAGAAACAACCTCTTTTTAGTTACAGAGTTGCTGCAGCAGCAGCTTTCACAAACTCTATGCTCACAATGCAGGAAGTGTGAGAACCAGCTTGAAGGAAGAACAGAGTCAGGTTTTAAGAAAACGTAGTGGTTACTCAGTGTCCCCAGTAATTCCTAACAGCATGGTAGGGAAACATTCCAGATTACTGAATGTTTCTTAACAAACTCTTGACTGGGAGAGAAGGAAAATCTGTCAACTTCTGTGAAAACTGAGGTATTCACTGATATCTTATTTGATACTTTCCCAGTTCAAAGATTTGGGGATCCAGTGAGAGACTATCTGCACAGACCAAATGAAAAGACAAATCCTGGGGTGTCTGAAACACACAGATGACCTCTGCTCACATGAAGCTTGGTCTCATCTATTCAGAAAGCACTTAACATCATTAACACAACACAGAATTGGTTGATGAGAGCGCTGCAAAGAAAACAAAGGTCTACACTGTTTACAGTGGCCTGAGTGGTCCCGCTTTGGGAGCAGACTGATTTTACTGAGTTTGGCAATAGGAACACAGTGAACAGACTGATTTGAATTTTTCTTACATTCATTTTAATAAGATCAGTTGAGCAAAAAGAACAGCAGGTAGGAAGCTGTAGTTGATCTTTATGGAAAGGTAGAGAATACACTTCAGGCTTCACAACCAGGAAAGAGTCAATTCCAGTTGGTGCCAGTGCCTTGTGTGGGGCTGGTAGTGTCTCAGGTACAGTCTGTAGGGGGATCTGCAAATATATATATTTTAAACACAATGTTATATTTTAGGGGAATATGTAGATGGATTAAATGGTAGGAAATTCTTTAAGTTACTTTATTCTTGTGGTGCTTAGGGATGCTTTGTGTGAAGGTTTGGTGCCTCTCCTAGCATGAATCCAACCTCAGTCTCAGAGCTGTCTGAAATGGCTATGTATCCGCCCCATTTCTCCTTAGCCATTCTCTCTTTAATCGGGTGAGAGTTAACAGTGCGGTAACTGCACTCTCTTCCAAGGGCACGCGGCTCTCTAAGGTGAGGCCACCACCACTGCACGCCGTAGCTCCTTGCCAAGCCCGGGGAGGGACCGGAGCCCGGCAGCCCCCGGGAGCCCTCCTGCGGCTGGGGGTCCCAGCCCAGGGGAGCCCTGTGGTGTCGCTGGGCTGCTAAAGGAGCCCCGCACCGGCTCAGGCGGCTCTTCCTCTGCCCGGCCTCCTCCTCCTACCTTATTTATTCCGCGTATTCCACCGCCTTTATTTATTTATCTTCGCCGGAATAATAAAAAATGAGAAAATCCGAGCGCTGCTCTTGGCTGCTCTCCACCAACCTGTCAGTGACGCAAGCGGAGACTACTTAAAGGCAGATTAGAGGCAGCAAGACATTAAAAGCCAACCTTCCTCCCGCCCCGCCGCCGGGCCGCCGCGTCGCGCCGCCACACGAGCACAGCGGGCCGGGCCGGGCCGGGCCGGCCGCCGCGGGGCCCCGAGCCGAGCCCAGCCGGGCCGAGCCGGGCCGAGCCGGGCCAAGCCGAGCCGAGCCGGGTCCGGAGTCCTCGGAAGGGCTGCCGCGTCCCTCCGCCTGCCCGCCGCCGGACTGTGGGCGGTAGGGGGGGGGTTGCTCTTTTGTTCGCTTTTCCTCCCCACCGCCCTCTGAAACAACAACCAAATAAAATTAAAAAAAAAAAAAAAGAAAAAAAAAGAAAAGGAGGGAAATAAAAGCAGGAAGAAGTGAAGAGATTCGTTTGCCCAAGTCTTTGTCTCCGGATGAACAGCGATGGGGGAATGGACTATTCTAGAGAGGCTACTGGAAGCTGCCGTGCAGCAGCACTCTACTATGATAGGAAGGTAAGGGCAAGGGCCAGGGGAGACGGGGGGCGCGGAGGTCCCGGCCGGGCAGGGCTCGGTCGGAGCTTGGAGCGTGAGCGGGGGCGCGGGGGCGGGGGCGCGGGGGGGTGGGGGGGGTGGGAAGACGACGACGACACGGCGCACGCCACCGTCCTTGTCCCCAGGGATCCCACGGGGGTCTCCCGGCGGGGCAGCGGGGTGCCGGGCCGTGCGCTCGGGCCAGGGGGCTCGGTCCCAGTCCCGGTGGCGGTGGCGGTCCTGGGGGTCTACCCCGTTTCGCGAAGCCGAGGCGCTCCGTGCCCGCTCAGCACCGGACAGCTCCCGGGCGGCGGCGCGCCCTGACCGGCTTCTCTATTGCAGAATCCTGCTGACCGTGGTGGTGATCTTCAGGATACTCATCGTGGCCATCGTAGGGGAGACGGTGTACGATGACGAGCAAACCATGTTCGTCTGTAACACGCTGCAGCCAGGCTGCAATCAGGCTTGTTACGACCAGGCTTTCCCCATTTCGCACATAAGGTACTGGGTGTTCCAGATCATCATGGTGTGCACACCCAGCCTGTGCTTCATAACGTACTCCGTTCATCAGTCTGCTAAGCAGAGGGAACGGAGGTATTCCACTGTCTTCCTCACCCTGGAGAGGGACCAGGATTCAATGAAGCGTGAGGACAGTAAGAAAATCAAGAACACGATTGTCAATGGGGTGCTGCAGAACACTGAGAACTCCACCAAAGAGGCAGAGCCAGACTGCTTAGAAGTGAAGGAGATCCCCAACCCTGCCATCAGAACTACAAAATCAAAGATGAGGAGACAAGAAGGCATTTCTCGGTTTTATATCATCCAAGTGGTCTTTCGAAATGCCCTAGAGATCGGATTCTTAGTGGGACAGTACTTCCTGTACGGATTCAATGTCCCTTCCATGTATGAATGTGACAGATACCCTTGCATTAAAGAAGTAGAGTGCTATGTCTCTAGACCCACTGAGAAGACTGTGTTCTTGGTGTTCATGTTTGCTGTCAGTGGCATTTGTGTGGTGCTCAATTTGGCAGAACTGAACCACTTGGGCTGGAGAAAGATCAAAATGGCAGTGAGAGGAGTACAGGCAAAAAGGAAATCCATATACGAAATCAGAAATAAGGACCTGCCAAGAATGAGCATGCCTAACTTTGGCAGGACTCAGTCAAGTGACTCAGCTTATGTGTGAGGCTGTGACAGACCTGAAACACGGTGCCAGGTGGAAGAAACCCAGACACCATTAGAGAAAGGTACATTGCTTAGGCAAGCATTTTATCAAACCACCAAGAAAGCCATTAAGGTATTGGATCTGCACTTACTGAACTAGCTGCAAAAATGCAGTGCTATATAAAAGACTGAAAAAACAGCTATAAAACCATGCTTGACCTAGCCTTACAGATACTACTATTACTACTTTTCTTTCTAACTATTGGGTGTTATTTGTTGGTGGAGCGGCTTTTTTTGGTCATCATTAGGATGAGTTTACAGTTTGGACCGTCTGACTAATTGTTGTAAATGTGTAGGATGTTCATATTAAAATCTGCAAGGATACTCTATATGGGGTGGGATGGGGTGGGGGAAACTGTTGCAACGTGCAGATGTAAGCATGTTTTAAAAGGAGGGTAATTGCACTGTAAGGAACCTGACCACAGCTCAATCAGGACATCTGCATTCACCGATCTCACAGATGTCTGATGTTATTTTGCTTGTCTAAATCACAGAGTTTATTCCTGGTGTGTATTACTAGCTATTTTCTAACATAGTTTGTACATCAGTTAGTTAACGCTAAACAATAAATGCTGAATATAATTTTGCCATTTTTCGTTTGCCTGTCCACACACACACCAGCGACCTTAATTATCTTACGTTAGATGTGATCTACAAAATATATCAGTACATTTCAGTTCATTCCCTAACGTGCATGAATAAGATGGAATTGGTTCGTGTCAGCCAAGTTATGTATTTACCTGCAGTTACCTATGATGACACACATACCAAAGGAACAGAGTTAATTGCTTTTAACTGTGATTATATCACCTTCTCTCTACTCTTATATTTATATAAGTGCCATACTTGAAACATCCAACTCTGTACTTAGTCAAAAGGTTGTCTTGGGATACCAGCTGGAATAAAGTGATTTTATACTCTCCTATGTTTATTTTATGTTGTTTGTTTTGTCATTGCAATGGTGTAAAAAGCAGCTAAAATCTCTATTGATAAATAAAGTACTTTTTTTTTTTTTTTTCTTTTTTTTTTGTAAGCCAGAGAGATTTTTCTTTATTATTGCATACAATTGCAGAAACATGCAAGGTCAAAATAATTGACTTACAGCAATTACTCTTCAGGGTTTAAAGTGTCTTGTTGATATTCTGAACTCTAAGTGGTAAAACCTGGGAAATCAGAACTATTCATTATGTCTGTTTTCCTCCTTAAGCAAGCTTTCTCTGTGTTAAAGCCTGATCCAAAGCCCACTGACACCAACAGCCTTCTTTCTGCTGACACTAAGGGCAACACAGTTGGCCGCCAAGGTCACTCTGGGAATAGCCAGAGTACATTTACCTTGTAAATGAAACAATTGCAGCTTTTCATCAGGGAATCCAAACAGTAACCTCAGCTTTTCTGCCTTATAGCTGATTCAAGAAATATACTGTTCCTGTCCCATCAACTTACCTGTAAGCCACTGGGGCAGTCACAGATAAATCTCTATTAATAGCAACAATTTTAATAGAGTCTGCTAAGGACCTTATTTAATTCTCATTGAATTCAACAGCAAATGTCTCACTGACAACAGTAGGACTTGGATCAGGACTCAAAAAACATACAAGTGCATTCCTAACTAACTGCTATCTGCCCTTTAAAGAAAAGGGCCAAAATGGTGCTGGAAAATTTGAGGATAGTTTATAATACATGAAGGAGACAACGGCTTGGAGCTGCAAATGTTCTTTTGATTGTATTTTATTTCAAGCCTGACAATGGATTTTATGTGTTTTGGCCTGGAGATAATGCATATGAATCTTTTCCTTTTGGATTACAGTAAATACTTTAACATTTTGTTCTTGTGGTTTGCCAGCATTGTCACAAAAAAAAAAAAAAAAAAAAAAAAAAAAAAAGTCAATTAGTTCTTAGATAGTATATTCATTATCATTTTCATTTGTGGGCTTTTTTTCTTCTGCTATGAAACATAAAAATACTTTGAGAAGTGTCATGTTTTTAAACATTTTTAAAAAATGTTTTTCCTTATGTATAAGATGAATATTTTTTACAAATTGATTATAGAAACTCTTAAAATGGATTTCTCAAATGATCCTCTGCAATATAAATGCACAGTGATACTGCTAGTTGACTGCATGCTCACTGGAAAACTGCATGTTATTTTTAGAAAGACAACATGGCAGCTAAAATCTCCATCTGCAATATAACAAGCTTCTAAAGATTACTATTTGACATACAAATCCAAGCCTGATTTTCATTCTGCAGAGTCCTGGGGTGGTTTGCAAAATCTCCTTTGGAATATATATTGAAGAGGAAAATGTTTGACAGTCAGAAGCATTGTTTTAATGTTGAAGAAATAAGAGATTGTGTGCAAAGGGCTTGATCCATTGCCAATTAAATTTGAAGGAAAAAACTCATGCTGACTCCACTGGGCTTTGGTTCAGGTTCAGCATGATTTCCTGTCAGGCAGAAGCCCTAATGCAAGTTATATCCTGTGGCTGCATAACCAGTATTCACTCAAGCTCTAGTGAAGGTGCAGATCTTGATAGCTGTAAGGTTTTAATACCTTGAATTTCTTTGCATAAGACACAGAGAGGATCTGTTTATAATAGTCAATGCCGGTGATGCAGTTCATTCAATTATTTTATGCAGTTCCATATTTTGTACACCAGTAAGCTGAGATTTTTCAGAATTTTCAAAAGAGAAGTATATAAGGAAATGCCAATGTTAATTTGTGCAGCAGGATCAGTGATAAAGAAGGCAAGAACTCATATTTTGATCAACGGAAATGCAATCCTCCATATTTTCACTAACTAGAATATGGCTTTTTGTATTTCAGAAGAGAAATGAAATGGTATCAGGAGATCAAGTGCTATAGTCTTCCTTTTCAACTGCTGTTTTTCATTTTTACCTACTACCTATTTGTCATGTAAAATTGCTAACGTTTTTTTTTGTCAATGTATCATGTGAGTGTCATATGATTAATGCTAATGGACTGTTTACATGAAAGCTGGCTATTCATTTACAGAATAAATGCTTTAAAACTATTACAGCAATGGAAAAGTGTGTTAACTGAAGAGAACTGAGAGAACACTAAGCTGAAGGCCACTTAGATCTTGCTCCTGCCTCACTGAAATTAGTCCATTTTGTCATTGGTATCTGTGGAAGAAACAGATATGAAATATGAAAATTCAGTTTATCTTTGTATTATTGTACTGTATACCCTGTTTGGAACTTGTGGACAATAGTGTATCTCATCTTAAATGCAAACAAAAATTATGAACACTAAACCTTTATGGAAAGCTGCAATAGGATTGAATTCACAATTGATTCTATGATTCTATGGAATTTCAATATTATTTTCTATAAAATGACATAAAATAACAATATTAATTTTTGTGTAGTCCTGATCTTGTGCTGCTCAAATCTGCATAAATTCCTAAATCTTTTAAATAATATTTTTGTCTCACTAGGTGTATATATGTTGCAATGACATTCTGTAAAAAAGTTAAGGTTAGTGAAGAATATTTTTCATCCACAACTAAAAGAGCACTTACATTTCTCTGTAAGAGAGAAAATGGACCAGATGGACATAGCCCATCTTCTGGCTTTAATTTGTTTGAATATAAATGTTCTGTGCCCCCTTACTCCTTCAGTGGAAAAGGTTAGATGCTTTTTCTTGATGTGCAAATGTAGGAATGGGTTCAAAAAGTTGGAGAACTATGAAGGAGAGAACAGGCATGGGTTTTACCTCATTTAGGATCTGGTCTTGCTCTTTATGAAATGATGAGACTTCATTTTCTGTGGGACCAAGACAATTACCAGCTGAGGGAAAAATCTCATTATTTCCTGAGACTAACAATTTCTGCATTGTCCACCCATTCCTGGACACTCTGGGAAACTTTTCCCAGGAGTTCTATTTTATTGTAAGCTTCCGAAAAACACACTAGGTTGGTATCAGTTATAAAACACACCAGTTGGTATCAGTTGGTATCAGTTGGTATCTGGTCTCTGCCTAACACCAGGTTCTAAATCTCATCCCTCTCCCAGTGAAACACTGGTATCCCTGTTAGAAAAAAATAAAAAAATAAAAAAAATCACAGTAGGAATTGCTTCATATTATGCCCATTAAAATTCACTGAAGAAGTCAGTCAGGAAGGAGTCAGCAGCCTGTGAAATAAGTGCAGTCAGGTGATACTTCTCTGTATCATTCCATAGAACTGCATTAATAATAAGCCATACACATACATACATCTCTCACACATATATATAGCTAAATATACATATAAATGCGAAATTATTAAAGGAATATTAAAGGAATTTTCCCTGAATTACATTAGTATATCAGGGATTGAATTTTAGAGATGGATACAGAAGAACTGACAGTATCAAAGGGGCTGGTTAAAAACTAAGTGTAACGATCTGACAACATTTAACATCACCCTTTTCCTGTTAAATTCTGGAGCTGTAGGTTATACTAATTGCTTTAGCAAGTTTAACTGATCAGCTGTGTATCTAAGTTACAGCTAAAAAGAGGCTTGCCTTCATTACACTAAAGTCAATCAAGCTTTTTCATAGTGATGACTGAAATACAGGATTTATTCAATCCAAAGCTTGTGGAAACCAACATATACGGTGACTCTCTGATTTCCCCCCAAAGTGAAGCTCTCAGATTCAACAGAATGTGAAAGTAAGCTAATTTTGCACTAGTCTACCTCCCTGTGTGCATGTGGTGGGTCTGGAAATGACAAGGAAAGTTTATCAGTATCTGGATAATACCATGCATCCTGAAGTGATTTAGCAATTTGAGACTTTTAGTTTCTTTCACTGAAAACCAAGTTCCATTGCATATGATTTCTCCGTAAATAAATCGCATGGTCCAAAATCAAAGGTAAGTTTCTTTTTCTTTTTATTTATTTATTTATTTATTTATTTATTTTTTAATGTTTTATGAAGTTTCTGATGCAATCACGATTGTTTTATTTAAAAAAATCAAAAAATTACTTGTTGAAATTGATCCAGTATCTCTTTATTTAAAAGTTATTAATAGTTAATACTTTATGTTAAATCTGTTAACAATTTTTTTTTTGGAAGTCAGCAACAGTAAAACATTATTTGCATCAGTAAACAGCATTGCATCTGGAAGAAATTTCGTGGTTAATATAAGCTTTATGTGTTAAATCTACTTTATTATTATTATTATTATTATTTAAATAGCATTGGGCAGGGGTTTTATGATACTACAATTACAGACAATGAAGAGATAAGATTAAGGAAAAGGAACAATATATAACAGCAAAACTGTGGAAAAAGTAAGGATTTGAAAGTATTAACAAAAAAACAGGTGGAGTATGGGCTTAATACGCAGTTTAGGGATAAAAGTACATTCGAAACACTTTCATGTCAAAATATACAAAATTTCTTGCATTATGTCTCATGTGAGATAATCCTTTCTAGGATAAATTTAGCAAATATTATTCATCCTTTTCTTTGAAGAGTCTAAATGGTGCATTACACCGTCCAAAGACATCATGAATACTAATATCCCTGTGGCTACTCCTAGCTCTAGTGAACTTATATATCTGGAGGTGTTTTGAAATGCACCACATTCTCCATCACTGGTCCATGATGAAACCATGTTGTCATCAGAAAATTTGCCCATCATAAAATAGATTATAAGTGACTTAGATATCCAGCAGGCATAGGTGGGGTGATCAGACTTAAAGCTTTACATTAAAAGGTGACTTGCAATGAACATGCATTAAGAATGGAGTTACTACATGGTCAGAAGAACTTGAATATAAAGTGGCTTTCATGTTTGCCCTGCATGCAATGTTCTAGAGCTACAGGCATTTTGAAAAATGATAGCTTTTTACAAATTTCTTAATTTTCCCATTAAAAAGCCTCCCTTGCTCTAGCAATGTCCTTTATACAAGAATATGTGAATCTCTATGTATGTTCAGCTTCTGAGAGGAAAGATTCCGCATCCGACATTCTTAAAAGTCCTCATGTAGTTGTACCTGAATAATATGTGTTTTATATAGTTTAGTTTATATAGCCTCCTATATTATTTAGTTTATATAGTTTAGTTTATATAGCCTCCAGTTGGAGGCCAGTCACTAGTGGCGTCCCCCAGGGCTTGGTGCTGGGGCGGGTCCTCTTTAACATCTTCATCAATGATCTGGACGAGGGCATTGAGTGCACCCTCAGTAAGTTTGCAGATGACACCAAGTTAGGTGCGAGTGTCGATCTGCTCGAGGGTAGGAAGGCTCTGCAGGAGGATCTGGATAGGCTGCACCGATGGGCTGGGGTCAACTGCATGAAGTTTAACAAGGCCAAGTGCCGGGTCCTGCACCTGGGGCGTAATAACCCAAGCAGAGCTACAGGCTGGGAGATGAGTGGTTGGAGAGCTGCCAGGCGGAGAAGGACCTGGGAGTGATAGTGGACAGTCGGCTGAATATGAGCCAGCAGTGTGCTCAGGTGGCCAAGAAGGCCAACGGCATCCTGGCTTGTATCAGAAATAGTGTGACCAGCAGGGCTAGGGAGGTGATCGTCCCCCTGTACTCGGCTCTGGTGAGGCCGCACCTTGAGTACTGTGTTCAGTTTTGAGCCCCTCGCTATAAGAAGGACATCGAGGTGCTTGAGCGGGTCCAAAGAAGGGCGACGAAGCTGGTGAGGGGCCTGGAGAACAAGTCCTACGAGGAGCGGCTGAAGGAGCTGGGCTTATTCAGCCTGGAGAAGAGGAGGCTCAGGGGCGACCTTATCGCTCTCTACAGATACCTTAAAGGAGGCTGTAGAGAGGTGGGGGTTGGCCTGTTCTCCCACGTGCCTGGTGACAGGACGAGGGGGAATGGGCTAAAGTTGCACCAGGGGAGTTTTAGGTCAGATGTTAGGAAGAGCTTCTTTACTGAAAGGGTTGTGAGGCATTGGAACAGGCTGCCCAGGGAGGTGGTGGAGTCACCATCCCTGGAAGTTTTCAAAAGACGTTTAGATGTAGAGCTTAGGGATATGGTTTAGTGGGGACTGTTAGTGTTAGGTTAGAGGTTGGACTCGATGATCTTGAGGTCTCTTCCAACCTAGAAATTCTGTGATTCTGTGATATATACAATACATTCAATTATTTACCTCCATTTTCTCATGTGAAAGTGGGAATATAGCTGTAAGAGCAGGAAAATAATTTGTAAAAGCAGGAAAATAAAATGTATCTGTTATACCTTTTGTACTAATTTCTCAGAAGTGAAACACTTAATATTCATATTTCTGTCCATTGAGACTATTGAGGTTTCTCTGTAAATGGGGTGGAATCACATTCCAAGTAAAATCTCATGTGTACAATTAAGAAAAAAAATCTAACATTTTGGCATTCATTTTGCACCATACTTTGTTGTTTTTATGTTTTAATTTCTTGCAGTGCAAATTTTCTTCAGGTAGTCTTTGATTTAATACTCTGTATTACGTATCCAGAAAACTGAATTATTCTGGTTTTTATTTTCTAATCATCGTCATGAACTGAGATTTTGTGTGTATTTTAAGGTATTGTAATCCTTAAAGAGTGCCAGCAAATGTAGTCATTATTTTGTCCAAATTTGCATGAGGCAGACAATTATGTATCACTGGAATTGTGTATTAGTTGGTTTGTTTTATAAAAACAATCAGAAGTTCAGCTTCTATTACTGGGCTTAATTTATCACTCTAATTATTACTCCAAGAAATTAGGTATCCTGTGTTTATTCATGTCATTGTCATTGTATTCAAGTGGAGACTGAAGATTTTCTCTGCCTTCAGCTGTGTGATACACACCTCACATTTTGGCTTGCTTTTAAATTAGTAAGACCAGTGTATGAGCAACCAAGGGAATCAAAATGCTCAGTGGGACACATCAGAAAAAGAAGTGAATTTTAAAGTGATGTTGATCCTAGGGTATACTAAATAAGGTCATTTTCTATGGTATAATCACACATAAATAAGTAGATATTGTTTTATGTTACACAGTATTATTAACAAAAAGACAGCGACTACTGAGGGACTTTTATTTGAAAATACTTAGTTCTTTAATTTTTCAAATGGTTGTTTAAAACACTCTAAACATGATGTATTAATTAGAATTGGGAAGTTCTAATTGTGAAATTGGTGCACCTTCTTAATTTAAATTTCTGAAGTACAGATGATAAATACATCTCTGTTGATAAAAGACGACTTTGCTTGTGTGCAACTTTGCCTTGCTGGCAGTCAAGAGAGAATGGACTTTAATTGTACAATGTTTATTACACTGCAGTAAGAGCATAGACAGATAATAAATTTCTACTATGATTTATGAATTTGGCAGTGTGACTCATTAACATTAATGTGCTGTGTGCAGCTAAACTTTAGTGTGGTAAACAGAATATATTCATCCATCTCTGATGTTTACTCAACACCATGACCTTTCCACTGTATATTAATACAATATTTTGAATTCACTTTAAGCTAATTAAACTTTGAGCCTCTCCTGTACTCTTTCATGAAAACACTTCTCAGGGAGAAGTTAGCTTGTCAGCATGAGCATATGGTTATCTAAACTTAGCCTATTTTATTGAAAAGGTGTCAAATTCGATACATTGAGACTGTCACATCATTGGACTAGTTGCTTACGCTTTGCAGTATTACACACTTAGTGATACAGTGAGCCAAGTAGCTGTGCAGCATTGGATACTTTATTCCTCCTAATCCTGTAAAGCCTATGAATTTCTTCTCTGTTTCTTCCAATGACCTTCTGCTTTGAAGAAGATACAAAAAAGAGATTCTGCCAAAAGCATAGTCAGGATGTCTGGCTATGGTAAGGTCAGAATGTGTAAGGTTCTGAAACAGAAATGTAAAAACGGAACAATGTTTAGATTATGGATCAGAGCCAAACAGGACTTTTGCTCAGAAATGTCCCCTGCTACTGTAGTATAATGCTATGAATAATACTATAGGGTTGTAACAGCTACAGTAAAGCTGCTGCACTTCCCTGTGCAAATATTTATATGTAATTAGCACCTGAGTGGCCATTGGTCTGAGTGCATGTCTTGAAGACACTGTATGGCTTACATACCTGTTAAAAAGAGTTAAGCACCCCCCCCTTTTTTTTTTTTTTTTTTTTTTTTTTCCCCAAAAAAACACTCTTTATACAGCACAGCATGAGGTAAATGGTATTCATTGAAACAAATGTGTTTTCTCAAAGTTCATCCTAGGACGGTGGATCATACTCTCACAGGCACTAGAAATGCAAAATGGACTTGTCTGTTCAGCAGCATAAGCAAAACCATGGGGAGGAGAGAACAGGAAGAGCTGGCTTTGCCAGTTTTCTACTGCTAAGGAGAAGTGGAGAATTAAAGTGGTGATTATGGCTTGTCCTTGCCTTCACCCTTGTCCTCTCTCCTCAGAGGTGGCTGTCACCTCGCATATGCAGCCCTTCTCTGGACTCAGCAGCTGTGGCATGCTCAGTGGCTGCGCCTGTTGTAGTCCTGTCTTTGCAGGATGTGCAAAGGACCAACAGAAGGACCCAGGCAGTTGGTAGCTCTTGCTTGTCCAGGGATGGTTCTTCAGCAAGACATCAGGCATTTATCTTGTACATGATGGCTGCCTGTAATATCAAGTCTTGCCTTGGGCATGATTATTCATGCATTCAATCCCTAGTGCAAAAAAAAGGGTCTAATAAAACACAAGAGTTACTGTATGAAATTAAGGCTGTAATTTCTCTGTGGCTCAGAGATATACACAACAATTTTTTTTTTTTTACATAGGATCATTCATTCAGAAATGCTGACTCATTATGAAACTAATGGATATTTCAAGTTGAATTCTACCTAAGAAAGTGAGAGGCTACTTCTGTCAGTACCAATTGGAAATCCAGAGTTATCAGAGAAAGAACAAAATTTCACATGGAAATTAATGAAGAGTAAGAAAATAATATGGGCAACATTTTCTATAACGTTCATTTTTAATTTAAAATAAAACAATGTGTGTGTGTATATATATACATATATATATACACATAAGATCTTCCTTTAGTTGTGATGAGCACAGTATGCAGTTATCCTCTTGCTATTTTTTTTTTTAATACTTTTTATAACATCTTCTGTCACTCAGTGTACTCAGAGCTTCAGGACAGTTCTATACTGAAGATGAACATATTTAAATACATAAATATTGTCAAGTGAAAAAAAAAAAAAAAACACAGAAATTTAAAAAGTCTCCAAAGAAGAAAAACTTCTGACTATACTGTACTGTACTATACTATACTGTAGAAATCAATTTGTTTTTTAAAGCAAAATATATCATGAGAAATTTTAAATGAGTGCCAGGAGACCCTAACTTAAATGAAAATGTCATAATTCAATAAATTTTAAATTCTCATCTTTATTGTTTTAGATGATGCAAAAAAAAATGCTTGTGTGGTAGTAATATGCACTTATAAATCCAACCTCAAAAAGCTGTACATGATCCTATCATATTTGCAATGGCATTGCTAAGAACAAAGGCCGAACTTCATAACATGTATGGTTATATGTATAGAAATTATCCTGCACTCTGTTTCAGACTTCTGTAGATGTTGTTTCAACTAACACTGTAAGCTTTGTAAAGAAGAAGCTGGGCTGTGCAAATGCGGAAGTCTTTCTGCTTATTTTGCAAAGGTTATCAGTCACTTTATACCTAGGATGTCATTTCTTTCCTCAAGTAAGTGAAAGCATCTCACAGTAATTTGAGTGCAAATTGGCCTTCAATTTGTTAAGAGATTCAGCCCTGACAAGTCTTCTGCAGAGAAGTGGAACTGAAAGCTGGAGCTGGTGACTTCTAAATCATCTCAGCTGGTTCTTCTGCAATATCTGTCAGCACCCTTACATCTGTTTCTCAGTCAGTAAAACAGCTTCTGTTCTTCATGGCATGTGATAAATTGCTTTTCTGGGTTGAGACATTTGATTCTGTAGCCCTGATCCTAAATTGTTACTAAAATCAACAGGAAGAATATTATGGCTTCTGTACAGGTAAGTGGTTTTATGAGCATTTGGGGTTTATGGGCAATGAAAAGAACACAGGTTTTTATCTAAAGTTTTCATCTTAAAGATGAAAAACTTAGCCTTTTATCTACATTGCAGTTTCCATGGTTTTATTCTTATTGACAACTGTGTTACTGACAGTACATTAAAAACAAACAAACAAACATAAAAACAAACAAAAAAAACAAACACAAATAGAATATGGGAAACTTTTGACTGTCTCTGATTTATACCATCTTATGTATATGAAGGTGCTGTTGCTTGTGTTTTGGTTTCATTCATTGCATTAATCTGATTAATTCCGGTAACAGTTTGCATCTCAGTGCTTGCTATTGTAACTCAGTTCCTTTTCCTACATCTCAAAGATTGTTGACAGGCACAGAAGAAAGTATTTTAACTCATTAAAAATCCTCTCACAAATGCTCTGTTAGAATCTCAGCAATCGTCTACTTGAATAATTTTTCAATGTTTTATTACAGGTAGCAGGTCTGAGTTTAGCTACTGTGCAGAAGACAGCAGCTCACTGTCTGTCCTCTTGCAAAGATGATGAAAGAAGTGCAGTATAAGCTGTACAGATATGAGGACATAAACACTTGCATAAAAAGGCATATGCAGAAATGTTGGTAGTATATATTGCTTGTTGTGGTCTGGACCTTGCTCCCCTTCAGCAGCATACAAATGGATTTATAAACTCAGTTTAGACTATCATTTTCACCATATCAAGTGAGAACACAGCCTGGCACTGTTTTTACAACTAAAATATGTCATAAAAATAAAATTCAGATAAAATTTATTCTGCTGTGCAATTGCTGCAGCTGCATGTCAATATGAACTGTATAACACTTCAAAATGAATATGACAGCTGTCTTTTTCATTCTTTATTCCAGTCACATTTTTGGTCAGCTTGCTAGTTCCCCACTGACTTAACACACACGTAAAAATGCTTGTATTTATTGTGAAGATCTGAGGCTCTGTAAATTCCCTTGGTGTATTTATGCTGCCTTTTCAACCTTCACAAAAGGCAACGTTCTGAAAGATCCTTTTCATTGCACAGACATGTTAGGTCTTCATTTCCATGGGGACTGTTCTTCAATAGTTGGTTAGCCATAGGCTTATTTTAACTGCATTCAGGTGACATTAAAAGCTAATGACAGAAACACTCATCAAAGAAAGTGAGTGGCTCAGCCTCATGGCACAGCAGAACATCTTGTTGTCACAGTGAGAGGTAATTCAGTCACCTTTAATTTAATGATTGTGCAGCCACTTCTGCTGAATTTAGCATTTACTCCTATTTACAGTTACTCCACTGACCTGAATGTACCCTGAGAAAACTTATACATCTCTGTAAGACATCTCCTTCTTCTGCCCCTTGTTGTCACTCACTGTGAGGATTATTTCTATGCTGCATACACAGGTATGCTCACACACCATTATGAGCCTAACCATGCTGACAGAGAGCTAGGAGCTTTTAGTGTCTGCTGACTGACATCCTCCTGAGGCTCAGTTGCCCAGGTTTAAATAAACTCAGTTTTCTTTATACTTCACTGAAGGCAATTTAGAAACTCTGTCCTCTGATCTGTGGGTTTTTCATGAACCTTTGGATTTTGGTGGAGCTACAGTGTCATAAAAAAAAGGTGAAGCAAAGACTTTTTTTTTTTTTTTTTTTTTCTCCCCTGACTCCCATCCCCATTACTAAAAGTCCATGGTTGGCCAAGACATATCAACTAAAGTTTTATGGAAAAAATACTACACGCTACGTTACAACAGAAAATGAAATAAGTTCAAATAAGGATGTTCATTTGTTGTAGCTTATTTTAGTTGCTTCTGTATGATTTATTCACTTTGTTTTGTTCCTGAACATATGAGAAAGTAGTTGCTTGTTTTTTAAATGCAGCTTTTTTTGTGTACTTTCCTTTGATGTCTTGTGTACAGGTAGCAGTCTGTAGATGATATTGAAAATAATTGCAAACATAACTTACACAACATCAGTAAAATCAGTGGCTGAGTCAAGAATAAAACTTAGGAAAATTCAAGGACTATTGATTAACTTTAAACTACCTGTCTATGATTTCTAGTATTGTGCTCTTAATGGTGTGTGAACCCTTGTTCTTCTTTATTCAAAAGAGTCATAGAATCATTAAGGTTGGAAAAGACCTCCGAGATCATCTGGTCCAACCATCACCCTACCATCAATGTCACCCACTAAACCATGTCCCTAAGCACCAGGTCCAGCCTCTCCTAAAACACCCCCAGGAATGGTCATGCCACCACTTCCCTGGGCAACCAATGCGTGACTGCTCTTTCTGAGAAGAAATGCCTCCTCATTTCCAACCTAAACTCACCCCTGGCACAACTTGAGGCCATTCCCTCTAGTCCTAGCACTAGTTACCTGTGAGAATAGGCTGAACCCAGCTCCCCACACCTTCCTTTCAGGTAGTTGTAGAGAGCAATATCTAAGCATCCATTTGATAGCTGATACATGGGCTACAAAGGTGAACAATAACAAAGCTGGTAAGATGAGTTACTTATAGTAAATGACCTAGAACTACATGGCTAAATCACGTTAATTTAATTCAAAATCTTCTCCTTCCTTGTAACAAAGCAAAATGACTATGAGACTACCCCTGGTTTCTCTGAAGAGCTGAGACCTGTTTGAGAGATGTTTTATCTAATTGCTCCAAAAGCTTCGCTAATGCTGTTGACAAAGTTAAACAGCTTTATTAAGATCTGGTTAGTTTTTCAAGTTAAGAGCTTGTAATTAAATGAATTTCACACTTACTTCCCCCACTCTCTGTCTTACAGAGCTGCAAAAAAGGAGTGAACTGAAAACAAAATAGCATCAGTTCTTTCAACTTTGAGCTTCATTCTTTATGCCTACACAGTGTATGACTCTACAAACACCCTGTGAAAATAAGGCAATTAACCCCATCCATCTGTAAAAGAGTATAAGAGACAGGGAACACTTCATGTGCAGCACTGACTAGAGTTGGAG
Organism: Oxyura jamaicensis; assembly: GCF_011077185.1. NCBI lineage: Eukaryota > Metazoa > Chordata > Aves > Anseriformes > Anatidae > Oxyura > Oxyura jamaicensis. The sequence continues at coordinate 13,880,669 of NC_048897.1, read as the reverse complement.
GACTGTCAGCTGGCCTCAGATGAGGGACAGCACACAATCCTGACAGCCTCCTGAAAGCTGTGCAAGTAGGAGATTAGCAGCAACTTTGTGTTAGGAAGAGAGACGCTAAATTCCCTGAAACACATTTAACGTTGTTTATGTTCTTCCTGCATCATGAAATTTTTGAAACTCCCTAGGGCTTTTCTGCATGGAGCCGGCACTTGGCACTGTTGAAGCTCTTTTAGTTTAGGGCACAGAACTTGCTTCAAAGTATGCCAGTTTACAAGTCTGCATGGCCTGACCACTATCTACAACCCAGGACAAAAAGAATCTCTTAGAATTTCAGCTCATTAATTGGCTCTAATCCTTTAAGTCCAACCTGAGGATGCTTAAAAGACAGCAACATGTAATTCATTAGCTACCCTGAGCAAAAGCAGATGAATAGAAGTGAATCTCATTATGCAAAAATTTTGAAGGTGAAAGAACTGCGGATTCCAAAAATATTCTCCATATGTAGTGCTGTGACACCTGGTGAGAGCTTGATATCAGGGAGGAAAGTGAGATATGCAGCTAATTGCAATCTTTTGGCTTCTGAAATAATGACTTCATTCAGTGGATTACCATTTCACAGCTTTGCAGATCTACTTTTCCTAACCACCAAATACAGTTTGATTCTAAGGGAGGAATTAATTGTAATCTATAAATTAGTGACTATTCATTCAATTGAATAGAAAGGATAATCTTTAACAGATATTTCTATTTGTTTGAGATGTAAATTCCAGATACATCTTGCTCATGCTTGGAAGGAACTTCAGCCTTCCTCCACTCATAAAAAAAAAAAAAAATTAAACATATTCCCACCCCAAAGCACCTCTTCAACCTAAATCATTCTACTAACCAGTTTTCTTAATTACTTAATTTATCGCTCACCCAGAACAAGCCATTTAATACTGTTGTATATGTCATGTTCTTTAAACTGTCTATTATTTCTCTCTCTCTTTTTTTTTTTTTTTTGTCAACTAACCGTGTCTGTTTGTGAAAGAGATATGAATGCTATTAGAACATCATAGCTCATTCAATAAGGTGATATTGGTTATAAAATATCCATGGAGTATTATGAAGCTAGAGTTTGTTGCAGGGTACAAGCTAATTCACAAACATTGGCAGCTTGACGCCTGGAGCACCTCTGATCAGACCAGGAAAAATTTGTGTGGGAATCTTACTTCTTGAGCTGACTGGAAGATAATCATGTCATTGTTTAGTAAGAAATGTCTGTGAATGTTGTTTGTAACTTCTCTGACAAAAATCTAACCTGTTGATTTAAAATACCTTCTGTGTTCTACCATCAATTATAAAAAAATGATGGCAGAAAACAGAGAACAAATGGTCAAAACAAGCTATTAAGAAAAGTTCTAATGTTATTTTGTTCTTTAGAAAAACCTTTGCATAGTGAGGCAAAGAGCCAGAGTACTACACAAAAATTTCATTTGTTTGAATTTTGAATAGTGTCACAGAAGTAATGTTATTATACCTATATTGCAGGAATAAATAAGGTGAAGAATATTGATGCCTATCCTTAACATTAACATAAAATTAAGTCTGATTTGCTAACTAAACCATACTGTGATAAAATCGGAAAAGTCTATAATGTAAATAATTTACTTATTAAACATAGCTATCATTCACATCTGATTATTTTGTGAAAAATTATACTTCTACAAACCTATTGATTTCCTGCTGGTTATTTATGGGTACCTTAGAGTAGAATTTTGTCTAGTGACTTCATCTGCTGTCACAAAAAGTAACCAGATTATTTTGATAGGAAAGTCCACAGGGAGTAAAATGCATATATCTGTATGAATTAATTTGATTAAAGTACTGCAGGATGGGATTTAATGATTAAATGCATTCTGTTCTCTGGTAAAAACAGGTACCAGATGGTATGCATAGCTAAATATGTTTCCTCTATACCTGTGGGTTTTGAAGTAAAATGCAACCTTCCTAACAGCTGGCATACCACCTCAGGACATCTGAAAGTGCATAAAGTGGACAGATATTATCAGATTACAGAAGACTATGTTGAGTAGTTTTCATCTGAATTTTATAGAGATAGCAGCATGAAATAGGAACTTAAACAGCATACTACTTCCATGCACCATTTCATATCTAATTTGTAGATTGCTGGCTGTGCAGTACCATTTTTCTTAGAATAGATACAAATGTCATATATAATTTATTCTGTAGTTTCCACTGCTAGACAGAAAAAAAGATACACAGTTATCTAACAATGTGTTGACATGCTAGCTTATATATAAATAATAAATACTTTTGTACAATCTCCTAAGGGAGCTGTCAGAGAAGAAATTCAACAACATACTGTATCTTTTCTTTTTCAGTCGGGGTGATATATATAACATTTATTGTTTCATTCTAATAAAGGAACTGCATAAGCCTATATTATCAGTACCTCAATAGCGTTAACATATATGTAAAGCTATGTCTGAATTGTTGGGAAAGTTATGTTTGCAGTGTACAATATAGTACTCGTAATATTATAGCAACAAAAAGTCTAACATTCTTGGGTTATTTAGGGTTTTTAACAAAGCTAGTCTTCATCTTAAATCTTAAGTTTGTTAAAGTATCTCCTCAGAGCACTTTAGAGTGCTATGAATCTTTTATTTTTGAACTGGTTAATTCAGCAGGATATTCGCTTCCTGTTTTAAAGTTTCTAAAATATCAAAATTCTACAGTGTATGGCATAAAGTGGTTTTAATCCTATGTTTTTATGAGTTGACACTTTTCGTATCTAACATCTGCCTGAAATATATATTCTTTATATATATATATATATATTTCATAGAATCATAGAATAATAGAATCATAGAATATCTCAAGTTGGAAGGGACCCATAAGGATCATCAAGTCCAACTCCTGGCACTGCACAGGTCTACCCAAAAGTTTAGACCATGTGACTAAGTGCACAGTCCAATGTCTTCTTGAATTCAGACAGGCTTGGTGCAGTGACTACTTCACTGGGGAGCTTGTTCCAGTGCACAACCACCCTCTCGGTGAAGAACCTCCTCCTGACGTCAAGCCTAAACTTCCCCTGCCTCAGCTTAACCCCGTTCCCGCAGGTCCTGTCATTGGTGTTTATGGAGTAAAGGTCTCCTGCCTCTCCACTACCCCTCATGAGGAAGTTGTAGACCGCAATGAGGTCCCCCTTCAGCCTCCTCTTCTCCAGGCTGAACAGGCCCAGTGACCTCAGCTGCTCCTCATATGTCTTCCCCTCTAGGCCCTTCACCATTTTCATCACCCTCCTCTGGACACTCTCCAACAGTTTAATGTCCTTTTTGTACTGTAGCACCCAGAACCACACACAGTGCTCGAGGTGAGGTCACACCAACATAGGGTAAAGTGGGACAATCCCTTCCCTCAACTGACTAGCAATGCCGTGCTTGATGCATCCCAGGATATGGTTGGCCCTCCTGGCTGCCAGGGCACACTGCTGGCTCATATTCAACTTGCTGTCAACCACAACCCCCAGATCCCTCTCTGGGGGGCTGCTCTCCAGCGTCTCATTGCCCAGTCTGTACATATAGCCAGGGTTGCCCCGTCCCAGGTGCAGGACCCAGTACTTGCTTTTGTTAAACTTCATGTGGTTGGTGATCGCCCAGTTCTCCAACCTGTCCAGATCTCTCTGCAAGGCCTTTCCACCCTCATCTGAGTATTTCATTTTTCTTTCTCCTTTAAATTGGGTGAAGCATTTCTTCTAAATAAGGGAAGTTGGAAAAATAGACTAACATAGACTTTTCTATTTTATCTGACCTGGTATATTGTACTGCCTGATTAAATATTTTATAGTTGGAAGTGTGAATAAATTGGGTGGTGTCCACACTGGATTGAGTTTTGACTCATTTCAAATGAACAGCTGAGGAGTTCAGCTAAGAACAGCTAAGAGTTAGCTGAGAAAGGACAAAATAGACCTGATGCTACACTGGTCAGCCTGGTGGAAACTCTTTGTATGCCTGGTGAAGAACATGTATTCCAACAGTGATTTGGATGACTTGTGATCTGTTGGTAGACTCTGGCTATTTAAAGTTGACCAAATACTTAAATGACAGACTGAACAGGAATATTTTCATTTAAGAGTATGGTTACATAACCTGCCATACGACAACCTCTGAATTTGGATATTCATTTAGCTACTTTTTTAAAGCTTCATAAGACCTAAAAACTACAATGTGTTTCTTTTGTCAATTTTATTGAATGGAAGATTTTTTGGGTGCACCAATATGACATTTGCTGGAATTACTGCTTTACAGGAATGTTTCTCATATGTTCAATCTAAAAAATAAGAAGGCTGAAAAAAAATCTCAGCTTTCGGCATGTATTTCCTGGAACCTAAATGTTACTCAGACAGGATGATTTTTCCCTTCTCTACCACCATTTTCTAAAATTATATTTAATGTGAAAAAAAAAATATATTGCAAAACTATATCTGTTTCTGCCTTGTATTCCCAGGGGCTGATGCTTCTTACAGTTTATTTGATAGGATTTATACAAGATATTATAACAATACCTGTGTTTCTAAAAATGATCATCCACCATTTGCAATAAATAGATGTGCTATTCTCAAATGAATCACTGTAGCTGAGTTCAGCACATAACCTAATGAATTTAGAAATAAATGTTACACATAATTTTTTCTTGATTCAGTCTCTAAATGAAGCAGCAAGTCCCTTATTTGTATGAATACTTAAAATTGGATAGCAGAAATTCATTACTTGAATACCACCAGCCTTTTTACATTCTTATATGTACAGACTGCAGAATAGTCTGTAGTACTTATAACTCCTTTATGCTTAAAATCAAGGCTGCTAAGTATGAAGTATGGTTCTACTACGTTCATTTATTTATTTATTTATTTATTTTTAATGTAAAAGCAGAGGGAGTGACAAGAACGTTTTCTGTTCATCATCTCAGCTGGTAGAATGGGCATTGCCAGCTACAGCACGCTGTCAATCTGGAAACCTTCCATTATGCTGAGAAAATTTTATGGTCAGTCTAACCTTGCTGTTTCTTTGGGGCAGATGGACCTGTGGAACAGAGTGCTGCCTTGCTGAATCACATACATTAGTTCTGTGTGAGCCACTTAAAGGCTCTTTTTTAAAACATTGCTTATTCAAGCAGTGAAGTAAATAATTAACAACAAAAACAACAACAAAAGATGAGTGGATGAGGGCACAGGCAGGTCAGTAGACTGAGCTGTTCTTTCTTGACAGGAAGTAAAAGCCCAATGGGACACAAATAGGTAGTGTGACTTAGTCTGTGTTCTTCCTTGGAGCCTCCTATCTTTCTCCTGTCTCTGTGAGAGAATGTTGCTTGCCTACCTGACTGAGCCACTTTTATTTTATTTTATTTTATTTTATTTTATTTTATTTTATTTTATTTTATTTTATTTTATTTGTTATGTTATGTTATGTTATGATTTTATTTAATGTTTTGTTTTATTTTGTTTTGTTTTGTTTTATTTATTTTATTTTGGGGTTGGGGTGATAATGGGAGGTTGGGTTGCTTAAATTACATCCTTACAAGCAATCTTCTGATCCTGGCCAGAGTGATGTGTTACTGTTTCTGTTCCCAACTGAGAACTACAAGACAGGCTAAATTAATCTCACATTGCAGGTTGCACTGTTTCCTCTGAACTGCAGGTATGTAGCAGTTCTGCTCTGATGACAAGTGACTGAAGAAGGGCAACTGAAGAGGTAATGGCAACTCCACCCTTCAGGTGGGAAAATATCTTGTTGGGGAGGAAATGTTAACTTCTTAAACTTTTCTAACTTTTTCATTGCAATTGTGAGACCATAGCCTAGGATTCATGACATCTGTGTTTTATTGCTATCTGGAAGAAAAATTACTATTACCTCATAAACAACTGACTGCTACCTTCAACTTGCTAGTTTAAAGATTGTCAGAAAAAGTGAAATGTAATGAAGGTGGAAAAAAATCCTGGCCTAGTTTTTGAGGGCAATGGAATCTCCATCCTTGCACTTCATATTGGTGCAATTAACAAGGATGCTGTACTTAACTATTGAGCTAATGTGCTCTTGGTACATCAAAGAGCAAAGGTATTATGGGCATATTTGGGGTAGGTTAGGTTTTCCACATCTGTGGTTAAAGAGACTTATTTTTTATCTCAATTCATTCTTCTGTGTAGAAATAAATTGTCTGTGAATTGTTAACAATTGATGACACAATTGCATATTTACAAGAAAATTCCCACTTCATTCATTATCTAAAAGACATAAAAATATCCCGAGATAAGAGTATAGTAACATAGATCTGTGGCAATTCTGCTGCCTTGTAATAAAAACAGCAAGATCAAGAGCAGATGAGTGGTGGTCCTTATAAAGAGAGGTCCTCTGCCAGCCCGTTTTAAGCCACCGTTTCTAATGAGTTGGCTTGTTGGATAAATTCTACCACAAGTATCATGCCCATAATAAACAACAAACTTTAATGGGTAGGATATAATGGAAGGAAAATTGGACTAACACTTTACAATTAATGGTCTAAGATAGAAAGATTGACCTTATCACTTGAATAGCTCTGTCTGAATTGAGGTTATAAGAAAAATATCTGGATTTTCCTGGGCTGATCAACTTTCCTCCTGTAATCCTGAAATCTTTGTTAGGCAATCTTCCTGAATTTTCCTCTTCCTTTCCCTGACCCTCTTTCCCTTAACTGCAGGCAATAGAAGTATGTCAGAATATCCATTCCAATATCCATAGATTCTTCTGAAACCTTATTTAGGATAGAATAAATGTTGCCTTGTTTTGTAATTGTTTTTGATTCTTTCCTCATACTACATCTACATTTACATCTGTCATCCAGAAGTAGATCTTTAATCACTGAGTTAACCTCTTGGTGAAATTTCCATGATTTTTTTTTTAATTCAAAGCTGGGGGAATGAAGTGTTTCAATTTAAGACATTCTTCAAATCACAGGAAAACAGGAGGTATGCTGAGAACTGAAGAAATATTCTGTGAAAGGAATTTTCTTTCAGTGTCTCACATGTCAAATGACAGAAGCACGGAAGGTTCAGATGACCTAAAATATTCTGGATTTATATATTTCTGTGTAGAAGAAAAAATTAAGGTACTTTCTTAGAACATGTGAATGTAATACTTCAAACTAAGTCTTCAGAACAATATATTTGTCATAATTTTTAATTTAACATCTAGACTTAATATAAAAACACACTACTTATAGTGATCCAGAGATTAACAAAAGCAATGGCTTCCAGAGGTTTCAAAGAGGATATGTAACATAATAAAGAATAAAGCAGAAATATACCTACTAATGCTGTTCATTGAGATAATACGAAATTCTGGACCATGAAAATCAGATTCCATTTGTGATTTCATGAAAGGTTGGAAGCAACGGGCTCTGGATTGCACCGCAGCAGCAGGCACATTGGGGCACTCAGCTTATGGTAACTAATGCTAAAACAAGGAAAAGAGGATAAATATGTGAGATTCTACATGTGAGCCATATTAACAGATCATGTAAAATCACATGATCAAAATGTGCTTAATCAATGGGTAGCCAGGACATTAAGAAACTGAATGCTGATGAAATACAAGAGTCTACCTGTAGAAAGAGATGTTTTCATTCTTAATTCTCATAATACGGCAGGAAGGAATATAAAAAGGAATATTAAAAAATATTTATTTAAAAAAATATGTAATTGCTGTGTTAGTTTGATTTAATATTTTTGTTTTAAATATTTAACCTTGAGAAATAACACAAGGGGCTAAACTCCATATAATAATTTAATCAGAAAGCAAAGGGGCAAGGAATACATAAAATCCAGGCTCAGCATAACAGCTAGTCCAGGGCCAAAAAGAGGATAACATAAAGTCCTTAAAATCCCTGGTTTACATAATAAATCTTTAGAAAATAGATTTGTTTATTCCAGGGATCTTTGGGAAAAATAAAAAAAAAAAAAAAAGGAAAAAAAAAGCTGATTCACAAAAACAACAGCAATATTATATCTCTTCTACAGTTTAAAAATATGTGCTATTTGACAATTTCATTTAACTCTTAAACCCTCTTTATAAACCACACTGACTGAAACAGATGGATGTGTAATTCAAATAATGGGCTGGATCTTCTCCCTGTAGCAGTCAATTATACTTTTTTTTTTTTTTTAATATATTTTTATTTCCCCCAGTATAGTCTTCAAGAGACTAGGATCTTTCTCTATTTATAGATCACCTGAAATGACCCTGGTTAGGCAGTGTCAGAGCCACAATGGAACAGTAAGGTATGTATCTTGCTGCATTTTAAAAAACACAAAAAATAGTTTAAGAACTATAGTATCTGACAACATCTGCACTTAAATTGTCCTCTGTACTTTAATCACTGTGATCTTCAAAAATGATATTTTCTCTAGGTAAACTGCCTAGAGACAACCAATATCTGAACATGAATGCCATGCAAATAATTTTTGTAGCATTGCATTTTGCTGAGAAAATAATAGTGAGGGAAAACAGGCTCACTTCATTAACAATAAATGAGAACCTCTAAACATTGAGAACTCAAGGTAAAGATTTAATTTGCATCTAGCACTGAACATGAAATCATCTAAGGACCTGTCAAGTGGTGCATGTACAGTGTTCATCAAAAGTATTACACGGGAAGTTCTCTACCTCTGTGCTTGTCAACAAGCACTCTGAAAGATATTTGAGACAGGATCTGGCAATCCTATAAGAACTGTTACTTGTAAAAGCATTTGACTGAGCGCAGTGGAAATTTCCCTGGGTCCATGGTAAAGTATCTCTGAAAAAAACTCTAGTGAACTGTATTGTAGAATTTGAATACCTCGTTAACAAATGAGGCAAACTTGCTAACATTGGATAGAAGCCTCAGTGCTGTTCATACACATTAGGCTCACCAGGAATCATCAAGAAAAAAAAATGCTGCTTGGCTTTGGCTTGCTAAACTCTGATGAGGGTAAACTTTATGTAGCCTGTGGGGTAAATCCAGAAAGACTCTTAAGGCTGTACAGTGGTCTGTATCAAGTCAGGAAACAACTTGCCTGCTGCTCAATAGAAAACTTTTTTATGACCTGTTGGTATGTGAACATAAATGTTGATTGTCCATAGCTGTGGACACAATGATATGGAATGCAGGAATGAGAGGGAACCAAAAACTAGATCAGCAGTTAAAACCAGACAAAATTAAAGCTCTCCTTGTGCAGAGATGGAATATATGTTAGAGTTCATAATTCAATGAATTTACATTTTTTATTTTCTTCATAAAGAGATATGGAAAGTCTATAGAATTCTTGTGTTACGTGGTATCTATGGAATAACTTTGTATAGCTTATGCAGTAACTACTTCAAAATTGTATGAATCATTCAAATATATCACACTGACTAAACAAAGCTACTGTTATGCTCTGAGTTACCATATAAATGCAATTAACAATTATATGAGCGAATTCTGAATATACTGTATTTTTTTTGTGTTTATGTATGTTTAAAGGAAAGATAAATGAAGAAAAGTTTTGCAGATTACATGGAAAATATTTTTTCTTCGTCTTTATTTTGGGATGAGAGGCATCATTTTCATTTCTTGCTTACTGGAGGAATATTACTTTTCTCTTGATCTCTTAATATTTTTCCATTATTCAGGGCAGTTATCACTGCTAAGTCATTCCTTTTAGAGCTCAGGGCATTTTCACAAGGTAAAAGGAGGTTCTGTCACTGAGTTCAGCGAGGTTAGTCATAAGGCATAATTTATTACTCTGTTTATTCTTCATTGTTCCATACCTGGGAATTTGTCTGGAGTCTGCAGGAGCTGGAATGAAGTCTTTGGATTAGATCTGGTGCTTTACAGTCACCATATCCTTAATTGACCCCTTCTGTTACAGAGCTTGAATTGCCTTTTCAAAGAAATTGCTTCAAGTTCTGCCCTCCATCTTTTATTGACAAGAAATATACTTTATACTTTAAGTATAATAACTTGACAGATTTCTGGAAGCAAACTTCATTGGGACTTTGAATACAACAATATTAGTCTAACCTCTGGTTCAGAATGTTTGAATGTCTAAACCATAAACTTCTGGAATGATGATGAACTGGAAAGTATAGCTTTTGCATTCTTGCCCTGTACATATTATGAAGATAGTGTATTTAGGTTGAAAAATTTTATTTATGGGCAGTATAACTGTACGTCTTGTATTAAGAATTATTCTTTATATATATATGTGTGTGTGTGTGTGTATAAAACCTGGTTCCAATAAAATATTTTGCAATACAAACCAATGTTTGCCCACAATTTATGCTCTCCTTTTCATGATCTTTGTCCAAAACTCAATCTCCATTTGTCTACTTCTGTCTTCCGTGCTATAACTGATGATAAGACTTGTCTCTCTGAGGATTTGCAGTTCTTTGGCACTACTTCTTTCTTTCTGTCATATTAGTTGGACATCTTTCAGGCCACTATTCCTGTTTCCCTGATTTTTCAGATTCCTCCAATTTCTGTATGATTTCATCCTTCAAAGTCCTACACTTTCCTGGTTTCTGTTTCCTTCATCAGTAAACCTTCCAATTCCACCTCTTTCAACACCCATTTCCACAACTGTCTCCACTCCCTACAGCCCTCTACTCCTATAATTACTTTTGAGCCTGAGGATGTTATTCACTTACTTGTATGTCAAATAATTCTCCATGATCTTTGACAAAATTTTACAATTGAAGTAAATATCTGCTAGCTTTTGAGAAGAGGAAGAGAAACATAGTATGTATCTCAACCTCATGTAGTGTAAATTACTTTTCAGAGTAAGCACACAGCCTTGTCTTTTCCAGTCACTAGTGGCGTCCCCCAGGGCTCGGTGCTGGGGCCGGTCCTCTTTAACATCTTCATCAATGATCTGGACGAGGGCATTGAGTGCACCCTCAGTAAGTTTGCAGATGACACCAAGTTAGGTGCGAGTGTCGATTTGCTCGAGGGTAGGAAGGCTCTGCAGGAGGATCTGGATAGGCTGCACCGATGGGCTGGGGTCAACTGCATGAAGTTTAACAAGGCCAAGTGCCGGGTCCTGCACCTGGGGCGTAATAATCCCAAGCAGAGCTACAGGCTGGGAGTTGAGTGGTTGGAGAGCTGCCAGGCGGAGAAGGACCTGGGAGTGATAGTGGACAGTCGGCTGAATATGAGCCAGCAGTGTGCTCAGGTGGCCAAGAAGGCCAACGGCATCCTGGCTTGTATCAGAAATAGTGTGACCAGCAGGGCTAGGGAGGTGATCGTCCCCCTGTACTCGGCTCTGGTGAGGCCGTACCTCGAGTACTGTGTTCAGTTTTGGGCCCCTCGCTACAAGAAGGACATCGAGGTGCTTGAGCGGGTCCAAAGAAGGGCGACGAAGCTGGTGAGGGGCCTGGAGAACAAGTCCTACGAGGAGCGGCTGAAGGAGCTGGGCTTGTTCAGCCTGGAGAAGAGGAGGCTCAGGGGCGACCTTATCGCTCTCTACAGATACCTTAAAGGAGGCTGTAGAGAGGTGGGGGTTGGCCTGTTCTCCCACGTGCCTGGTGACAGGACGAGGGGGAATGGGCTAAAGTTGCACCAGGGGAGTTTTAGGTCAGATGTTAGGAAGAGCTTCTTTACTGAAAGGGTTGTGAGGCATTGGAACAGGCTGCCCAGGGAGGTGGTGGAGTCACCATCCCTGGAGGTCTTTAAAAGACGTTTAGATGTAGAGTTTAGGGATATGGTTTAGTGGGGACTGTTAGTGTTAGGTTAGAGGTTGGACTCGATGATCTTGAGGTCTCTTCCAACCTAGAAATTCTGTGATTCTGTGATTCTGTGATTCTTTTGGGCCATCACTTTGACTTAAAGTTGATCTTGCTCTTCAATAGAAGAAAAATAGAAATGGAACTCATACTAGCTATAAGAAGAGTGATGAATGTCAGCCTCCATTAGAGTAGCAGCATGTGCCACCTCCTTAAAAAGAGGTGTGGAATATGCTTGGCTCTATCATCTGTCCTTACAGCTTGTAAATAAACATGCACACCCTCTGTTCTCAAAATAATCTGAGTCACTCTCAATCCCCTGGGGGGAGGGTACAAAACCTTCAGTACTACTGTTGACCTGGGACATCACCCACTTCTATTTAGTATATTATTCAACTTTATTTTATCCTGTACCATCAAGCTTGGACAAGACATTGCTACTCCTTTCAGATTCCCATTAATGTTCTGGTACTTTCTGGCTGCATTTATATGAATAAATAAAAAGCTTTAGACCAGTATCTGTACTCTTCAGAATAGGATGTTTACATGTTAGGTGACTATCGGAAATGGTACTTTGAAAGTTTAATTCCAGAACCATTCCAATTTAGTGCCATACCTGTCTAACCCAGAGAAAGGCAGTATTAATAGGCTTACGCAATCAAACTTTCTATCTACTGAGACATCTACACCTAACCACTTTTTACTCCTATCAGTGACTTAAATAAATTTGAAAGATATGTACATTTCAAAGAGAATTAAACTCTAAAATATTTTAAGAAAATTAGCAGCAGGGGAAGTAGAGAACAAGATATAAAGCAAAACCAAATACAAGCTCTCATTGAGGACAAGCTCAGCTGTCTTACTCTCTATTTAAGAATAACTCCATGGCCAATCAACACAAAAGTAGCTGCTAACAAGCCACAGCTCCTGCTGTCTCTCTCCCAGTGGATGTTTCAAAAGGAGACAGAAGGGGCTGTAATTATTATAATGAGGTGAGCAACAGGGAGAGAGACTGGGATAAAAATATGTTTTCTCAGTTCTGCTGCTCCTGGGGCAAATTGTCTTTCCTGCTTTTTAGGTTCCTATCTTTTGTAAGAAATGGATTATTTCTGTGACTTGTTTCTGTCACAGTTTCTCTTACAATTTTAGGTGCCAAATTTTTAGGTGTCAGTATCTGTTTCACTCATCAGAGATTTCATGCAGACATTTTCTTTCTGAGTGATAGCTCTAATATGTCTGCAGCTACAAATAGAGATAACATTCTTGTGATACCATGGAATAGTAATCAGTGCAATCCTGGACTGCATGCAGCTGCTGTCATGATTCTTAGCTGTAAACAAATGACACTGTTTCTTGAGGACACAAGATGGTGTCTTAAGATATTTTTATTTATGGCTTTAAAGTGAATTTTAAGAAACAATAATAAGTCTTGCAATGTACAGTGGACACACTGCAGATAATACAATAAATTACTGAAAATATAAATAGCTGAAATAAAGACAGAATTTGATCTGGTTTATAAAAAAGCAAGAATTAATGATGTTAAATTCACTGAGAAGTAACTCCTCAAACTAGAGAGGAGAGAAACCTAAAAAGGAGCAATGTAGCAAATGGTGCTGAAAATATAAAAGGATAGCAGAAATGTGCTAACATGTTTTTTATTAATAGTACTAACGATACCGTAGCATCCAGAAGGTTTTACATCATTTTGAATCATAAGACTTGAAAACTAGCTGCCTCAAACTCCTTCAGTGATTTCAGCTGAAAAAAAGAAATACAAAAAGGTTGCTGAGGTGAATAACGGGCAAGGAGACTCTTTGCAGAAAAGTGCCAGTGCTCATGCTGTCTGCAGTGCTGCCTCCTGAGGCCAATGCCCCTGGCAACTGTGAAAATGCAGAACAGGGCTGCCTTTATCTACTTTGATATTTTAAGTTGTCTCTGTATTAATTTTCTGATGGAGGATGAAGATAATTGAAGAGGGCAACAGTGATTTTGAGAGGATGCAGGGCCAGATATTCACGGGTTTTTCACTGCGTATAGAAGAAATCATACTGTCTTTCCATTTGTCTTAGAACAAGGGAAAAAGACAAATATACAAGTATTTTCAAGTAATGTCTGCCTTCAGCTATAGAAAAGGTGATTTGAAACTTAGGATATATTTTTGAAATTTGTTTTAGGTGTTTTGAGCAGCTTTTAGAGAGGCCAGGGAACTCAGACCTTTCTCCAGATTAGTTTAAAGACCTGGATAAGTAGCTAAAAAGCAAAACATAGCTTTAAGACATTATAGTTGTACCTGATATATCTCTTAGTTTGGCCTGAGTGCGTTTCTATAGGTAACTTGTATCACCGTGGAAAAAAGGTAGGCTAAACCAAAAACCTCCTGCTTTTAGCTACTATGTTCTACGTAGGTGTTAATTAGCAACCTTGTTTTCAGAAACACAAAACTGTAAAATCTTGGTCAATTTTAGCTCTGAGAATAGGGCTGCTAGGAGTCACAGCTACAGTGGGAGCATGTTGTGGTCACTGTCATTCATTGCCCAGCTGGATCTTGGAAAGAAAGCAACAATGTTAATGTGTGGTAGAGATTCAGCTTAATAGCTGTGCAATAAATGGCTGAAAAGAAAATTGTTTTTATAAAGAGGATTTAAACACCTATAACAGTTTCTGTGATGATTAGTAAATATGTGATTACCCATCTGCTCTGAAGGAATGGCTGGCATGGCATTTTCTGTGTACTTTGCCATGCAAACCAACAGGAGCAGCTGAAAGCTGAAAATCTTGGCTCTGCTAAGCAATCCACTGCAATCCATGTGGAGTTGTGGATTTTTTTCTTTTCTTTTTTTTTTTCTTTTATTTTTTTTAGCCATCCCAGGCAGCTTAGCCTGTGAATTGATAGCAGGTGGAAAAAAACATTTCTCTTTTCTCATCTCTGAACATGAGAGCCTTGTTCAAGTGGAACAAAAATGCGGCCTCACGCTTTTACTTTAAAAGGTTATATTTAAAAGATCTTCCACAAGGATGACAAAGACAAAACAAGGACAACAGGGTTTGTGGTTCCTGGACTATGTGTCAAAGTGGCCAAAAATATTGGGCCACTAGGATTCCTGCCTATGTTCAGCAAAGGCAATCTCTCCACCTCCACAATGAAATTCAGTATATTTTTAACAACTTTGCAGCTGCTGTCATCATGAATATCTCTTGGCTGCTGTTTAGATTTGCTGATAGCCCTATTCAAAGGGGAGGGGCAGTGGTAGACTTATGGGGAGCCTAAGGAGAAGAAAAGGCATGGGACTCTCCCTCCTTTCACCCACGCATGGGATGATTTGGATTTCTTCGTAACTTAACCCAGTGTAACACAACCATGTAGTGGGCTTGGGGTTCAGACTGGTTGCTTTTTTTCAAACACCTGCTCTGCCCAAGAAGATTCTTCTCTTTTGATTATCATTAGGCATTTCAATTAGAATGGCATGACAGCTGGATTTATTTAATAGGAGTTTATTACCCAGGTTTTGATTCAAAACACAAACAAAATCTCAGCCCACAGCATTGAGTTTGCTTGATTTTAACTCAGATTTTATGCATTTGCTTGTTTTTGTTGAATGGCTTATGAAACTATACAGCCTCTTGTGCTGATGTCTGAGTTTCTAAGCCCACATCTTTGAAATTAGTGAGCACAAGTTCTCTGATGTGTATATCCCTTACAGAATATTTTAGGTTATCTTAACATGTGTTAACATGCTTGAATATTGATGAGATGAAAATATTCTGTATACAGGAAAATAGAAGGAAATTTAGCTAAAAGTTACAGCAGGTAAACCAACAACACAATAAAGCAAGTTGTACCAGATGTCAAATTCTGAATTCATGTAATAGAAACCTTAGAATAAATTAACAGATAGTAATTGAGTCCTATCAAACTTACTTGCTATCTTATGACAATCCAGCTACAAACCGTGGCATTCTATTCAAGCAGTACATCTTCTATTCTTGATGATGAATTAAGATATTGTCTCCAATCTAAAACCAGATCACTGTGTCAGTTTTGCCTTTGTCATTGTGTGGCTCAGCTGTAGCTCTCGTGTGTTCAAACATTTCTCTGTAGGACGCAGTTGGAGTCAAGGATCATGTTGACAGAAACATATGCGGAACCATTGGCCATTAAATCTCTCAGTCAGAATTTTCTGGCAGACACAGATGTAAGTTGTAGCAAGCTTTCTGCATTCTTCATAGAAACAGAATTCCAGTTCTATATGGGTCTAAAAGCACAGCGTAGACTATCAGAGACTTCAATAAAGGTACTTGGATTTCAAATACTTTTTCAAACATATTGTTATTAACCCAGTTTTTCAGTAGTGGTTATTAAACTGTTAGGGAACTAAATCCCTGTATTTAAATGCTCAGTAATGAAAACTTCCTCCATGTAAAATTCATGTCCTACTTAAATCGTCTGTAAAGTCTTATGCTTATCCTTACATCTCTCCATGGTATTTCTGAGTCCTAAGGTCCTAAGGGCCAGGATTCTCTCTCTTTTTTTTTTTTTTTTTTTTTTTTGACCCTCCAATATCATTAAGTATCACCATAAATGGTGATTTTTAAAACAAAAACAAAAACAAACAAACAAAAAAACACAAACAACTTTGCATGCTTGCCTCCCACTTAAATGACTGAAATATATTTATGGTGAGAGCCTGGCCTTATTTGGTTTGGTAGGGCTCTTCTTGCCATTGATGGCATCAGAGTGACATTTGATCAGGTTCTGTTTATATGGCATAACTCTGGGAGCTAGTTGAATACACTTGCTGCATTAGCTGTATTAGCTCTGCTGGAGCCAATAACCTCTGCTTGTCTGTGAGATGAACCACAGTGTCTCTGAATGGTTGTGCATTATGTAATGCAGAAATACAGATTTATAGAAATACAGATGATTGGTCAGATTCAGAAGCTGAGTGATTATTAAAATATGTACATAGGACCAGGTACAGAATGCTACTCTGTTGAAAACTCAAGGATGGGCTATGAATCTAAAATGCAGAGGACCTCTCAGGAGGGAGACATTTTGGATTTACATTACTATTTATATTTTGTGAGCTGCTGCAGAAGGAGGTCACTTTGTGTGGACTAGCTTATTTGCTGTCATCTGTGCTGCAAATTTAAAAAGCCAAACAGGGATGTTTTCAAGGTAGCAGCAGCTGAATGGGATTGGGGCAAATTTCACTATGACATTGCACACTACAGCAATTCTGACATTGACTTTAAATGGAGCAAGAAGAGGCTGGGGACTGGATGCTGTGAATTAGTGAATGTTACGCATGCTCAGAATGAGAGTGGGATAACAAAGTAATATCTTGAAGTGGATGGCTTGTTCATTTGTCAGTCATAAAGTAGAATTTAGCTCTTCCTAGACATTTATCACTGGGTAGCCTGGTGGTAATGTCAGTTACAAAACAGAACAGAAAATGTGTTTTTCTTCCTCTACAGAGTATTTAAACAGTTGCCAAGTTGCCATTTCTGATGGGTGGCAGTGCTCAGAACTCTACAACCTTCATATAAACAAGCCAGTACATAATGAAAAAAACTGTTTTAAATAAAAGTCTTTTTATTTTTTATTTTTTTTTTTTGGGGGGGGTGGGTGGGGTGTGGGTTTGGGGTGGCACCTCATGGCACTAAAGACAACAGGTGGTCCTTATCTTCATCCTTTTCCCTCTTCTTTAGGGTGTCTTTAAAGTACCTTTTCCACAGTCTCTACACCAGCTATTCAAAGAGGAAGAACTGTTGACAGAGGGACATGTCAGTCATATCAAAACAAAGAGAAGCAAAAGAGGGCTCCAAGCCAACCAGTTGCTTCTGCAGTTGGCCCAGCAACTGGGAGTTAAGTAAAAACTGCAGTTAAAAAAATAGTGCTGGGCCTCAGTTTTCTGTCCACGCAGGTCTTTGCCTTTTCCTTTTGTTTCAGATGTCTTTGGTGTCTCAGCAAACAGCAAAGAAGATACATTATGCTTTTATTTTTATTTTTATTTTTATTTTTATAATCTGGACCTAGTTTAAAATAATAATAAGTATGCATTTTATATACTTATATGTGTATTTAGAAATATCTGCTTTAATTTCATTGTAGAATCAGACAATAAATGTTACTTCTCAGCGTGGCTAAAGATATATGTGGTTAATTTTGCAAATCATTTAATATATATATATTTGGATAAATGAATATAAATATATGTACATTGACTCTGAAACTTTTCAAGAGTTTCCATTATTCTGAAAGTGCTGAAACTAAGTTGAATTCAGTGGATAAAATTTTCCTCTAACCCTGTTCAGAGTGCATATTTATTTTTCTTTTCTCACAGAAGTAATTAAATCTTTGATTTCAAGGATGTATGTCTATGGCCCTGATTCAGAAAAGTACATAGTTCATACTATCCCTTTTGAACAAAATCTTCAAGTGCCAGTGATGTCAGTGTTATACATAAAGGTGCTTCATCTGGCCCAGTGTCTGGTCCACTGTTTCTAGCTAAGCAAGAAAAGGAATAATAGGTCACCAGATTGTAATAACTCATGATGTGTGATTCTCCTGAGGTCTGATGGTTCTGTACACAATATTAGCAATTAAGGTACCTCTCCCTTTAGAATCTAAATGTTCTGTACTAAAACTGTCACAACTGCACAGAGAGCTGCCACATTTCTACACCATTTTTCAAATACTGTCTTAGAGTGAAGTTTCAGCTTGCTTCGACAAACGATCATCAACCCCTCTTCCCCCCAAAAAAGAAAAAAGAAAACAAACAAACAAACACAAAACCCCACAACCCTCTGAACACTGCAACATAGGAGAAATAATCTAGCCCCTAGAAAAAGCTTCATCCAAACTGGTTGTCACATCGCTCAGAATCCAAAGCTCATTTCTGCATATTGCACTAAGAGGAACTGCCAGGACCAGTGACACAGTGACTTTTAGATCCATACTATGGTGATGTCTGGAAAATAGCTAAGATCCTGGTCTTGTATTAAGACGGGTGTGCATTGATGGGCCCCTAAGCTTGCAGCACACATCTTTGTGTGCGTTGTGCCATTAAAGGATTTGTTCATCAGGAATAAATATTAGTATTAAATATTCACTTAGTGATGGTAAAGGCATTACTTGTTTGGATTAAAAAATAATTTCTTTTATGACAGAGTTGTGAAATTCATTCTTGCTTATTTCCAGATAAGATTCTTCTGTGTATTACCAGCCACTTCTTTGAGGACTGAACATCAAATTCATTAGCATGGGCTTATCCACTGAAAATGAGTGAGGAGGAGGAAATGGACTCTCTCCCTAATAGAATTAGAAACCACACAGTGGTTTGCAACCCAAGCTCAGAATACATGATGTTGCTGTTTGGCCTAATCTTTTGGGACATGACAAGTTCCAGGGTATTGATCATTTCAGATTAAATCTAGTTCTTAAATTTGAATTAGTCCCTCCAGCTCTGCTGTCAGATGAATAACAGTAAAAAGAAAGATCTCTTTCCTTCTTAGGTAGGAAATAAGCAGGGCTGTGCCCCATCCCCCAAGCACAGCACTGTAACTTTCACAGCATTAACTGCATGATGACTGTGGGTAAAATGATATTTGAAGTACTTGGACATTTATGCTGGCCATTTCCTTTTGATTTTGCACAGCAAATATAAATGGTTGGGATCAGACATCTTTGTTGACTGGATTAAAATACATTTCAATGAGAGAAATAGATTTTGTACTTACTCAGACCCCCAAAATATCTAGCCATTGAATTCCAGATTTATTCAAGTATGCTTGAGAGTGGAATTTGGCCCACAATTTCAAACTTTTAATATTGTACCTATGCTTTATAGAAAGTAATACATCTAGAGGTAAGAACACAGTGACAAACTGTCCCCTTAGGAAAGCAGGAGAAGGACTGTGTGACTGGTCAAACCCGGGACTTGGTGCACACCTCATGTGTTGTAAATCATGCCATCAAGGGCACAAAACCCCTGTGTATCAACTTCTTCAGCTGAAGAGATTCCTCCAGCCATTTGCTGAATGCTCAGTCTACCCTATTCTGATGAGACACTGACACGGAGTTTTGATATTTAATACATACAGAGAGATTGCCAAGTTTTACTGCTTGTTAGTTACAAACTATCAACAGGGAAACAATCTGTCTGTCAGATACCTCCCTAGGTGAAACTAGCAAAGCTGTCTCACTTATAAATGCCATAGCGGGGTAGGTGTTTGCCACTAAAATTGGTAAGTGACTTAGAAACTGGACTTAGTCTGTTGGTAAATAAAGTAGCAAAATAGTCATAGAGGCGGGCATCGTTCCAAGGTACACATTGCATAGACTGTGAACACAGTAATGATAGCATGGAGGGAAAAAGGTATAACAAATCCCCTCCTCTGCTTTGGTTCCAGCTTCCCCTTCCCCAGCTGTAAGCATGCTCCATGTCCCATTCCCCAGCCTCATCCACTGCCCCACAAACGACATGTCTTCATCTTGTGGAGTGCTTCCAGAGCCTGCCTCCCTTGGCATCTGCTGTAGGAAGACAACATGGTCACTTCACTGGCACTCTACAAAGCCATTATTTTACACACCCTAGTGGGAAGGAAATTGATTCAGGAAGATATTTATAGATAATTCTGATTGCTTCAAAAAACAACAGCTATGAATTAAACATGAAATTTTGCTACCCTTCTTCCTCTCCTGAAAAAGATCTGCTTTGCAAAAAATGCATTGAAAATTGTGGGATATCAGAATAAAACTGCCCAAACATTTTTAATTCTGTACCTCTGTGCTTATGCATTATGAAAGCAGAATTCATCCTGGGCCATTCCCACAGCCTGTTCCTATAGAGGTTGTCAGGCTGGATGATCAAGACGGGCACTTTGAGTACTGTAACCACTGGAACTCTGATCTAACATGACATGATCACCCACCATTTTCCCCTCAGCCATGCCGACTGCAGTGCACCAGGTAGATCTGTACTGTGGCTGAATTAGTAGCTGTCTCTGGGATAACTGTTCCATTTTTTCAAGAATTTGAGAGATATATAAGGAGGGATGGATACCCCATTCCACCCCTCACTCCCCCTCAATAAAAAAAAAAAAAAAAAAAGGTCACTCTGGGTTCTATCCTTGAATCTGTTACATAGTTTTTTGTATAGTGTAAATTTAGACTGAATGTCCACATGCAATTATTTTGAAGATAGAAGTTGAATTGCTGAGCTTTTTGTTGGGAATACTGAGCATTTAAAGGTGCAATTAAAAGCAAAAACCTATGTTTTGTACACAAATGATGGCATATATTGACAAATTCTTTACACAATTTTTTGACACTGGGTATCTACATTAGTGCAGAATTTTGACTTTCTGTACCTGTTAATAAGGATATCAGCTCACCAAAATGGTACAAAGCTCAGTAATCATTGTAAAGACCTGCAAAATCTCTACAAATAGAAGAACTACACAAGGAGGTAAGTAATTGTGTGTTCAAAACAGAGACCAATCATTGTGCAGTAGATAAGACAGTACTACACATCCATTAATGAAGAAAAAGCAACATAGGAAATAGCTGCTCATTCCTCTACTGCACTAGATGAGAAATGCTTCTATAGAAAGTAAATCTAATTTATGAAATAACAATTAAAAGCTTATAGAAATGGTCTTATTAAGGTCCATACCTATTTTATTGATGTACAAAGCCAGATAAAGTCTCAAGTTTTCAGCTCATTTTAACTGTCAAATGAGTGCAGATAGCTTGTATTAGACAGGGATCTTGACTACCATTTAAATGCCAGAGAGCACTCTACACTATGCTTTAAAATCAATAATTGCAGAGTATAACCAGAATAAATCAAAAAGGATTAGTGTGTACTGTACAAAGCAACATGAAGCAGTTTAGTCTCAAGCTGAGTTTTGGGTCTTAAAGTCATATTCCTTATCATCTGAAGAAAGCTGATCAAAAATACCTTCAGGGTAACATACCTAGAATTTTAGAGTTATATAACTCCCTTTCTGCTCTGAGTATTTCCCTCGATAGTTGAGCAGTGTTTTTGAGCTTCTGCGGTGTTGTATGTCATTTCCCTTGGCTCATGCAGGTGTGAAGTGATCCAAGGGAAATGACTGCAGTCTTACAGCAATGGGCACACATGGGCACACATGGGGATCCTGCAATACATACTTTTGAATCAACTGTATTACTGATAACCGAATGGGAAAACTATATCTGGTTAAACAAATCCTTAAACTGGAGGGGTTGCAGATACTTGTGGGATGGTTTAGCCTTTTCAGCTTTTAAACCTGCTTTACAAATGGAAGCTCTCATGACCAGCAGCTAAGGTCTACAGTGTTACCAAAGGTAGCAGAAAACTACACAGAGCCATCCAGTCATTACTATAGACAATACTTCAAAAAGGATTCACATATATCCCTGGCAGAGAAATATTTTCCAATTGCTGTATCAGATTTATGTATTTTTGTACAAGGATTAAAGCACAGTTCTCTGGGGAGTACAGTCACTTGTATGAGTGACTCAACTTGTGTATGAGTGGCTCAAACTTGTATGAGTTTAATAAAGGGATAGAACATTTGATCTTTTAGCAAACCTAAATTCTCTGTTGTAAATGTGGGACCTTCTGAGATGTTAGGAAGGATCTGATTCTTTCTACACTGAAAGAATGATGCTGTAAAGACATAGCTGTTTTTATTTATTTATTTATTTATTATTATTTTTTTCTTCTCCTAACTACAAGAGTCAGCAAAGAAGGATTTTGGAAGGTGCATCTGATTTACCAGTTTACTACACTAACATCAATTTGACAGGTGTGATGCATCAACACAGTATGATGAGCTTAAGATAAATTATAGCATTCTTTTTCATCAAGCAGCAAACTGCAGTGCCTTATTGCACAAAGCTCAGTGTGTTCAGTCAGTAGGCATTTGTGCCTGCTGCCTAAAATAGAATGTCTTTCTGTGATGGGTTAATCCCTCTTTGGCTCTGATCCTGGGTAGATTACTAGTTATAGTATGCTATGAAAGACTGCTGTGTAAGGCAAGTATTTCACTTAAGTCACTTACCACATTCTCTGGACAGTACAAGTCTCTTGTACTGTCTCTAGTAGTGTGCAGAATAATTTCATTGCCCTTGCTAAAATTTCCAATGTATAATTTAATGATTATTTTTTATTAGAATGTATTTATTTCTTGTTAAAAGGCATTAGAATATTCTTAAGCCTGGTACACTTTGAACAGTAGGGATGAAATTGGTCTTTGTTTTTTAACTAGGAGTTCATAATTTGAGCACAAAATGCATTTGGTCATTCTGTATCACTTTTTCAATTCTGAGAGTCTAAACTTTATGACAAGGCTGCAGAAATAACTGTAGTCTACTTTACATTCACCTGAAGGTCAATAAAAATCAGAACTTCACAAAGATAGAGGACACATTCCTCAAACATTTCCTGAAAGAAAAAAGTGAGTTTATTTTAGCTGAGTTTATGTCCCTGTTTGAAGGATACTCTCATTCACCTTTAATTAATTGAATTTTCCTGAAATGGATGTGTGTAGAAGCCAAGTGATAAACTTTAGGAAATGTGCACTTTTATTTCACTTAGTTTTAGTGCCAAATAGGACTACATTTATAGTGCTTGATTTTTAAGATGGGCTAAACACTGATGTTTATCAAACAATCCCATTTTGAAGTGTTCTAGGTTGGTATCCAAATCACTATCTTCATATGCCATTCAGCAAAATTTTGTTGATTACAAGTGTTTAAGCTGCCAGAGCTTGACACTTTGGAGAATGGAAATGGCAATGTGCAATGGCCATGACTAACCAAGTGTCCTAGATATTGTGTGGGAGCTTTGTGAGGAAATGTTGAGACATTAGAAAAATTAAACATTGATCCACAGAAGTGAAAATGTCAACCCACAAGTCCTCATTAGTATTAATAAAAAACATTCTTGAGGAAATTAATCTGCAAATATTTGTGATCAAAAATGAGAAAATCTTGTGAAAGAATCCCATTAATACCTGCAATAAATATGGGTAACTAAAAGGAGTAGGAAGAGTTTTTATTTCTGGGGTCCTAATGTCATTGCTATATTTTCTTATTTTAATTTCTATTGTATTTGGGGTTTTAGAACAAAATGGAGGTCCCAGCTGACTGGCGGCTAGCGAATGTGACGCCCATCTACAAGAAGGGCCGGAGGGCTGACCCAGGGAACTACAGGCCTGTCAGTTTGACCTCAGTACCAGGGAAGCTCATGGAGCAGATCCTCTTGGGAGTCATCGTGCGGCACTTGAAGGGCAAGCAGGCGATCAGGCCCAGTCAGCATGGGTTTATGGAAGGCAGGTCCTGCTTGACGAACCTGATCTCCTTCTATGACAAAGTGTCGCGCTGGGTGGACGAGGGAAAGGCTGTGGATGTGGTCTACCTTGACTTCAGCAAGGCTTTTGACACCGTCTCCCACAGCATTCTCCTCAAGAAACTGGCTGCTCTTGGCTTGGACTGGCGCACGCTTCGTTGGGTTAGAAACTGGCTGGATAGCCGGGCCCAGAGAGTTGTGGTAAATGGAGTCAAGTCCAGTTGGAGGCCAGTCACTAGTGGCGTCCCCCAGGGCTCGGTGCTGGGGCCGGTCCTCTTTAACATCTTCATCAATGATCTGGACGAGGGCATTGAGTGCACCCTCAGTAAGTTTGCAGATGACACCAAGTTAGGTGCGAGTGTCGATTTGCTCGAGGGTAGGAAGGCTCTGCAGGAGGATCTGGATAGGCTGCACCGATGGGCTGGGGTCAACTGCATGAAGTTTAACAAGGCCAAGTGCCGGGTCCTGCACCTGGGGCGTAATAATCCCAAGCAGAGCTACAGGCTGGGAGATGAGTGGTTGGAGAGCTGCCAGGCGGAGAAGGACCTGGGAGTGATAGTGGACAGTCGGCTGAATATGAGCCAGCAGTGTGCTCAGGTGGCCAAGAAGGCCAACGGCATCCTGGCTTGTATCAGAAATAGTGTGACCAGCAGGGCTAGGGAGGTGATCGTCCCCCTGTACTCGGCTCTGGTGAGGCCGTACCTCGAGTACTGTGTTCAGTTTTGGGCCCCTCGCTACAAGAAGGACATCGAGGTGCTTGAGCGGGTCCAAAGAAGGGCGACGAAGCTGGTGAGGGGCCTGGAGAACAAGTCCTACGAGGAGCGGCTGAAGGAGCTGGGCTTGTTCAGCCTGGAGAAGAGGAGGCTCAGGGGCGACCTTATCGCTCTCTACAGATACCTTAAAGGAGGCTGTAGAGAGGTGGGGGTTGGCCTGTTCTCCCACGTGCCTGGTGACAGGACGAGGGGGAATGGGCTAAAGTTGCACCAGGGGAGTTTTAGGTCAGATGTTAGGAAGAGCTTCTTTACTGAAAGGGTTGTGAGGCATTGGAACAGGCTGCCCAGGGAGGTGGTGGAGTCACCATCCCTGGAAGTCTTCAAAAGACGTTTAGATGTAGAGCTTAGGGATATGGTTTAGTGGGGACTGTTAGTGTTAGGTTAGAGGTTGGACTCGATGATCTTGAGGTCTCTTCCAACCTAGAAATTCTGTGATTCTGTGAAAATGGGGATGGACTGATCTAGAATATTTGTCAAAAATAGATAAACACATTGTGAATGTAAATCCATTTTAAAATCTGGTCAATGTATGTCTTTTGTACATAGATCCAAGCTCACTGTGCTGGAAGAATATTCAGGCCAAACAACAGTGAGCTTTGACCCTGAAGGTATGTAGTCCTGCTAACACAGATTAGACTGCAGAGAAAGTCCTTCTCAAAGACCGGCTGTGAAGACCACAGGACTTCCAGGCTCATATAGAAGCAGCTCAGGCTTTGGTATGGCAAAATCAACTTTGCCAAAGGAAGAAAATGAGTCATTAATGTTCTTATCTTTGGGCATAAGAAAATGGCAGATAATTTGCATAGATGATTAATCATAGAGTACTGATCACTTTTTTGGCCAAACCCAGATCCCTTTTAGACATTAGAAAAAGGGTTATAAAGCAAGGTAGTTTGCAAAAGTTTCTATCAACAAAGAGACGAAGAAAATATCAATGAAATTAGACAGATCAGAGATTTATATTGGAGTATTGAGTTGACAGGATTAAAGTTCAGTTTCTTGAGAAATTCAAGAAGAATACAAGACCACTAGATTGAATGCTGACATGGACTTTTCAAGGTCAACCAGAGAATTTGTGCTAGAGATATTTGCCAAAATCAACAATCCTTTATCACACCTGTCAGAAGCTATGACATAATTGCTTTGGAGTGAGTCATGTTAACATCCATGCACTCAGCAAACTGAGCAATTATAAACAGGTCTCTGCTCTCCCTGCTGGCAATTATAGTTATTTGTTCAATTTGTTGCTTTGCCTCAATTTTAGTTAATGTGACTTATGAGCACTTATCTCGTACTGGAAAGACAAAGGAGAGAAGTGACTGCTGATGGTCTGGGCAGCAGTTCAAAAATCCTGACTTTACAGTGACAGACAGAGATGAGGCTGACTGTCAGGAAAGAGTACAGGGTGCTGCCAGTTGGCATGGAAACCATAACACTGAAATTTAATAAAACATCAAGATTTTAAAGAAACAAATAATTCCCTTATATATTTTATTTTTATTTTTATTTTTATTTTATTTTATTATTTATTTTTTATTTTGTTTTTATTTTATTTTATTATTTTATTTTCCTTTTGAGTATGATAGTAAAGGCTTCTGTAACAGTTTCCAAGATAGCCAACTTTGACAATTGATTTACATGATCAAAATTTCATTTGCAATAGTTTCATTTTGCAACACAGTGTTATATGAATTAGAAAAATGAATATTCCTGTCAAGATATTACATGGGAAATGAGGCAAATTATGTTCTTATGAACTTGGTTACCTTTAAGTTCATCCGATATTCAGATGATGACTTGGATTTTCTGAGCAGCAGATGTTCAGAAATTGGAAGACACAAGCTGGCCAAGAAAGCTGCCTCAGTAGAAGTGCAGGTTATATATTCAGCATGGACAATCTGTTCTCCAAAACAGAGCTAAAGTGATTTAAAAGGTTCATCAAGGTCACTGAAGAATACTATACAGGAGTGCTCCATAGCACCAGCTGTCAGGACTGTCATGTCTTGCTAATGAACAGTGGAATTTGTAAAAAATAGTACTAATGCTAATTGAAACATGAATAGCTTGGAAGTCTGGTAGGTCGCAGCTATTGATTTTTTTTTATTTTTTATTTTTTATTTTATTTTTTCCCTGTGATAATAGATATTACCTATAGAGCATGCAGCAATGACTGTCTACTTACAGTAGTAACTAATAAATTGCTGATGCCTTTCATACAAATATCTGACAGGTCTGAAGCACTCTTCAAGCAATGTGGAGTTCTGTTGCATACTTCGCAGATGATGGGTCACTTTTTACTTTTGTAATGAATTCTGACCAGAGACTTAGCCTCAGAAAAAGGGAAGAAAGTGGTCTGTCTCCAACAACAGCTTACAATTTGTTTGTTAGGCCTTTGTCCAGGGGCTGGTGTGGGTCTGTATAATCTGTTAGAATTAATTAATCTCTTTAACAACCTGAATGCTCTGGGGGAAGGAATGGAGTCCTTGTTTATAGAAGAAAATGCATGTTAGCAATGTATTTTACGAGGAGCCTAACAGCAATTATGTCTTAGGTATGTAAGGGGATAATGTACTAAATCAAGTTCTCCCCCAAATTCAAAAGATAAATATATAAATTCTGGATCTTGAGGGGATTTTGATCCTGAGGGGATTTTGATTTGAGATAAGCATTGTGTTTCCTATTTCTATAAAGACTAAGGATTTTTAGTGCAAAAGTTGAACTTTGAGCATAGGCTGAATTTAAACATTGTAAAGTAGGGTGTCTACAGGCTGAGCACCTAAAAAATGGTGTGGCAGCTGAATTGGAGGTTAGGAGAATTGCATTGTGAAATTACCCTTATATAGAAAATTATTTAACTATAGTCATGTCTGTGCAGGAGCACAATTCAGAACTCATCCTTACTCTGGACCTAGCTCATTGTCTAACTAAGCACATGGCACTGAGTTTAACCAAGTTAACAAACTCCACTTTGTGGTTAAAGAATCTTTGAAACCGGGTGGTACAAGTCCCCTATGTTCCCCTTTGAATTCAGTCTCATTTTAAAATTAGAACTCAGATACCACCAAGAATGATATCCATGTCTAAATAGCTCGTCTCTTAAGGGTTATGTGATACACATAAGAAGCATGCTCAATTTCAATGCAGTTTGTAGACTTTGTTAAAGAGAAAAACATTATCCCACAAACAGTATCCAGAACATTCAGAAAAATTTTATAGATCACCAGTCTGGGGCTTGATAGTGCAGAGATTCAGGCAGTTTGTTTCCACCTCTAACTTATGTAATTCCTTTAATTGAGTTTTGTGACGTTTATTTTAGAAATTTAGTATATAGGCATCACAACATGCAAGGGGTATTTGTGATCTATTGTCAGGCATTTTGAGGTTTGGGAATGTGGGTCTATCTCTACCACCCAAGGGGTACAGGTCCTCAGAGTTGCAATAGCTACACAAACTTCTCATGTCACCAGCTAGACCTCCCTTTGCTACTTGCTTCTGCTTTTACTGTGCTGCCATAGCAAATAAATTCATGTAGTGACAAGTTAAAATTATTCAGATTCAAGCTGTGTTGGAATATTCCCCGTGGTATCTTTTAGTGCATGCTTCTCAATTCAGCCTCTTAAGGAAAACTCTGGGTTTTGAATTGCAATTACTTTTAATTAGCAAGCAATTAAATATGAAATATGGCCTGTTGAGTGTCCCAGCTGCATTTATGGTCTTAAGTTTTAGTTTCACACTGTGAAGACTGTAAAGTTTGTTCAGCAAACTGAAGCTGAAGGTAGCATTTTTTAAACTGAGATATGCAGTATATGCTTTCCCTATGTCAGATCAATGAATGAATGAATAACAAACTTCATATTGTTTTTATATTATTCCAAAACTCTCTGAGAGTTGTTTTCACAAGATGTTGTTTACCAATCACTGACATACATCCTTAATTTTTAAATGCTGAAGCAAAATAGTAAATGATGCCTATGTGACCTCTGTTGCTCACTCTTTGAAAAGAAAATACAAAAAAGTTTAATGACTTGTCAGTGCCGTGGCCATCCTATCATACTTCTTGCAGAAGAAAAACACTACAAACCTAAGAGATCATTATCATTAGGATTCTTTTTGCATTAATAAGCTTAAGAGGAACTTGAATTACTATAGAAGAGGAGTTAGAGGAGAATATTCTGCACCCCACCTTGAGTCTAGTTTTGGAATCCTTTCCTGCAGCAAGATTAAATGATGCAGTTTGGAAGACTCCCTTTTGTCATTAAAGTTAATTAGGCAAGACTCTATTTAGACAGATTTAATGCTGTTACTAATGAAAGAAGATTGTAATATTCTCTACTGGCATGCAGCTATTGCTGCATTATCTTAGTCAGTCAGTGTTGTTAAACTGTAAAGCTATTCTGCGAGTGTATTTTCTCAAAAGTAACTACTATAGTGATAGTAGATAAGGCAAGAGAAGAGTATTCTGGACTGAGATCTGCTTTGCAATGACTATAGAAAGTCACTCAGCTATTCACACATAAAGTTCTGCTGTTCCTGTTTGTCTAAAACATATTTTCAGGCGTGGCATGTAAGCCTTAATGGCTTTCCACAGCTGCTTCTTAGTGAGAGAAAGTTCAGAAGTGGTATTCATCCATCTTGCAAGGATGAACAACAAAGGATTTTTATGGATAAACAGATGTTCAGTCCTACATGGGATTTTGAATTTGATCATTTTAAGGAAATGGAAAATAAATATTAACTTGTCAGACAAGCCGTTTACCACCATGGGCAAAAAATACTGGAATCAATTCCCGAATCTATTATTTTCACTTCAGCAGAAGAATCTCAAGATCCGCAATGCTATTTAGATTATTTTGAAAACAGTTTTCCTGAATAAAAAGTGGAGGTGTAAGTTATCATTTACATTTCAAAATTTGTCAAAAAACATAACCGGTCATGTGAACAGATGAGAAAAAAAAAAATCAGAGTTCTATAACACAACAGCAGAAGCACATAGCTTTATTTTACAAAAATATGGCAGAGATAAAATGATGTTCCTGTTGGTAAAGAATTTGTCGTTTGAATATTTAAATAAAGAAATACTTAAAAAAAAAAAAAAAAAAACAAGTAGGCTACAAATAGAGTTTAAACTTCACCACTTTAATGAATAATGAATTACTAATATTTTATCACTGATTTAAAGATTGTGTCACAGTCATTACAGGGCAACTGCTTATTTTGTAAGGCATTACTTTAAATAATATGTGAATGAATAAACATACAGTATATTAGGTACTTTCTTTTCATTAAGGTTCATACTTATTTTTCTAGATACATATTGTATCTCACTGATATATGTTATGTCTCAAAATTACAAATGGATAAACAAAGGGGAAAAAAAGAGGGTGATATTTTCAAACCTAGTGGCCACATATATGCTTCTATATTGGTAGTTATTGTCCCCCTCAAAAATGTATTTTGAGTTTAGATTTTGTTTAATACTAAAAGTAGAGTTTCTAGAATGGTCTACTTGAGTCAAGACTTCATTTTTAATTGCAATAACCTAGGGAGCATAAGTATTACCAAATTGCAATGAGATTTTAATTTCCATGTCATTTTGAAAATGTAAATTACTTTTTAAAAATGCACGTCTTTTGGAACTTATACTTACAAGTGAAATACTTTGAAAATATCATCCAAGACATTGTTTTCAGGACTCCTAGTATCACAGTGACAGTACTTAATTATCAGATATTTTCATTCTCAGTAACATGTTCCTTGCTTTATACAAAAAGTCACTGCACAGAGAATGCAGGTCACTATTTTTATCTTTTACAGGGTAACATAGACTCTAACAATCAATAATTGTAATTTTTTTTGCCATCAGTTAGAAGAGCGACAAACTCTAAGTGACCACAGCAAACAGCTGAATAGAGCCTGACAACTCATAGTCTAAAAGCCATTAATGGTTAGAAGATATTGTAGAATAATAAAGAATTCAATAGTACAGCCATTAGAACTGAACTGCCCAAAGCCTTATTTGTTTAATGTCTGTCTAAATAGTAATGAACTAACAAACCTCAAAGATGGAATTAGGTTGGTTGTCACATCAAACACAATGTCCTCACATCCCATTTAAAAAGGAAGAAGAAAATCAGGCAGTCCCTATGACTGAGATTTTTCAAGTCTTCACATACGGAACATTTGGCCTGAATTAGGTGAGTTACAGTTATTCCTTGCACTGTAAGAGAGAGAGAAAAAAATCTGTTAGCATCATTAACCATGGAATTTTGTCTCAAGACTCTGAATCATTCAGTGTTCTACTGCTGACCTTGCTTTTCTGCCTGTCTGCATATCTGAAACTCTGTGCTGATCTTAGGGGGGTTATTTCAGACAAAGTGAGCTTGCCAGGCTCCCCATTGAGCAAGGCTGTTAGGCAAGACAGCTGCATGACATTTGGTTTAATTTGTTGACACTAAAAATCCCTGAGTTCAGCTCTGATGGAAGACAGATCACTTAATGCCCCAGTAAAGGAGTGGGAGCATACTTAGCATAGCAGCTTCTTACCAGGGAACACTGTGCTCATCCTAAATTAACAGGAAATCAGAGAGCTTTAGTAGTCCTGTGGTTAATGGAAATCTGAACTATGCTTGTCCAATGAAGTCTGGGCAAAAAAGGCTAATAAAAAGAAAAAAAGAGAATGATATACAGGTCTAGATGCTAACTAATCATAAGAAAAGGACCGAAAGGAATGCGTTTTTTTTTTTTCCTTGTGGTTTAGCATTTTTTTATTTATTTATTTTTTAAATTCCTTGTAAGTAACTGAAAGAATGTTTAATTTTTAAGGTTTTATTTTATTATTCAAAGCCGATATTACAGTGAGTTGCACATCTAGAAAAAAAAAATAGTTTATCATGCCTGTCAGCCCAAAAGACATTAAACAGTGCTTAGATTTATTTCTGTGTTGCTAGCAGCTATAGAAACAATGAAGAAATGAGAACAGTACTTACTAGAAATGAATTGAATTTCTGTCAACGTTTTCTTACTTAGAAAAGAGTAGATAAAGCTTATGGTTTCTGAGATTTTTCATTGTTAGAGATTCTTAATGATCACTCTCTTCTTTAAATTCAAGGATGAGTGCCACTATTTCTATTAAAAGAAATGTATATTTCTGACAGAAAATAAAAAGATATTGCTATTTTTGATTTGCTACTTAATATCAGTTACATGAAACTATAGAACTGCGTGCCAGATAAAGTCCCTCCTACTACAGAATTTTATTCTTCTTTTAACGTTATCTGTACATGCATTTACTGAAACTTTGGAGTTGCATGCATAACCTGAGAGTAGCTCTACTTTGTTTTACATATTTAAAAACCTAATACTATTCAATGTCAGAACTCCAGTAATCTGATATCTGGTTTATATACTTAACGATACTTAAATATTAACAGACAAACAACAATTTTATGTGATTTCTGAGGGCTTTCTGAAGCATATCCATCTAGTTCCTGTGGAAAGATCTAATAAGGATTACAAGTCCCAAACAAGTGGGTGCAGCAAACAAATAGGGCAGAGAAGGGAACAAAGGTGACAAATTAGGCACAAAAAGGCTGGAAGTGTGAATTCAAAGTCAAGAGTGTGGCTTTCTGGATTCCACTGCCCAGTTTGCTGCTTTCTGAATGTCCTATAGCAGAAAGAGATTTTATCAAGTATATTGTGTCAAGTTTTTTTTTTTTCTTTTTTTTTTTTCTTTTTCTTTTTATAGATTTTTATCATATCAGCTTCTTGAAGGTTCATACAAAAAACAAAAACAACAACAAAAAAAGCTGTATGTCCCAGTCCCCCAGGGTGGCCCTTGCAGC
The DNA here is from genome assembly GCF_011077185.1 of Oxyura jamaicensis. Taxonomy (NCBI): domain Eukaryota; kingdom Metazoa; phylum Chordata; class Aves; order Anseriformes; family Anatidae; genus Oxyura; species Oxyura jamaicensis. The sequence continues at coordinate 13,847,922 of NC_048897.1, read as the reverse complement.
CATATTTGTGTAGAGAGGTGATCCTTGAACACCTTCCACCTCCTGCCTATGCTCTGACAGCTGCCCTAATGTAATCAGCCAAAGATCTAAGGACACAGAACAAAGATCTAGCACACAGAACAGAGCTGAGGCTCTTGGCCTGGGTACCTTTTGAGCCTCTGTGCTAAGAGGCCAGGGTGTGACCTCATCTCAGGTGGTTCGGAGAGGCTGAAAGAGAGAGGATAAAAATATAAAGAAATAGGGGTGAAAAAAATGAATAATCCTTCACATAATAAACCTTCCCTTCCCCAAAGCAAAGTGATAATGAAAAAACATTAAAATGTGAAAAAAAAAAAAGAAAAGAAAGACATAAAGGAAGGAAGCAGTCTTTTAAAAATAGGCTTAGTTTAGTTCTGAATGGCTTAGATGTCAGGAGACTGGAGAAAACATGGTTGAGGAGTAGAAGTAAAATTTCATAGTCAGCAGTCATGAAAAACTGATAGCTTTCCTAAATGTTTTCCTGAGGAATTGCAGCACCTGAACCTGGCTTCCATGGTTGGAATATTGGATGATTGTCCTTGAAAATCCTGCCTGGTTCATTAGGTGACAGAGAGATGCTCAGAGATTATATATATATAGATCATCACCACAACTTTTGAACATAGGAAATCAGTTTCAATTAAGGCCTTTAAAATTAACTGGAATTCAGTGTAGTGAGTATATTAGTAGCGTACCAGAGCAGTGAGCCATGCACAAAACCAGCTTTAGTGAGAAAAAATAGAAACCTCTACAGATAATATAACGCAGAAAAGCATAATTAAAAAGAAATACTGGATTCCTCCCTTAACTCTATTTCTGTAGCAGCTGTAACAGCTGAAGTATCATGCTGAAGACATTAAATATGCCTGGCTCCTGAATCATTCTATATGTAGGCTAGATTTACCTAGGTCACAGTTGTTTGTTTATTTCAGGAGGTGATGAAAAGAGATGCCACACTTAAGATTTAATTCTGACATAAAAAAAAAAAAAAGGCAAAACAAAAAAAACCCCACACACTTGAAGTTGAAGCACCAGCTTTATGGTCTATTTGGACACTTAGAAACTTCTAGCTGGGAAGAAGCTAGAGTGGGTAAACAGTTATACTCTCCAACTTACTGATTTTACCCTTGCATTGATCTTTGTAGCTATCTATGGTGTATGGTACAAAAAACTGAGTATTTCCCTTCAGTATATCCCTTCCTCTGTATACTCAAAATCAACATTTTGAGTATAAGACAATAAAAGTTTATTCTTATCCAATCAAAAAAAAGCAGGGGAACTTGAGCAGTGTTTTGAGAATGAATGTTTTAGCAAAGCCAGCAAATTAGAAAGTGCCAGTATTGGTCCTCCCACCACAGCTATGCATCTCCCTACACAGGAGTTAGTCTTTAAGTAGTAACTCACAACGCTAAACATCTAGTGTAATGATTGTAATAGTTCAGAAAACAAGAAACAGGTTGATCCAGAGGCACATGATTTCTTTTCAGTATGCTTCCTTCTCTTGGAAAATATCTGGGAAAGGCATGGGACTTCTGTTTAGTTTCACACAAGCACTGCTTAGTTAGACCAGGTGCCAAATGACCCAGTGATTTACCTCGCTAGAATCAGAAATGCTGACAGGTGATTAATGTTCTGCCATATTTAGGTGAAACAAGTCATCCTTTGTGTGTATAACTATGCTTTTCTAAATGAAATAAGATGTTCAGGAACTTCCCTTCTGCCTATGGCTAGATCAGCTTCAGAGTGAATGTGTAGTGCAGTGTGCACAGGAATGGACGGACCTACCAGAGGTCAGATCAAAGATACACACATCCGAGTAACATGTCTCTGATCAGATCCAATGGCAAATGCTTGGGGAAGAGCAAAATGTGTGGGATTTGTTTGTCTGACTGCTGAATACATTTCGGTTTGAACCTATTAGCTGAGGTTCTCTTCACTGTTAACAGAATCGTCAGAAGAGCTGGTGGAATCTCATTTTGAAGCAGATGTCCTAAATAGGTAATAAGTATTTCCAAGAGCTTTTCTTTCTCCCTAGAAAGCAAAGACAGTCTGGAAAGATTAGCTTAGCTATATATATTTATATCATGGATCCTGGGAAATTAGAAGAATGCCAGATTGTTTAATGTCCCATATTTCTTTTGTTAATTTGCCCATTCGTCTTTTCAATCTAGGTGAACAAATCCAAGAAGAAACTCAGAGTTACTCCTGACTACTCATTCTGTGAAGAAGTACTCTCTTCTGCTTGTTCTGAATCTGTCACCTGCTAGTTTAATTTATTGGACTTTTCTGGTGATATGCTCTTAAAATGAAATCAACTGATTGTATGAAAATTCTTAATGACAGACTTAAGAAGCATAGAATTTTGTGAGCCTTTCCTTCCTTTCTTGTATACAGGAGCAGGACGTGCTGTGTCATGGGGAAGCAGCTGAAGGAGAAACAAAAATAGGACTGAATGACCTGAGTAACAGCTAAAGAGTTCCCAATAGCACCAGCGTGTTAATTTGACAGCTATGGCTGGAACACAAAGAGCAAATGATAATATGAGTGACGCTCAAAGCTGATAAGATTTTTCATAAAATGCTGTTTTTTCTTTGATAAAGAAATATTCCAGAGGCCATATTATTTGCCAATACCATTTGTTGTATGTTTTTGTTACAGTAATTTCTCACACAGACACTTAAACTGTGAACATTTTAAGAGTAAGAAATTAATTTTATTAAGGAGCAAAAATGAACTTGTCTGTCTCTACAGAGACAGATCATTGTGTCACATGAAACACAGGACAATATATGGAAAAAGGTTTATTATGTGATCTTTCATTGTGATAGAAACTGCACAGAGAGTTTTGGAACTTTTATTTTCCTTAGGTGTTTGGTGGAAAATGTTCTTGAGAATATGTGCTTTATCCACTGCTTAGTCACGACCTTCTTCTGATCTCCAGGTTTCAAATCGTCTCCTGGAGCAAAGTTTGTAATTCAGTGGGTTTAAGTCACAAACTTTGACATGAATTACTCTGTTCACTGAGCTGGAGTAACTTCATAAATAATTCTGATCCCCTAGGGAATCCAGCCTACTCATCACTCTTGAAATTCTCTCCCATGCAGATTAGCACACATGGGGAAAAGAATAAGATGCAACCAATAAACAACACTAGATCTTTGTAAAAGGTGATAACACAATAACAGTGCCATTTCTTAATCCACATGGATTGAAGGAGTCTTGAGCTGAATTATACATTACAGTCATCTTGCCTGTTATACAGTGTCTGTGTTGAAGGCCATTATCTTCAGTCCTTTGGGAGCTGCAAGGGACTAGAGATATGGAAGCTCAGAATAAAGAAGAGAAAAATTAAAACTTTTTTTTTTTTTTTTTTTTTTTTTCTTGCTAGAAGCAAATTTCAGTTTATTATTCAGCTGTTCCACTTTCAAAGTTTCACTAGTTGTTCCATTTAAATAGGAAATGATAGGATGAAAAAGATTCCTTTAAAGTAGCATTTCTTCAGGGGGACAGGTAAGATCTCCAGACTTTTGGCTAACATTAAAAATAGTGGAATTTTCCAAAATAGGTTAGATAACTTTTGCTTAGATTTTTATTTATGCAACAAACTCAGTTTACCACAGTTTATTGCTGTTAATGCTGCTAACATGACTTACATCTAAACCAGGAGACTACTTATTTTGGACTCCTATTTCAGCATGAACTCTGCTAGAAACATACACCAGATCATTTTATGTAAGAATCTACATGTACCTTTTTCCATAATACTGAGTTTAAGGAGATTACCTTAAGTATCTAAGGAAGGAAGTTAGATATCCTCATTTTTTTCCCGCTTTCTGAGGGCCATTCATGGTGTGTCAGCAGCTCTATCCCTCCATAACGCAGGCTCTAATATTACTGGACCCACACTTCTAGTAGAAGTACTGTCAACTCATGTATAATGAATGTCTACTTGCTGAAATGACACCTGGGTGCTGGCCTTCCTGTTGACAGTACACACTTTAGCAGGGTAAGCACTAGCAAAGTAACAGCTGCATATTAAATATGAGAATTCCATATGGCTCAGAGAAGTAGAAATTATGATTTTCCTCCTGTAGAAATTACTACTATTTATTTTTTTAAAAAGTGTCCTAGAGGATTTTTTTTTTTTATTTTATTATTATTATTATTATTTTTTTTCTGTTTACAGAATAGGACATTTCAGAAGACCACTTTGTCAGATGGAAAGCATATATTTTCTTCTCCTGGTGAAAAAAGTCAAATATTACTGGGTGCATGAATAGAGTTATGACTGTCTTTTCATAACTACACTGTATTTGAAAAGAAAACATTATGCAAGTAAACTAGAGAACTGCTTTTATTTTTATACAGATTAGAACAAGAGTTTACATGGTTGTATGGCTTGGTTGTGATCTTTTAACACCAGAATTTTTTCATGTTCACAAACCAACATTCCAAGTGGAAAAAAGTGCCTCTTGCTCAGAACTTCTTTTTATCTAGATAATATTTTTATCTAATATTAACAGTTCTAGTATTTCACTTTAAAAAAATAAAGAAAAGAAAAGAAATCTGATCTGTACTGATCATCCAAGAAATCAAACCTTGTCTGAAAATGCAGTCTCTGCCTTAGTAAGTACTTTGCATGTAGACATTTTTGGAAGAATATCACAGAATTTAAAATCTGGATCATTCTGTTCTGCCAAATTTTTCCTACCAAGTCAAGGTTCTTCATAAAGATGTATGGAAAAAAATGTAAGCATTCTGTGAGATAAATGTTAGATAATTTGTAGATAATTGGTAATTATGCATAAAATAAAACAACAAAGGCCCAAGCATACCTAACTTTTACAACTGAACAGCTTGTATGAAGATAACTTTTGCCACTTCACACTCCAGTGAAATTATACCTTGATAAAATGGTTCACTGGAAACAGATGCTAGCTGTTGGGATAAAATGCCTGTAGCAAGTTTAAGCAACTTTGTATCTATCTAATCTAAGCTTATGCTTGATAGAGAAAGTAGAAAGACCCTCATCTTCTTTCTGTTGCTTACAGCAGCACAGGTGACATATGTTTTTTGATTAACTTTTACTGTGGTAGAAGCTGCTGCAAGCTGAGAACCTGCTATCTTTAGTAGGCAAAGGAACAGGTGTTTTAAGAAAAAATTCTAGTGAAATGTGGCAAATTTATTATCTCTGACAGAATTTACTATAGGGTCTGTCTGAACTACAAGTTGAAGACAAACACATGTTAGCACTTCCATTTCTGAAGGCCTGTGTTCAGATGTTGAGTTTCTGTCACAAGTGAAAAGGATTATGCACCATCAGAAGAAGAAGTGAACCTGGCAACATAGCCAGTGCCTTCCATAAGCAAATACAGGATGAAAATCAAATCTCTGCTCCTTTGGGGAATTTTAAAAGCGGAACCATCTCAGTACTGGAAATGAAAATTTGTCTTCCCTTCACCTCTACCCTAGAAGTTTATGAAAATTAGTGGAGATTAATCTGAAACAATCATGAATAAATCTGAAACAAGCTCAGTATTGCATGAAAATATGTATATATAGAGGGAGAGCCAGGTATTCAACCTCCTCAATTCATCTGAATGTTTAAGGATTACCAGGCTCTACAGTAAGCTTATTCCTCAGTTATATCTTACAGTAGTAAAGATGTTATGCTGAAGGATCACAAGTGAAATCCTCCCTGCACTTGTTTAATACTGATGCTGATGGAATTTTTTGAGCACAACTTTCAAAGGAGATTCTGCCTGGCAGCCTAGGAGTCAATGTTATATTTTGTGTGCAGATATCAGTAATACGGCTGTTCATCTGCTGCAGTTTTAAATGTAAAATGACTAAGACTTGCCTGTCTCTTGAAGAAATCAAAAATGAAGGCTCTTATGTTGGGAGACAGTTGCAGTAATTTTTCTCTTACTATTTTATATACATGTATTGCTTTGTTGCTATTTTATTTTATTTTATTTTATTTTATTTTATTTTATTTTATTTTATTTTATTTTATTACTTATTACCATTTTGTGTAGAATATCTTAAGTGAGAAAGGAGGCTGGAATTAGTTGAAAGTTGAAGTGATTCAAAATTCACTGTGTTCAAATATTTATTCACATCACAGTCACAAGGATCCTGGAACAAGAGCATAAGTTCATTTAAATGAAAGTTTTTTCATAACTGATGAAATCTATAAGTCCACTGCCAGCTTTAAAACAGCCACTATGACCATACCATGACATGCCTTCAGCTGATGAAATGAACAGCTCTGAGGCCATGATTCATTTGAGTGAATGCTCCTAGCAGGCTGTTCTCAATGAGAGCTCCAGACTTTGTCATTTTAATCCCTTTGTTCCAACAATTGTGAAAAATATCTAAATTTGTTTGTCTTCTCAACACACGGTAGGCTTTTGTGAAAGAGGAGACCTGTGATTAGTGGAGATGTAATCAGGCAGATGGGATGGGTAGGATTATCTGTTAGGTTGGAAACTTTCTCTCACCACCATAATGGGGGGTATTAAGAAAAATTACTGCTTTTAAAGTTCTTCCAAACTTTATTAGGTGTTGTAGAGCTTTGTGATTTTAGAAATGTGTTTCAAACCCAACAATAAACTGAAAAGTTAGTTGGTTCTGGAAATGCCTGTTTTCATTATGATAACAGTAACGTTTTACTCTCTGTATTTCTCTTCAAATGCAAATATCTTCACAGTCCTGAGAGCCTTTGTGTTGGGTGTTCAGTGTTCTTCTCCCTAAAATTCATGGGCTACATCAAAGTCCAGATTTCCCAACTGTTTGAGTTTTTTTTTTTTTTTTTTTTTTTTTCCTCACTTCTTTTTTGCTCCAGGAGCTGTAAGTTAAATGTGTCCAGCTTGACTGTAGGCTGACTTTTTAAATGTTAGTTTTAAAAGTAGTTGCAGAAAAATCTTAAGGTATTTTGAACTGATCTAAACCATTCCAAACTGAACTAAATAGTTCAGTTTTAGATAAAATAAGCATCATGCCATTAATTTGCTTTCTGTATGATTCTGGAAAAAACTACATCTAATTCTGGGCCTTATAAGAATATTCTACAATTTAATACATTTAAGGGCAAACTTCCTTTGATGCAAAATTTGTCACCTATTAAATACACCCAGATAGTTAGGTAAACTCCTGACCTTTTGAAATTAAATTATCCACTTCAAGCGAATCAGATTTAAAATGACTTTACAAATTGGGATAAGCTCAATTTATCTTAGTTTTTCAGATTAAATATTATTAAAATCCTCCCTTGTTTGAGTCACTTCACTGAAGCTTGCCTGTCTCAGTGTCCTTGAGAGCATTATTAACATTTGTTGAGATGTCAGGTAACATACAAGAACCACTATTTTCAAAAACAAACAAGTAAACAAACAAACCAGAAACGATCACCTGTCATACTTTGATATTTACTGACTTACTGCTTTATGATATGTTCTTAGTGCCATACATTTCTGTTGGTATACCTGCAATTGGATTATTATAGAATAAAGCCCTCATCCAGAGATACCTTTTAACTATATTCTGCTCTGAATGAATTTAATTGTTTTGGATTTAAATTCACATATTACATAAATACTTAATCTAATTCAAAATACAATTTCATTTTCATATATTGTTTACTTTGACATTATTTTGGCAACACAAATCAGTTCTATTTTTTCAAGGACATAAAAAAGAACATCAGCATTGCTCTCCACATAATTTTTTTCAAAATGTTTTTCAAAGCAAGTGTCTTGTCCTTTCAAAATTGGCAAAACAATATTAAAGTGGTTTCCGGAAAAAATTGAAATAACTAGGCAGAAGGCAATTCAGAGAAATATATATTATGTGTGTGAAGATGCAACCTTTTTTTTTTTTTTTTTTCTCATTATTTTTAAATTCAGCATTTTTGCATTTTCTTATAAAAAGTAAAATCCTGCTGTCTAGGAGAAGTGAACATTGATTAAACCTAATCATCTAAATGGATAGAATATAGAGAAAGTTTATTATCATAGTTTTTTTTTTTCTTGCTTTTGTTTATATAAAATACCACATAGTGTTTATTACATAAAAGTAAAAAGCACACTTTTTTTTTTTTTTTTTTTTTTTTGAAAAAGGTTTTTGCATGGATATTACTTGAACTTGATGTAGTTTTAATTACTCCAGAGTTAAGGAGCTATTAAAGGAACACTTTTTTTGAGTGATATCTTCCCAGAAAAGAGCTGAAATGCAGTACGTAGCATGGAATAACTCTTATCAGTTACAGCTCATTATACAGAAATCTTCATTCATTTCCTGCTCTCAAATGAATTTTACTTCTAAGATCAGAGAGACCCAAGAGATGATACATGTATTCTATCTGGATTTATGGAAGAAATGTTCTCCTTTCTCTGATACTTCATTTCTGTTTTCAATATTTGCCAGTAATATAACATATCCTTTCTTGAATGCTCCTGAACCATGAAAGTGTTTCACATGACATTCCAATGTTTTATATGACCCAAAAGCTTAAGTAAAGATCCAAAATGAAGTTCATGAAATTAGTTTATATTATTGGCAATTTTATAAGTTTTTGTTTGAAGATAATAATGTCTTAAGAATTTTTTAAATGCCTTGTAATAAAAGTAAAATCCATTGTCAAAGAATATTATCTGTTAACTTTTAATATAATAGCTGTACAAAAGGTTCATATATGTTAGATATCATTTAAAGTCAAAATGTTTTCAACTGTTCAAAAGTCAGGCCCATCACAGCTAACTTTAGTTACACTGTATGATCTAGAAAAGCTTTTGGAAAGGTTTTGCAATACAGCATAAATAACAGCTGTCCTCACTCTCAGTAAACTTAAGGTTAAATATACCTATAAATTAATTATTATATTCAAGCTAACAACGTGTCATTTGTTTTCAGTTATGCAATATTGAAAGCTTTTGTGTGTTGGTGAGCTCAGAGGGTCAGAGACACACGTTATTTGAAAAGTTTCATCTAGAAAAAAATCTAGCAAAGGTTTGAGAGCAGTATTCAAGGACATATTTAACTGGTATAAGACTTCTTGCACTTGTGTGTATTTATCTGTATATTCATTGGCACCTACCCACACGTCATGTTAACATGGGCTGTAGTAAGTCTTATTTATCAGCTTGTTCGGTTAACTTCTAAAAGCAAACTTTCAGAAAATACATTGTTTACAGAAAACTTTTCCTTCTGCATCTCATAAGATTCTCAGATCCTCACTTTTTATCTGAGACTGAAAGATTCTATATTTTTTCAAAATGATGCCAAAATGGGTAACTGATAATTTCAGAATGAATAATTCTAGAGAGATGATTACATCAACCCACCAGCCCTTCTTTATGCTGAAGTCATTCTGGATTCACAGATACATTAGTCTGAATGACTTCTAGTAAAATCAGCTGAGGAAGCTGCATTGTACAATGGATGCCCCAAACAAGTAATTCTTTCCAATAGACACAGCTATCTGGGACTGGAAAGCAAATTCTTGCTGTTTAGAATGTATTCTCTACTCTTTTTTCGAGAGAGGGTTTGAGGCTGGCATACCAAAATAATTATTTTTATTTATTCAGAAATTATATTTTTTCTCATAGTTCTGGTTTAGACCCTTTCGTATTGGACAGGTTACATTTGACTCTCTCCATCAGTTGGTGGGACCAGGATTCCTTTACCTTCCAACTCAAAATCAGTCAATTTATGTCTCTTCTCATTGTACTGAAAAACAAACCAAGTGAAAGAATTTGTGCTTGTTGTGTTTAGAAGTGTCTACTGCATATCTGTGAGCTGATCCCATTGTTTTAATGCAGATAGAAACTATGCACTAAGAGAGAGAAAAGCATTTACATGTTTATGTTTGTTCCCTCTCATGTTAAGTTATGTCATTCAAAGAAGGGCAAACATATGTGTGTTGGTGAACAAATAAGGTAAAAACATATCAAAAGATATGGAGTTGAATTCATTTATTTACCACACTGTTTTTTATTTTAATCCTTAATAATTTCTGATAACTTTGTGATTTGATTTAGTATTTTTTTAGAGTGGTTTGTAATTGGATTGAAATCTTCCTACTAGTGCATTTATTATTATTATTTTTTATTTTTTATTTTTAATCTTTGCTGAGAGGTGAGGTAGTATATTCTGTATCTAAAACTGATCAAATGTCCATAATAACAATCTTAGTTATATAAATGGATGTCAGGGAAATACAGAATAGATAGTTTCAGAAACAACATTATTTTTGCCTTAACCTGTCACACAACTGAAAATGACATTACCAATATTGTTGACTAACTATAATTGTAAAGCTGTAAAATGCTGATTGCTTATGCCCCTGAAATCTTTATAATTTCTCTGCTTTCTCTGTTGGGATTCTTCCTGTGTCACTTGTTCTTTTCTTCCCTCTGTCCTTTACATACCCATTTTTGACTCCTTCAATATCCTTTTCTGCTGCATACGAACATACCGTTTTCAAGTTTTTACTTTTGAACAAATGTATTTTCTTCAGGTCATTTTGTACCCTCTTATATAACCTTCCTTGAAGTGGAAAAATGATACAAGGATTGTCTTTTAAACTTGAATGAAGCAGTATCAGCCACTGTGTTGTCTAACATAGAGGAATTAACTGATTTGGAGAAATTAAATATTGATATTATGCTCTCAGGGCCATCACAAAACTAGGAAATTTCACAAATTTTGCATGGACCTCTGAGAGCTGGTGTGAAAAGATATTAAAGTATAGGAATTAGGACAAGTAGTTAAAAGAGAGGAGCCTGTAGCTGTCAAGCCAGAATTGTAAGTTTTCAGCTCCTGTAAATGTTCTTGCACAGCTCCACAGAATGTAAAATGGTGAAGAGGAGAGGGTCTTTTGCACTGTCTGTACCCAGCCAGGGACACAGACAATCTGATTCCTTTTGAGTGTGTTTGATTGTACCTGCAAGAAGCAAGAGTGGAACTGCACGGGAGTCTTATTTGAATTTGGTCCTTAGCTTGAGACAAACGTAAGGACTCTCCTTCATAAGCTGCATAAATAGCTAAAGGATACAAAATTCTGGGTCAGTCATCAGTCTGAGAAAGTACTGCTGTGAACTGTGAAAGTACTGCTGTGTTTTCTTTTACACTATCAGGCTGAATATTAAAGTTCATACTAGCAAGATTTCTCTACTTCTTTGAGTTATGAAATTTTAAAAAAAGCTAGAAAATGCCAAAGATTGTTTTAAAGATATTCTTAAATTTATCTAGCATAATTTAAATTAAGTACTGGCTTTTATCTCTAAAGATAAAGAGCCATCACTTTTACTTTAGTGGATTTGATTTTAGAAGAAAAAATTGTGGCCACATTCTCCATTATAGATTTGAAGAATACTTAGATCAGCTACATACATATCTCTAAATAACAGTAAAATTTCCTTCACAGTGTGCGTGTGTATGTGTGCACAGAAAAGGACAGGTCATCAAGCTCTTACAGTCTAGACGCTCTTATATGTATTAGGAAGGGACACATTGAAAAGTAGGACATAAGCTGATCATCCAAGGTCATAGATTTGGAACAGCCTTGGCAGTGGTATGTGATGCTCAGCAAGGCTGCTTTTTCTAACCTTTATTTTATGTCAAATTCAGAAATGTGCTTCCTGCTCAAACTAGTGAAAATATCTTGTCCTTATTTCCAAAATGGGACTGATGTATAAAACAGTGTAGAATTTATCTACTAAAGAAAGGTTCTCTGGCTTTCATAAAAAGAAGACAATGAACGCACTTAATCATCTCTCTAATTCAGCATGAATCTACATTTAGCACAATCTGAGAACACAAAAGTTCTCCTATATTCTTCTTCTGTATTCTTATTTTCTTTCACTTCACTGTGCAAGCAAAACTCCTTTGTATACTGCTATGAGATAATGTTTTGAAACCATGGAAGAGAATATAACATGTAACTGAATTTTATTCTGTAATCTTAAAGAAACCCACTCTGAAGCATGTTTTTGATTTTGAATAAACTATATTTTTGAGAAGTTTGATTTGATAAATTAAAAAATGCGCAAAATCATGATAAAAAAGAAAAACAATAACAACAAAATGGAAACAAAATCTCTAAAATGTCCCCATGCTCTTCCACCTAAACCTTTCATGAAATATCACACCTCTAAACTTTACTTAAACCTTATTGATTTTTTTTTCTAATAATAATATCCTGTAATTTAATATACTGTCATTTCTGTATTATCATTCTGTTATCTTTCTCTATTTCCTTTAACTGATCTCTAGCTTTCTATTACTGACTATAGTTATTCTTTCTAATATAACAATGACCAGCAAATATATCATTTTATGAGGCTGACTGTATTTATTTCTTCTGCTTCATCAGCTGTTAGTCCTTGAGCCTTTTGTTATTTTTGTTATTTATTTTAAAACAGGCATTCTGGTGACTTATGACCATGTATTGAAGCATTATCTGTAGTTCAAGTTGCAATACAGCTTTTTTTTTTTTTTTTTTTAATTTATAGTTCTTAAATCTTTCTCCTTCCCAGACTCTCTATATTTTTTCATTTTTGAAAGCCTTCTGTTTATTGCTTCAACTAATCTTTAGATCTCTGCTTAACCTTGTTGTCCACTATTGCCCTTTTCTACATTTAGATTTAACCAGCATGTCAATTACAGTCTCTCAGGAAAGTTTTGTATGCATTTTCCATTTTTAATGAAAAAAAAAAAAATTTTTTTTTTTTTTTTTTTTTTTTTTTTTTAATGGTACAGATGTGATATCACAGATTTCTTCAAGTTCTGTGTCCTAAAAAATCTATATTCTTCCTGGTTCTATAAGGTCAGTGTAATTGGAGAAAAGATGGGATGTAAGGAATTTTTTGCTTTTTTTTTTTTATATATTTTTTTTTTGAAAAAATGTCTCCCCCTTAAAAATGCTCCTGAAATTCTTCAAATGAACTTCCTATATCTCTATCACTTCTGATACAGTTTGGAGAGAGACAATTTGCAAATGGCAAATAGTTCTAAGCCTCACACACAGAGACTGAAGTGCCTGAAAGTAGTCTGAGAGAAGTCAATAATAGTTTAACAGGTGTATCGGAGAGGATAGAAGGAAATATAGAAGAATCTTTAGGTTTTATAATAGGTTTTATAAAATAATGCCCATCTTCTGAGTGTCACTTGTTGCTGGAGTTGCACTTTTTTACAGTTCTAAAGTATAATACTCTAGGCAGTCTTCAATGTTTTCAGTAAATTCATTTTCTTTGCTTTTATTGACAATAAAAGATACAGGTATATTAGGTACATAGGTACACTTAGGCACAGGTTTTCATTTTTAGCACTGACTAAAACCAAGACAAATGCAGAAAGCCATTGTTTTTTTTTATTATTATTATTATTTTAAAACTGAGTACATGAATGATGTTGAAAGCAGCATTGTGAGTGCCTCTTGTCTAGAGGCACTCTTGCCTAGAGTGTCTCTTTTTTGAATATTGTCCATACTAGCAGTAATGTTCTGTGGGACATTTTTTCAGGTATAACTAAGTTTTTCTGAAATTTTCTTGACAATTTTCTAAGATATCACTGCTGTATCATCCAATGGTGACTCAGCCTTATCCACCTTCAATTCTACAAAGTGAACTTCAAAGCCTGGACCTGTAAAGTTTTACAGCATTAGCTCAATTATTTCTGTCACTTGGATCACAAAGTATAATCTCAAAATTGTGACTTTCTTTCTCTAGCCATCTTTTTTTTACCTTGATAACAGATATGACAAACATTTTATTTGGTAAGGGCAATTAATGTACTGATAGTGCTGGAATTTATTTTTCAATAGCACTGATTTTGTATGTAAGATATAACATGGCTCTGAACAATTTGGCTGTGGAAACTTCTCAAACAGCTCTGTAGCTCAACTGAAAGGAGGAAGTGGAAATTTACATTTGGGACCGGTCCAGTTCACTAGGAGCATTAGTCCTCTTACAAAATGCAGAAAGAGTATTGTGAGCAGATGCTGCTATAGCTGCATGGGGGTAATAAAACAGGGAGCTGCATTACCTACCTTTATTTTTATGCTTTAAACAACCATTTCCACTATCCTTGTGAATCATCTCACTTGGAAGTCTCTTGAGCCCCTGTATTTCATCAGTGGCTTTCTAGCCTGCTTCCCTCAGCCTGCCTCATTTTTTAATTTGAACAGTGCACTTACTTGAATTCTTTGGTTAGACAGTTAAAGAAAAAATCCCTCAGAGGGATTAGTAATAAGTCTTAAGGTTGTCTCAAGCAAGCTTATGGTAAAAGGATTTCTTAAACATACCATGCATCAGTGAAAGTGATTGGCTAAAGAGGTGTGAACTTTCTACCTGTTGCCTTCTTCTCCACTTCCTGAAAGTCCCCAGCCAGTGAGCAGTGTTATTTATCTGGCATCTACAAAGTAGGCAGATGAGGTTTTCAGATGAACAAATTCTTAGTGATATGTTCTAATGCATTGTAAGGAACAAAAATTCTAAAAACAGGAGAAAGAATGCACCATTATATCCTTCCCTGCTACAGTATATATTATTATGAATATTACAGTTACAGCTGAGGAAGACAATAACTGTTCTGGTATGCCAACTTTTGAGCAGGTTTAGCTCACAGACATACCTTGATCCTGCAGGTGCTTTTGTATCAATCTGTTCATATCACCTGCACACTTGCTCACTTCTAACCATGCTTATAAGGCTAAGGCACACTGAAGCTAATTTTATATGCAATGTTAATAATTGCATATTCATTTACAAATGCATCATAATTGCAACTCAGTTCCTTGATTTTTTACAACATTGAATAATTATGATAATCAGTTTTCAGTTAAACAGTAAACATCCAGAGACTCAAATTTAAGATTCAGTTTCTGACATGTAATGGGTCTCCCAGAACACAACTGCTCCACTCTTTGGCTTGAGAGTATTCACATTCATAGCAGGAAGCACATACTGTGATAAACAACATTGTATCCTTGGATAATTTCTACATGTCAGCAAGAAGTTCTAGCTAGGATGCTCATATCAGATTTTTTGAAAGGGAAGAATATGTGTTTACAACTGCCAGTCGTTCTGACTGAAGGAAAGTACAGACTGAAAGCAGCAGGTTGTGACTTCTAGCAGCCTGAATAAATAAACTGATGTTTTTGTCTCTCCTTCTTTCTCTTTTTAGACTGCTAAGGAGAACCATGAACATTTTCCCTCTGTGCTATAGTGATAACTTGCTATTTTAAGACACAATGTCTCTTTTGTTTTTTTTATTCATCCAAGATGACTCTGTGGATGATGGGGACTTTGGAAGATATAGACTACCTCGCCTACTAAGTCAGATGTATGAAAGAAATTAACAAATAAAAATATATTTAATTTCTTATATTAGAAGTTTTATTGTGCTATATTTAAATATCTGTAACTCAATTATCCAACAATCATTTTATCAACTACTCATTAGAAAGAAATTATACTTTTAAAATATTGCTTAATAAATAATGTGGAGGCACATCCTCAGCACAGCTATAGGGGCTGCTTCCCAGTGCTGCCATACATGATTTTCAGGAAAAAAAAAATGGACCCCAGTTCTGCTTATCAATGTGTAACCAAAATAAAAACCAACTCTATCAACAACAAAAAACCATTGAACTTAAACTCTTAAAACCTTTGAACTACTTTGAACTATCAGAACCTCAAAGAACCACAGAAATCAGAAAGAACTGTATGAAGCTTGTAAGAAACAAAGGTAATTTCTGCACATGACTGAAAAATGATAAAGTTGTAAATAAAGCTGGTCACAAAGATGGGAAGAGGATGGAAAAAGAAGGAGAACAAAGTTTGAAACAGAGACCAGAGTCTCTCAGAGAACATAGACCAAAGATTCAGAGTGATTTTGAATCTCACTTAAGATGTAGAAGGCCTTGGTTCCAAATCTCCTCTGTGTTCTTGACGACCTCTAAACAGGAAGTGGCAGGGCCAGCAAACCAAAGAACACCATCCAGCCATGTTCTCTTTTGAATTAATAAGAGAAATTCTGAAGTGAGAGAAAGGAAGAGTGAAAGCTATAACCTCTTGGTTTGGGAATCTCTTGGTGATAAGGTGGATTTAGGACAGTGCTTGAGCTATGAAATTAATCTAACATTTTGACTATTAAAGATGTTTCCTTGGTCCTTCTGAGAATGTCCCCATTAGACTTGCAGCTTTCAATAATGTAATAATTATTTTCTATAAAACATTTTTTTTCATACAATAAATGATATGACTCTAGATGAAGAGGGGATAGGTGTCTAGGAAAAAGCAAGAGTCCTGAAAAGCACCTTTATTCAGTTCTGTAAAGGGACCGCAACAGTCCTTGTAGTATTATTTTTACACTTGCTATAAGAATTTCTGTGAATGGCAGAAGGTGAACTTTAGCAAAAATTTCAGCAGAAAATTTAGCAGCTTCCTGTGGTTATTTGCAGTTCTTTCTCTTGAACCAAAATTTTATTTCATTGCTTATGAAGCATGTCTTGCTTTCAGAAAAGGTTATCTTACAATGAGACACAATTCTGAAAAAAAGATGTTTGATATTAGTTACATTCACTGTAACTAATCTGAGTTATTGATTTTGGCAGGGACTGACATCCCAGTCTAAGTCGCAAAGCAAATATGAATTTAGATCTAGATCCAGTTTAAAGCTACTAGGTCTAGCGAGAACTGCTGAAGAATAGGAGATACCGATTAAGGTAAATATTTTTTTCTCTAAAGTGAGACTATAAATAAAAATTTGAAAGTGGCCTTATGGCCAAATGATTTATTCATTGCTAATATATTATTTAGATCATTGAGAAATGTGTCACTTTAATTATTGAGAAATGAAAGGATTTTGTAAGGATAGTGAATGGGGAACACATTTAAAATGTCCTTAATGTACAGACTGATGGGGTTTGCTTCCTAGGTAGAAACAATAGCATTCGTTCACAGGAATAGATGCTGCCACTGCAGTATCTCAGGTGAAAATCTTTCTAGAATGCTTCAGTTCTGGTGAAAAGCCAGGAGTTTCTTGGGTTATTGCTTTGATTGCAGAAATGCTTACACAATTCTGTTATCCTACAAAAGACTCCATTCAGACAAAATAATATAGAAAATGTTAACTGAGAAAACGGAACCAATAATCTGCCACAGCTGTAGGTTTTTGTTTGTTTGTTTGTTTTTTAATGTGTCAGCAGTGAACAACTTGACGCAATTCAGAAAGAATCAAAGGCTGCAGAAACATTTGGCTGAAACTGGTTTAAAATAACATCACAAAATTTCATGTACATATTAGTCTTCTAAGAATATATTTCTTGTTGTTAACTTAATCACACTGAAAATCAGCCTGAATTCTTTTTATCAATATAAAAATAAATGATGGTTCTCCCTACACTACTTTATTTTTTTAACATTTTTTACACCTTACACATATATACAGGTAAAGGTTATTTCACAGTTTTGGTATCTTCAGTCTGCTTCATAGGGTGTTCCTAACTATGCAAAAGTTAGCTACATCACTCCTGTGATACAGAACAACCCCATCTGCATTTAACCATTCATCTTATGTGCTATGATCCACACCACTTACCTTTTAGTCACTTTAAATAAGAATGCAGGGCAAAAAGCAGATAGGAGGTACGTAAGGATCTGTCCTTTTATATGTAATTAAATACTTATCTGACTAATTTTCTATAGTAGTGTCTTGTAATCATGCTAATATATTGAAGACTGTTTATTTTCACCTATATATTACTGATTTCTACTACAAAGTGAAATTTCCAATTTTGATAATGCTCACTCAGCACTGTTCTTCTGAGCCTTATGAAAATAAGAGTGATGTTTCGAGAGAAAGATGTAGCTGAAAGCAGAAATGATCAGAAGTGTCGTGCTTTGTAAGTGATTTGATGGCAAACTGCACACAGGCTTGCTTTGAGAACTGGGTTATTCTGAACGCTCCAAGAAATAAAAAAGGTATTGTGAAAAGCTGGAAAAGGTAAAGCAAAGTGAAAAAAAATCCACACATATGCTCCTTTACCCTCAACCCCATAACCCCATCATGCTGGGAGAGACAGGAACAAATACATCCATGCCAAATAAACAACTCCAGGTGTCAGCACTGATGACCTTCTTTAGTTACTTCAAAGCATCCCTGTTATTCATAGAACAGTGGCAATGGGAGAGGTCCAAAGGAACTCTGAGTACTGCCATGTCACAGCTCTCCTGAGAATTACAATTCCCCCACTAAGGCTATGTCATTACCACGACCTGCTCATAAGCTTGACTGAAATTTCTCTAACAATGTGCAGTGCTGCAGACAAGATCAGGTTATCCATTCCCACCTCAGCTTTTTCTAGGGCATTAGCTGAGAAAGGTAGATTCGAAGGCAAACACAAGTCTAAGAGAACGCCTAAAGAAAATGAACATTTATTACGTATGCAGTAATTATTGTTATACAAACTGAACTGTATGAGTTAATATAAAAAAGAACATGAGAGGTTGCTAAAGGTGTAACACTTCCCATTGTTCACTGTGTTTGTACCTAGGTGTTAGAACCAGCACTGCAGTTTGTATCTTGGGATTTCTTATGCATATAGATAGCCTCTGGAACTATTATTAAGCCATCTGTGCCTTTTCACTTATTATTAAAGGGCATGAATTCTTTCACAGGGCAAAGCTAGTGCATTTACTCAGGCTCCTACGCAAATTGTCCCAGGATCCTAATTTGATGTACTCCAGTGGAAAGTGATTAGGGTCAGAGGACTTAAGCTGTATTCTAACACATATTAGATTGAAATAATCCTGTCTCATCTCTTCTGGCTCCTATCCAATTTATTTTAACTTGTTTTGCTGAGTGAGTTGGTTTGTAAGGTTTAACCAAGTTCTAACAGCACCTAATGACATTTTACTAGCAATTAGACAAACTGCAGCAATTCAGCTTTCAAAGTGTCCAATTTTTGAAGATTTCACAGTAGCCAGAGAGCTTTATTTTTCATATATAATAGAGAAGGGATAATATCCTCAGAGTTAATATATTTAAAAAGCATAGTGAGCTTGAATCCTTTTTCCCATTGAATTTAGTGGAAGAAAATGATATTGCTGTGGAGTTAGTCCCAGAGTTTTATAACTTCCAAGGCCACCTAATGATTTTTATCAAGAAATTATAAAGCTATAAAAGATTCTGCCTTGAAAATAATTGTGGAAGATATAACCCCTTGAGATTAGATTACTCTTGAAAAAAAAAAACAGCTATTGTTTTCATTAAACTTTTAAGATCTGTGGTGGTTTTATTCAGGTGGGCAGCTGAGCTCCACCACAATCATTCTCTCACTCCCAGTCCTCAAAGGGAAAGAGAAAAAATACAATGCAAAGGGCTCAAGGGTTGAGATAAGGACAGGGAGATTGCTCAACAATCATCATGACAAGCAAAACTGACTCAGAGCAGGGAGATTAGTAAAATTTTTTGCCTATTACTAACAAGCTAGAGAAGTGACAAACAAAGGAAAATAACCAAAAAACACTTCACCCCCATCCACCCTCTTCCACCTTCCCCCCAGGTGGCAGAGAGGAACGGGGAATGGGGCCTGTGGTCAGTCTATAGCACTTCGTCTTTGCCGCTCCTTCATGGTCTCTCCCTGCCCCTGCTCCATATGGGGTCCTTCCCATGGGATGCCGTCCTTCCCAAACTGATCCTGCAGGGGCTTCCCACAGGCAGCAGCTCTTCAAGAACTGCTCCCACATGGCTCCACACCACAGCGTCCATCTGTCAGGAGCAAACTGCTCCAGCGTGGGTCCCCCACAAGCAGCAGCTCCCCTGAGATCCCCTGCTCCTCTGCATGGGCTCCTCTCCATGGGCTACAGGTCCAGCCTGGGGCCTGATCCCATGGGAGTCCTCCCACAGGCCTCAGCCTCCTTCAGTGAAAGTCCACCTGCTCCTCTGGGGGCTCCTCCATGGGCTGCAGCACAGAGATCTGCTCCATAATGGGGGAACTGCTGTGCGTCCTTCTGCACCGACCTTAGGGTCTGCAAGGCTGTTTCTCACTCCTCGCTCTCCCAGCTGCTGTTACGTAGAAGGTTTTTTTTTTTTTTTTTTTCTTTCCTTTTTTTTTTTTTTTTCCTTTCTTAAATCTGCTCTCAGAGAGGCACAAACAACTTTGCTTGTTGGCTCGGCTCTGAGCAGTGGTGGGTCCCTTTGGAGACAGAGGAAACTGGCCCTTATCTAACATGAGGCAGCTTCTGGACTCCTCTCACAGAGGCCACCCCTTCAGTCTCCCACTACCAAACCCTTGCCATGTAAACCCACTACAAGTTCCTATTTAACAGACCCTATTAAAGAATATCTGAGATGGCTGAAGATATATTCATGTTTTCTGAGTACATTTTTCAGTCTTATTTTTGAAACCTAGTTCATATATAAGGTACATATGTATTTTTAAAGACAATAGTCAGAATGGAGTGAATACTAATGCTACTGTGTACTGTGTTGGTATGCCCAGGCTTGGAAGAGGCAAAGGTGTTGCATTCACCAGTGCAGAACTTGAGGATGATTCTCAGATCCTTAAATGCCTAAATTGGAAGGTGTCTCAAGACTTCAAACTCTACATATGCCTGCGACATTACAGCTCCATGCACAAATTAGAAGTATATCTTGCATTTCCTGTGCACTAGATACCAATGGCAGTTAGTGTAAAGTGAGAAATTTGCAGAAAGCTTATTAAAAAAGGAATTTGTTTACAGCAGTCAGTGTTTTGCTTTGACTTTTTAACACCAGTCTTCCAGGACTTTTCAGGGCTCCTTGTCTAGTCTGCGCAGCCTCCCCAGAAAATATGAGGGAACGGTTTCTTTATTCTTTCTCTCTTTTCTCCTTTTTCTATTCATATGTTTTTCAGTTTGAAAACAATGCATGAACATAATCGGAAGGAAATCAACACCCTTCCTATTTTTTTTTTTTTTTCCAGAAACATCTAACTACCATTGTTTTCACATTGTTTTCACATAAACTCTTATCTTGACAGACCAGGTTAAGAAATGCAAGACTATTTACTAGTGATACTAGCAAGGACATCTATGTATGGAAAAAAGGGAGATAAAATAAGAAGGTAAACAACTCACTACTGACATCTCAGGTAGTGGATGGATATTTTACACTGAGATATAATATCAGATTGCACTTGGGCAACAAGGAATTCATAAGGTTATGTTTCCTTGCATCTTTAAATAAATATATGTTTAAAAAATATGCTTAATATTTTTAAACTATGATTCAGCAAAGAAAAAGAGCAGCACAGTGAGATAAAAAGATGATTTATCCTGTGGCCAGTGTGCTTCAAATTGACCAGAGAAAGTAATCTAATCAGACTTTATTAAACTGATTTTGCAGTACATCCCCAATGCCTGGAAGCATTGTCTGAGCTGGTCTGCAGTCTAATCCTACTTTAGGAGGCTTGCCAACTATTTAGCCTTTTCTAAGTAGAAATACAGCCACATACAATTTGATTATTGCAAACTGTTTTAATTAGAAAAAACGTGAACTTTTGATGATGTCTGACATCTGAGAGAAGCTACACTTGTGACAACTGTATTTAAATAACCCTGATCAAGCACAACTTTTTTAGTTTAAGCAAGCTATGGCAAATATTGTAGGCTCACAAACCAGCCTAAAGAGCTGCTGCCAGGTTATATAATCTCTGAGCACTCATCTAAGGTAGCTCTGAAAGCAAGCACAGAGGGGGAAATTGCTAAGGATTTCTTTGCTTCAACCATGTCCCCCACTGCATGACAACCACTGTTCCATAAGCTGCCAGTATTGATGGTGGCTGTTCCAGACCCTTCTGGAAAAGGAAGCTCCATTTGTGCAACAAAATATTTCCCACAGGTGACCAAAAAGCACACCGAGAAAATATGGGCAGATTGTTGTCTGTCCTTGGTGGCATATGCAGATGTTTAAATTTGCTTTTCTAATCCTTTGTTTGCCAGGTTAAATCTCAGTAAGTTCCCATGTATCCTGGTAAAAAGAATACACAGAGAAATTCCTCTTTGTCCATGGAGAAGAGGCACGACAAAAAATGAATTCACCTTGTTAAATGAAGGCATGAAGTCACTACCCTTCATGCACATCCGTCCGTTACAGGAGGCTCTTCATTCTCTCAGGCACGATCTCTTTCTTTGTTTCACTGAAGACAGTTCAACTAAGCTTAAGGCTGTCTCCCCTCTCACAAGAGTAATACAGCACATTTTCACTTAAAAAGCTCAGAAAATCCCAGTTTGCTGATTGCACTCTTCACAGAATTGCTCTGTCTTTCGTATTTTGCCTGCAGTACTGCATTGCACAATATTCCACTTAATTATTCAGTTCTGTACACTTTAATCTACCAACACACATTATTCTTCCTATTTTCTCCTCAGTTGGGTGTTCTTTTTTCATGTTTCCAGCTTGGTAAATGTTTCTGTAGAAAGTTTTGGACCTAGCTATGTTTCCTCCTATCTCTCTTGGTCAAGTAATAACACTTGTGTAATTTTCCTGCTGTGTGTTGATGCCTTAACTTGCTGACTCTGTATTCTTTCCTTCTGCATCCATCTTCCATTTGTTCATGAACTTCTGCCCTTCAAGACACAGACTGGTCATTCTTGCAGAACTGCCAAAGTCTGCCAATCCTGAAGTATTAAATTCTCATTGGCTTCCTTTTTCTGCCTCAGCTGGGGAGGCCTTGCTAGATACCTGTGTATGGAAACAGGCAAGTCTTGAGTTTTCAGGGTGTATGTGATTTAGATTTCTACAGAAGGAAGGAGAATAAATTATTTCCCATCACATGCATAATACCTCACACATGATACCAGCATATTACCATGAGGTTTCTTCACAGGGACAACACATGAATGCAAACATTGAAAAGACTCAGTCTTACTGGAGGCATTGAGATCAGCAGTGAAACATGTTAACTTTCTTTCCCAGTGCTAGAATGCAGTGTTGACTACCAGAAGGGTTCTACATGATGAACTCTCTGGTGTTTCCAGGATAATACAGCACTACAGCTGTTCTCAGTCCTCTCACTCAGGCATGAGTAAGTTGGAAACAGGAGGCCCAGCAGCTGCAGTGCTCTAGAAGGAGAGTCATAAGTAGGAGCTATCAGAAGAACACCAATGCACTTACCAGTCAATTTGTGCTTGACGAAATGCTGGTTTTGGCCTCCAAAAATCTTCCTCGGATCTAATTCTGTCAAAAATCATCAGACCAATGCTAATGGGCTTCCCCCATGGTTACTGATGGCAATTGTTTCACTCATATGTGTTTTGTTTCAGAGAAATTGTAGAACTATTTCACTCCATGTATCTGCAAAAAAATATGGATTATAAGAGACGGAACCTGAACGATGCGCCACCAAAGAAAAAAGAGCAGAATAAACAAAGAATTTCAAGTTCTAAAAATTAAAGGTAATTATTGACTATTTCATGTGCCTTTAAAAAGCAAACCATTAAAAGGCAGGTTTAGAACATTTTTAGTGATCACTGGAGATCAGCTGTCATGTTTTATCTGCTCTCTTAGTTTTTAAAATGTAAACCATGCAAAACCCAAATTTCTAACCTGTTCCTTTAAAATGCCTAGGTTTTATATGTGTAGTGCTCATTCAATTATTTTATTTATTTATTTTGTTTGCATGACGACCTTGCATTTGGAAGTCTGCCTGAGGAAAAATGCCTGAAGGAAAAGAGGGAATCCAGACAGCTATAAAAATATCTTACTTTTCACAACAAAAAATGTATGAACACAATGGCAACCCTCCCCCCTTTTAACACTGCAGTTGTACATAGCAGAGGAGAATGCATCACTATTGCCTTGGTGTAATCTTTTTTAAGATGGAGCTAGTGCAACGCTGTGATATTTACAGCATTGTGCACTGTGTTTAGTGGCAGATCTGCTAACAACGGCAGATCTATTCCTGGCCATAGAGAGTGGAATTCTGCCTACTCACTCTTTCCTCTCTGCATTGGTTTCCTGTTGTCATGTACATTACATTTAGACCTTTGATGAGAGCTCAACTGAAACAGAACTTTGATCTGAATGCTTTCAGATTTATGGGTACAGAGTAGATTTGAGTTCCCAAATTACAAGTAACCCCACTGATGTTCGTATTGGGTTGTATCCAGAACCATATGGGACCTAATTTCTAGCTGTATTTCACATGCAGCCAAAAACTCTCAGCTAACCTGAACAAACCTCCAACAATCTGACAAAAAGAAAAAGTATTACAGGCAGAGCAGCAATGAAAGTTTTACACTAAAGAGGATGGAAACCTCACAAACTCTATCACTTCAATCTTATAGTTTTTTTTTGTTGTTGTTGTTGTTTTTTTTTTTTTTAAGTTTACAGAAAAGGTAAATTAGAAAATTCTAATTTGAAATTAAATTTCCCACTTTCTCTAAACATTAAACTCTAGACATCTGACATTTAAAATTTCCTGTGAAGTATCTGATGTGATATATACTACATTTTGTTGTATAACCAAAGATGAAAAATGTTGCCTCAAAGTTATTCAGAGGTTACACCGACATTTATTATTTTCTTATTCTGTGGTACAAAGGTTTGGAATAATATTCCCATCACCTTTGTAAATATATTGAGTACATAAAGTGATTAAATCAAAGTCTACTTTTTTTTTTTTTTTTTTTTTTTTCTGTAGTAAACAATTTTGTCTGCTAAAAATTAATAGTACTTTCTAAACTAGTTATTCATATTCCGTCTGTTGAAGAGAAGCAGGAGGATAACTAATTTTATGTGTGTTAGGCAACTACTTACTTAAAGTGGGATGAATGGCTCTCTGGAGGGTCCTTTCTCCATGAACTGCAGTAAGCCTAGACAATTGCTTTATCCCAGACATATGATGTTTTTGTGTCTCAAAGCAGCTATGCCTTTACTGCACGTGTTGCAATCACTGAAGGTGTATTTGGACCTCCAGGGTCATGAGGAAAGACTGATCCAACACAGCACTTCAGTGTGGGAGGGGAGTTGGGCAGCTTTTTTCCCAGTACCATCCCCAAAGCACCAGCATAATATCCACATTAGGACCTCAGCACATCAGAAGAAACTGAAGTGCATGAACAGGAATTTGCATGGCAGCCAGCTTTTAGCCATTGGGAGCTTCAGTTACCACATTCCCCCTTTCCACAAGGCATGAGGATGCAACACATTTGTGACAGGGTAATGTGAGCGCTCCCTCCCTACACATCACATGAATGGTTGAACCCATCACCACTCACAAAGGAGCATATGCAGCTGGGGAAAGCTGAGCCTAGGTATGTCAGTCCTCTTTGGCATAATGAAATGAGAAATTCTTAACGTGTGCAATTCTTGTAGACCGTGAAACATTTTCACTCAGGACTCTTGAAACCTAGGATGTACAGTCTGTGAATTGTTATCAGGAGGTGTTCTGATCAATGTTTTTGTCCACTTTCTGATGTAGAAATGAGAAAGCAAACACATTTATTTGTCAAAATCCTGAAAATGTGTTCATGTAAAATTAATCATTTTTATAGGTGTTTATGCAGCTGTGTCAAGGATAAGATGCAGTTTGTCTTTGAGTATCTATTGAGTGCATAAGAAAACAACAACAACAAATTCTCTGGAGTAACAAGAGAGTTTACAAGTTATTGCTTCTTTCTCTGCCTCCACTGACCATAGACTGCACTTTAAATTTTTATAGTGTTCAGCTTTGTGCTTCAGTTTATAGTGTCTTAATCTCTTTGCTGCACCACTATGCTATGTTGTCTAGCTACACCAAGGACAGTCTGCCTCACAACACCAGTCTTTAAAGAGCTATTAGCATTCATCTTACAAATGTCTACCAAAAACTAGAGATTCCACCTCCTTGACACACCTTTATTTCATGATGATACAATTTGTGAACCATCGTGTCTCTGATATGTTTGTACTGTGCACCTTTTTACAGAATCTCATCTCAAGGTTCAGCAGATTTGATATGCTACCCTTCTGGAAACTGCACAAGAACAGAGCATTTCAAGAAACCCTTTGAAAAACCTGCAAGTGATATTATCCAGAAGCTAACAACTGCACCAACATGGAGTTATAACGTTTTTGAAGACTAGGTGCAGAAACCATTCAGTATGCTTGCAAGTGCCATACTAATGGCTAATTAGTGAACATCAACAAATTAGAGAAAGCACAGTGAAAACTAAGTGTTATGTTTGAAGAGTCAGCTTGTCAGCTTTTCTTATTACTGGGGAGTATTTATCAGTCATTAACTGCAAGCATTTAAGATCATACTCTACTCAGTCTGCTTACCACTCAAGTTTCAAAACAGCTGAAATAGCTTCCACCTAGACAGAACTTTTCTGCCTTGCAAATTTTGTATATTTGTACATATTAGGTACCATCCTGTTTCCTGGTATCGTCAGCTACTATCATAATTTTCTTATGGGCCATCAGAACAAATAATTTTTAAAAAGCTCTGATAATTTAAATATCAGTATTTGAAGCTGTTAATTCTTCCTTTCTCATACCTGCTACTTATTAAAGTAACTTCTATTAAGTCATTTTAAAATTTTGTTAAAAATCATGCTGGAATAAATCTGGAAAGGTGAAACACACTTTACAAAGTAGTGCATAAGATGGGTGTATGTAAGTATACAATCTGGGTACAGATTTGTCAATCTTGTCAACATCATGATGTGCCAAGAGGCATTTATAATTCAAGTCACTAACATTCCCCCTCCTCCAAATAATCATGTCACATAAGGTTACACAACATTACGTATACAGCAATTTGGTGTACTGAGTGTGCTGTATCACCCTTTGGCAGCACTGTTTGGCAGTGCGGCTGGCTACTCCTGCAGCTGTAGTCACCACTCTTCCATGCTGTGGAAAACATTGGTTTTCACTGCAGGTCTTTCCTCGCTGAACATTCGGATTTAATTTTAAAGGAAAAGAAAATGGGTGTGCATACAGGTACCATTCTGTTATAGTGTCATTTATCATATAGCTGAGATGCAAGCAGTGATTTGGCTGTGAACATACTGAAAAGGACAAATTATCTTAAGAGTGAACTCAGGTCAGATGTTTCTAAACACTCTTGAGCAAATATTAGGCGTCTCAATATTTTATGATGGCTTTGTCTTCCTGCGCTGACTTGACTGAGTAATGAATGATCCCTCAGATAACAAGAATTTACCTACAGGCTCTATAGGATTCCTATATTTAGCTATAAACAACAGCAGTAAAGGAACACACTGTATTTTCCTTCTGCTCCAGTTGGTGTTAAGTGTTACAAAAATTAACTGATACAGACTGTTATATTACTTGCACCAAAATCTTTGTGGACTGTGACATCGCCATGTGCCTTGTAACTAGTGAGACATTTTTTTCCCCTTGTACTTTGCTTCTAAATAAAGCAACAACTATTTGCCCTCCTCCCTTTTGTCTCTGGTTTCTAATGCTGTGATATTAATATGGAGTGACATGTTTAAAGCCTTTATTTATACTGGTGGGGAATATTTTTACAAGATATATAGCGTAGTGCTCCAAGATGATGACATTATATGCTGATGTTTGTAAAGCAATATAATAATAATAATAATAAAAATAATAATAAAACAGTCAAAACAGTAAATCACTATAGTAAATTAAGAGAGAAATTCTTTTTGTGGTCATTTCAAGCAATTCAATATATACAACCACACTTTACAAAAAGTGCTATGATGAAATCTGCCTGATCTATGCAGTATTTACTTCAGCTATAGGATTAGGTTCAAGCTTGAAGTGGTAATAAGAGGAACGGAAATGCTTTCAGTCTGATAGCAACAGATGTTATGGCATAATGAAGAGCTGCAATGCTGCTGACCCACCTTCTTCAACTTGCCCTTCCTCAGGATTCTCTTCAATCTGAAGGTCAGTAAATTCCTAAGTATTCAGTGCAGATTTCCTGAAGCCTCCCACATACATTAAAGGCTGGTGCTCACTAATGGGCATGGCACAAGACCGTGATGATTTTTAGGCACTTCCTCCACAGTTCTGTGACAGGTCCCTCCCTTCTTTTTTTGGTGAGAAGAGGTTACTCTACCTCTAGTTTTGACACCAAGTGATTTCTATCAGGAGTTTCACAGTCTTGTCTCCAGTTTCATCCAATGAGAAGATGCTCTACCAGTCTGTTGCAGGAAAAGCGACAGTCAAGTCAAGCTACAGGATAGCAAATCCATTAACTATCCACACAATTCATGAGTCTCTAGATTTTTGGGTCCTCTATGATAGAAGAAAGATTCAGAAGTTTTGATATAAAAAGAGAGGAGTTAAATCTATATCCCATGCTAAAACCTGATTTAATCAGGTCCTAAGACTTAAGCTGTATACTTGAGAACAAAAAAGTGTTGCCCAAAAGAACGGTGAAAGTACAACAGGCTCGATATCTGCTACTTTGCACCTCCCAGAGGTGTTCCTCAAGGACACAGTTGAACCCACAGGAGCCACCTTCTTCATTAAAAAAAAAGATGTAATAAAAGCTAATAATCTCAATTTCATTAGTAATCATATACTTTCAGATTATGTTGATGAAAACATTACCGTTCATTCTCTTTTGCAGAATGTAGACCAAAATTAAAAATGCTGACAGAAGTGGCTCCATTTCCATATTTATTTTTTGTATTCTTTTAATCTTTCCAAAACTTGTAAAACTGAACTTGTGCTCATTTCTCCATATTAACTGTTTAAGAAGTTATGTCACTAATGGCACAATAGCTTAATGCATTTACTTCTAGGATCGATGTATATCAATATTCAGAAAGTTCTTTACTAGCATTACTTTGGAAAATATGTCAGTGTCCTAATATTTTGTCCTATGGATGTTTAAATACTGAAAATATTAGACATATCTAAATATTACAAATTCTATTGGCCAGAAACAATTCTGAGTTGCTGACTTGCTATTCTGGATTATTATTTTTCCTTAAAAACAAACAAACAAACAAAAAATCCAAACCAAACCAACAACAAAAAAATGAGGTTGTCAGTGATGTTTAAAAACATGTAATTACAAATAACAATGGAGACTTTACTAATGAGTGCTGAACAACTGGGTGTGCAAAGTACCTCATGTGCTATTCTTCCACTCATCTGTGTGTTAGACATTTCCTAGTGGAGCTCTGTAGGACATGTGGGAGTGTCATTCTAAATAATCTCAGTCCCAAATCCTTTCCTAATTCTTTAAGATACCAGATTTTTTTTTTTTTTTTTTTTTTTTTTTTTTTTCTGGAATTCAATTTTCTTCCGTCAATTGAAATTGCAGCCTCTGTATGAAATAGTGTGTTCCTTTCTACAATTATTATTTTCTTTCCCTAGATAACATACTGAATTTGCATAGAGAAGTTTGACATCAGAGCACATGCAGCTATTGGGGTTTTTGTTATTACTGTTGATTTTCTCCAAAAGCATTTTCACTTTTCCTGCTTACATCTAGATTACAATGTTTAGTATCCTTTTTTTAAAAAAAAATTGAACAGTTCAATTCATTTTGTGACATAAAAAATAAATCTGAATGGGGAACCCAGCAAACATTCCTCAGAGGATACATTCTGTAGAAAAAAATCAATATAAACATTAAAATAAAACCCTCACCTGCTTTATGACTCCCTGACAACTAACTCCTCGTCCTAAGTGATAAGCTAAGACTTTTAAAAGATGTTTAGTATGCCGCTTCAGACACATTTAGACATTGATTTTTAAGACATATCTCTACCCACTGTTTGATGCTCTAAAAGGTTTAATTTGGGCATCAGAAACATTAGTTATTTCTGAAAATCCTGGCCATGCCCACAGTTAAACAGCTGCACAACATGACTTGATATAATTTCCAGCAAAGCTTATTGGCATCTTCTAACACTGCAGCAAGAAGATTTATCTGGGTTTTTAAAACGTCAGGAATGAATTCAGGTCTAGATTTACTGTCAAGTAGGGTAAAACAAGAACAAAGGGGGAGAAAATAAGCATAATTGTTTACTATGTTTCCTGCTTAAAAAATAATAAATAGTTTTCTAAAATGAAAAAACAATCAAAACCAACCAACCAACCAAGCAAAAAACAGGAGCTGTAGGAATTTTTTTTTTTCTATATTGTTAAGAAAAAAGAAGCTTGGATATATTTTTTCCCTAAACATTTTTTTTTTTTTTTAATTTTTATTAGGAATTTCAGAAATGTCTTGTACTTTCACATAGAGAGAGCTGAATGTTATGTCAGTGTGTACAGGCAATACTCTGACCATGTGGCCAGTAACTGCGATTTATTAACAAATATCTAACAAACATTTTAGAATAGTTTAGAATAGTTTTAGAATAGTTTAGAATAGCAACAACAAAACCAAAACCTGAAGTACCTGAATAAAAATCACTTTTCTCAGCCTTGTCTCTCTCTTATATATCTATATTTTACTGTTACCCCCCATTACCTCTAAATCTGTGGGGTGCCTAGAGAATCTGAATCTAAACCTTACATTTCCATAGCATCAAAAGCATGCATTATTTCAAATCTGAAAATACAAGACTGTAATGACAGCTTCCTATTCTGATAGTAATTAATAGTAAAAACCTTTGTTTAGGTCCATTATTCTATAAGAAAAGTTTTAGAGAATATTATTTCACTTATTCTAAAATATCTCAAAAGCTCTTAGTGAAGCCATAAGTTAATAAAATTCAGTGTTCTGTAAGAAACAACAGGTTTAGGTATTCTTCATCCAAGCCCCAGAAAAAAAAAAAAAAATAATAATAATAATATGAACAATTTGCAATATTTCTGGGAAAAGAATGACATAATCCTTTGGCCAAAATCAATGTAAATTTTAAATCTTCCCCTGAAGAAGTTTACCCTACAACTAACAAATCCCAGGAGAGAATATTTGATGTTTTTCACTGACTGAAAACCTACTCAAACTTTTATTTATTTATTTATTTATTTATTTCCTGCAAGAAACTGGCACATTTAAAAAATTGTGTACATTGGAGATTACTTTTATTTGAACTTATGTAGATTTATGTATCATGATCAGCTGTCTGAAAGCTGACAGAAGAATCATCTAATAGAAGATTGAAATGAAATAATGAGTAGAGTGTGGTAAGGTAGAGGACAGAGGGCACTATTGAGGGCATTATCTTCCTTCAAACCTCTTGGCCCTCTATAGAGCGAGAGAATAGTCCAGCATACAGACTTTGTATTTCAGTTACCAGTGCTGTGTCAGGGCAGTAAAAGAATGCATTTATACTTGTTTGGGATTTAGATTAAAAACTAATAAAACCACAAATCAATCCTTTATGTATTTCATAGTACTTCTATTTAATCAACCTCAGATTTTCTCACAAGTTACCTATGAAAGGATTTTTCTAGCTCAATGGGAAATTTTAAATATATATATATATAAAGAAATGTTATAGAATCCAACAACTGAAATATCTGGAATTATTATTATTATTATTTTTTTACCAGTTGTAGCTCAAGATTTTCAGTACCTCTATATGTGATTGTTCTTCTCATAAAGGAAAACTCTCTCAGAACAAATGCTCAAACCCCAAACCTGGTCAACCATTTAGCAGCCCAGTTTGGTAAGTTCTGTCCTTGTTCACCCTATTTTCTATGTCTGCAGTACTTCTTTCAAAAAGCCCAAATCAAAAGATTTGCATATGATAGAGGCTGGGCCTGTAGCTGCTAAATTGCTTTGTATTTGGCAGTATTTGGCAGTCACTCTCCTTATCTCCTCCCAACCCTTATATTTTATATTATTTTATGGTAACATTCAGAATGTCAGAAGAGAAACTGCTTTTTCAAGTTTCCACATCATACCTGGCCCTGTGGCTGGTATTTACTAATCTGCAAATGCTCTAGTTCCAAAACACATGCCGGATCATGGGCTCTGGGCTACTGAAGCCCAAACCTGTCATGAACATGACGTATATAGCTACCAGAGGCAGCAGGTTCTGAATATTCAGTAACATTAGAGCAGTATGTTACAGTGGCTATATGCTGTGAACATTATTTATAGTTCACTTGCGAGTCAATTGTTTGCAGCATTTGCTGGAGGTAAGTAGGGTTTTCAACCTTTACAGATAGATTTTAACAATAGGCATGAATGTTCCCTTACATGCATATATATGTGAGTACCTACAGCTGAGCTACAGCTGGCCATTAGAACAGAAGCAAATAGCTACTTTGGCACAGTACAGATGAGATGATTATTAGTGTTATTAATGTAGTGTTACTGTAGTGGAGCAGTTACACCAGTTCATCATGCAACACTGAATGCAGACATAGCAGAATACTGGGGACTGAATCATGATTACTTATCATTATGCATCACTCCAGCCATCCATCCATGCACCATCAATAGCACTGGAGAAGTGTATATCACAGTGCTTAACACATGGTGGAAGGGGAAAGGTCATTTTGTCTGTCAAGAATGGTCAAGAATTCATGACAGGTGGTGGAAGCCAGGAAATATTTTTCCTTCTTATTTCACCTGGGCATTAAGTACTCCTCTCCTTTTATAAAGTAATAATTTATGTAGGCCACACTTTTTGTTATTATTTTTTTGCTGTAAAGATGAAGAATGCTACTTGACAATACACCTGACAATCATAACAAAGGTAACTGAAAGAATTGGAAAGCTGACAAAGTGACAGATAAATTAATTCATAAAGAAAAATGCATATGTATATAAATTATATAATGTTCAGTTTGAAAACTGAATTGTTCTGAATACTGTATTAAACACATTCTTAAAATGTTTATAAACTGTGTAAAGTTACGTAACTTCAAGGCCTCAGAATAATTATCAGGATTTCATTTACAGTAAAGCCTGCCAATCCTGAAATGTGTGGGACACTTCACTGTTTTGTTCTTGTTTGTCAACTCTGGACAGGTAATGAACAATTTCTTTCACAGTTTGGCTTAACATAGGGTTAAAAAACATATTTAATAACATTTTAATAACATAAATGATGTTTTAGTAATTTATGACACTTATATTATAAAACAGCTATCACAAAAGAAACCTAAGGAGTCTTAAATGATGCCTGAACTCTAGAAATATTTGTTAGCCATCTAACATATCCCAACATGCATATCTGTTTCTGTGGGACATTTCATGCGAGTAAGAAAATTTTAAGGCTTATTTCTATGTGAGGACACATTTTTGGATGAAGATAGAAATGCCTAAACTGGTTCTTTTTGTCACACTAAGTTATCATCACAAAAGCACTGTAGGGCGAATAGGTTCTAAATAATGCAATCTAGGTTTGGGCTAAAATCAGCAAGGTCCTAATCAAAATCTCTGGCTTGAGACTAATTAATCATGAATGGAATCATCCTTGATTTTTGCACAACCAAAATCTGACCCAGATTATGAAATGGAAAAACAATAACATTTGTATTTTTACCTAACTGGACATTAGGATTAAATGACTGAGCATATACTTGGAAGAAGATTTCTGGGTGGGGATGGCTGTGGGTTTGGGAAGAATCTTAATTCTTGCCTTTTAGTTGTTGCAACAGAAACTGCAATGATTTGTTTCAGCAATCATTCCCTCCCCAAGTCCTTTTACTTCAGGAGAATACTGGAATGCTGTAAGTGTCAGTATAGATAACACCTTCACATGTATGCTGCTCACTGACCTCAAACTACATGAATAAAAGACCAAGAGAAACACTGGTGGAATAAGATTCAGTGCTTTTGTAAGGAATGCATGTTTTATATTATTTGGCATTGTGCCATTCTGTTTAGAATTAAGGGATGGATTATCGTGGATTTGTTTTCTTTCAGGAATTAGGGCTGGCCCTGGCTTAACTTCGGTACTGCAGAGGTATTAACTGCAATGCATTTCTGTCTTACAGCCTCATCCCATTTAGCCATTGTGACTTTGGAGTGACTTCCAGAGCAATCCAATCAGAATGAGTTGGCAGATTAATGTTAACTTTCATGTCAGGACTGAAGGCAATGCAAAATGAAAATGCTAAAAGAAGAGGCATTGCACCAGTCATACTGTAGCTAAAAATAAAACCGAACTGTCTCATGTGAGCTAATGAGCCTTTGTTTAATCTACAAATGGGTAAAGCATTAGTAAACTGCCTTTGTGTATATTAATCACTCTCAATGTTTAAATAACATTGATGCTATAGCCTTTGGCAAATATAAGCGACCATATCCAAGGGCCACTTTTAATTCATCTAAAATTTTGGGTTATCAGAAATATTTTCACCTTCCTTAGGTTTGGCAGTCACTGAGTTTGTGATAAATTTTATATTTCAGTCCTTCAGGAACAGTACTGGCAAGATTAGAAGAAAATTCAATTTCACCTTCTGTATGGGCAAGGATTCCTCCTTGCAACTAATGCTTTCCTCCTTGCAACAAATTAGCATGGAGTAGACTGCTACATTCAAGGGATCAGAATCCAAAGGGGAAGTTTGGAACAATATACATTAACCCCTTCCCTCCATAAAATTTGAATATTTATTCCAATTGAACTATCAAAGTTCAATGATCAGAAGTGCATCTCTTTGGCAGGACTGTTTTACAAGTAAGAAGAGCTTGTATTGTCATATGTGATTCAAGCTTCTAGTCTAACATAACCCCCTCAGTCTGACGACAACATTTCCACTACAGGGTAAAAAATATTTGTTTCTTCTCACCTTCACAGTATTAGTTATGGAGAAGGATGTGTTTTGGTCTAACAATATATGAATGCTATATATGATTAAGCCTAATTTTGGATTTTCAGTTGAGGAATTTCTGTTCTCCAGGAATGCAAATTATGCAAAAACATGTGTTAATCTTGGATTTCTGGTTGTACAGCTGCTGACTGTCATTTATCATTGTCCTAAATGATACACAGCAAACAGCAAACCTGAAATGTGTTTTTCAGCTTAAATCTGTGGTTTGGGAGAGCCATTAAGAATCATAGAATTGTTTGGGTAGTAAGGGACCTTAAAGATCACCTAATTCCAACCCCTCTGCCATGGGCAGGGACACTTTCCACTGGGTCAGGTTGCCCAAAGCCTCACCCAGACTGGCTTTGAACACTTCTAGGGATGGGGTAGTCTTCCACAGCTTCTCTGGGCAACCTCTTCCACTGTCTCACCACCCCTCACAGTAAGGAGTTTATTCCTAATATTTAATCTAAATCTACCCTCCTTTAGTTTGAAATCCTCGTCCTATCATTACATTCCCTGAAAAAGTGCTCCTCCCCAGCTTTCTTCTAGGCCCTCTTTAGGTACTGGAAGGCTGCTATAAAGTCTCCCTGGAGCCTTCTCTTCTCCAGGCTGAGCAACCCCAGCTCTCTCAGCCTGTCTTCATAGGTGAGGTGCTCCAGCCATTTGATCATACTTGTGGTCCTCCTCTGGACTTGTTCCAACAGGCCTATATTCTTCTTATGTTGAAGACCCAGAGCTGAATGCAGTACTCCAGGTGAAGTCTCAGAAGAGCAGAATAGAGAGGGAGAATCACCTCCCTTGACATGCTGGTCACACTTTTTTGCTGCAGCCCAGGATATGGTTGGCTTTCCGGGCTGCAAGTGCACATTGCTGGCTCACGTTGAGCTTTTCATCAGCTGACACCCTCAGGTCCTTCACCTCAGATCTGCTCTCAATCCATTCTCCGCCCAGCTTGTATTTGTGCTTGGGATTGCCCCAGACTAGGACTTTGCACTTGTCCTTGTTGAACTTCATGAGTTTCTCACAGTCCCACCTCTCAAGCCTGTCCAGGTCCCTCTGCATGACATCCCTTCTCTCAGTGTGTTGACTACACCATACAATCTGCTGTCATCAGCAAATTTGCTGAAGGTGCACTCAATCCCATGTCTATGTTGCCAACCAATGTTAAACAGTGCTGGTCCCAATACTGACCCTTGAGGAAACTGATCCTCAGGAAATTTACCTCAAGGAAATCTTTAGGTGAACAGCACTGGCTCCAATACTGACCCCGTATCTTCACTAGAACTCGTAAAGCTTAGACAGAAACAAACAGCTGAATCACAGCAAGATAACACTATAGTGCCTATCAGAACCATCCTGGTTTTGAGCTTCTCAGATCTATAAGCAAAGTTGGTCTGTTCCTGGTCATAATAAAATGAAATTAGGTTTACTGCTCTTCTTTCAACATTACAGACTTTATATTTTACCAGGACATTTTTTCTGTTTTATTGTAGACCATTTTCCTATATGTTAGAACACTATTCAAAAAAAAATCAGTCTTCCTCTCTTTCTGTATACAGTATTCATAACCCGTTGCTTTAATATGTAAATATACTTCTGCCAGTACTGTATTTGTTCCAAGATTCAAATATCTTCTGTTATTCACAATAAAATGGAAGCCTTGATATATAATTTTGTATGCCCACTCAATTTGCTTCTTATTTGTTGGATAATGCATGACAGGAGAAAAACTAACAAGAAAAATATTAGGCATTTAACAGCAGCAAAGTAACAAAGAAAATAGCAGAGACTTTGGACAATTTATTGCTCTGATAATTTCTCACACCCACAGAAGATGACACAGATGCTTTCTTAAAAGCATACTTATACACTGAACAATAAATACATTAACACCTCTCTAGGATTGAGCATTTGTATTAAACATAGAACAACCCTACATATCCTAAGGAATAGAGAGATCTCCCTGTAGTTATCATATGCAATTATTTTAATGAAAACTTTTTAGATTATTAATACTGTAAACAAAATGTCATCTGCAAAGTTACTGACATTTACTAGAAGGTCAAAACCTGAGAGAGAGATACAAAAAATTAAATACGAAAATGATGGAACTAGCTAACTTTTAAGGAAGAAAGTTACTACATGTAATTCAGTAAATACAAACTATAACATACATTTGCCCCACATTCAGTCTCAATTGCTTTGATAACTGCTTTGATCCTTTTATTTTTATTTATTCATTTATTTATTTATTTATCAGATTAGACCTGTTTACTCTGGAGGTGGTTGCTGTGAGCTTGATTCACATAGGATGTCAAGGTGGTGGATATTGCCTCCTGCTGCATTTCAGCTGATGTCAGCAGAATTCAGACAGTCACGGTGATGCAGTTCTTATATATCATCCCAGGGCTAAAACCTGGGTTCCCTCCTATTTCCAGCAGCTTGCAGCTTTTGTTTCTTGTTCTGCAGTGTCATAGACCACTAGAGATCAAAGTTACCACTGCTGAAGAACTGAATGGTAGCCATTTGGAACTTTAGACCCAGTTAATCTTTAGATAATGCAGACTGGGCAAAGTGATACCATCTTTGGGACATTTCCCTGGTATTTTTTGAATTGCTTTTTCTTTGTCTCTAAATTTCAGACACTATATACCCTGGTGTTATTTATAATGCAAAGCTGTCTTCTTCAAAGGACATCCTACTGTGTGAACTACGTAGTACATGTTCACAACTAAGATAACAAAATTATTTGTCAGCACATATAAATGATGTTTTACTTGTTTAAGGGAAATTGCTTATTGGAAGACTTTAGCTTCTCTCTCTTCAACATAAAATACAGAAAATGCATAGAACATTCACCACAACCTTAATATAATTTTGTAATGAAGAGTAGCAAATTCCCCACAGAAATCATTTGTTTGCCTTCAAGATTCTTAATATAGCATCACTGCTTATACTCCTTTCTTCTCTTTTTAAATTTAATAACATCTTATTAAACTGAACTAAAACAGCAATGAAGCCTGGATGAAATAATAAATATATTCATAAGTCACAGGATATTATTTCTGTGAACATTGCATTTTGTCTGGACTAAATAAAATCACCTTCTGCTTAAAATGATCCTGTTGTTTCACAGGAGACTTGTAGCACTTCACAGTGCTGAATTTATATAAGGAAAATACAGAAGATAAAAGCATTGGTTTACCTCATGGCAATATTATATGTAACAAATTCATCCTATAGCTGTAATTTCTCTAGGAAAATTACAGAGCTTGGCAAGATTAACTCCCATATGCTCGCAAAAACCATGGTGTTCTGGCTAGGGAAAAATGGAGTAACATGGTTTCATTCTGAAGACCTCAGAGCTAGCCCTAGGGTTGCTAACGTGGTCTTTCAGCAGTGCACAGCCATAGCTAGTACCATATTGTTTAATATCTAAGAAATGCAGCTCTGGTACTCCAGTGCTGCACCCACACTGAGTCAGACCTGTACACCACCTTGATTAACTCAGTTACAGCATAGCAATACTGTCAGCTACATTACTTACTAATCTGGACTTGAGTTGCAAATCTCTCCCACAACACAGTATAGAAATAGGTAAGTCATTTTGTCATCTACAGGATGAAATTAACAAGAAAATGATCTGTCAAAACCCTAAATGAAAACAAAACTGTCAAATTCAGCAGCAAGAACATTTAAACATATCCAATAAGATCTTACTATTCATAATTTTATAATCTTTAAATGTTTTAACTATTATAGCTCTCTAGGAAATGCAAAACAATATGACGGCACTAGTTCAGTTTATGCATATGAAAAGGTTGATAGACCCACTTTATTTTTTCAAAATATCAAAAAAAAGTCTCATTTTTGGTCTGAAAATTAGCATGTAAATTATTATGTAACATATTATATTATATTATGGTAAAGCAATGAAAACATTGAAGTGGAGTGGAACAAATTTAGCTGCTCTCTTTATTATGAGGATATTTTAGAGTTTAAATAAAGGATTCTGGTGTGCTTTAAATACTGTAAATTTCTAAATCCAGGTGTTACTCTAAAACAATGATTTCCTTGTTTGTTTGTTTGTTTGCTTTCCAAATATTTTTTCAACTTAAGCTACTTGTAGTAATTACACTTGAAAACATATTTATCTTTTCCTTTCATAGTAACATGTTGTTCAATTCTGTCCTTCAGTTGTTCTACTTTATGTTCACCCACTTTAAGTGCACATCCTGAAAATCTACAACAGCAGAGATTATTTTTCTTAACTGTAGGTTTGTCTTTGCAACTTTAGAAATATATATATATAGAATATATATTTTTCTCTGAAATTCATATAAAATTGGAAAATCTGCTGATTCCAATATAACCTGTAAGGCTAATAAATAAATGTCTTTATTTATTTTCTGTTTTCAGGTATAAAATCCTCCTTTTTATATCACTAGCAAGTTTAAATTTCAGATGAGACTAATTCTTGAATGGACATTTTTACAGAGGCTATATAGTGGACTTCACTTAAACTGGTTGCTGATTGTCTAGACAATCCTGACAAAAGCTGATTTTCCAGGCTAAGTCCATTTTCCGTATGGCATATTAAGCCCAGTGGAATATTTTTTAAATTCATTTTTTATGGTCACTCCTAACAAACTCCTTTCATCCTCTAAGATCTTTCTCCATCCTCTTATGATTATAATTTTTTAAGTACTGCAGGTGTGCATGGTATGCTAAAAGCAGATGACAGACACTGTACAGGCTTATAGGAACTTAAAGCTGAGACTGCAGGCTTGTAAACAGCTGTGCACCTGCTTGCTCAGTTTTTCCTT
Organism: Oxyura jamaicensis; assembly: GCF_011077185.1. Taxonomy (NCBI): domain Eukaryota; kingdom Metazoa; phylum Chordata; class Aves; order Anseriformes; family Anatidae; genus Oxyura; species Oxyura jamaicensis. The sequence goes on along the minus strand of NC_048897.1, from coordinate 13,808,374 downwards.
GTGACAGGTCCCTAAGAACTGTGATACTTAATCATATCTGATCAGTTAAAGCAGCAAGAATTTGAAATAGACTTCAAATGCAGAGGAACGAATCTTATGTCTGTTGCGGGGTATGAAATCAGTGCAGTGATACTACAATACGAGACTGAGAGTAGGCACTACTCAGCTAGGAGTTCAGACATGTGGGACTTGAGCCAGTAGAAGTTAAATTTCCAAGTAGGATTAACTTTAATAGAGCTGATTGTTAGGGACTTGACTAGTGAACTAGCCAGTCCAGAATTAGGAATATTCTGCACATGGAAAGGTTTCAGGTCCTAAGAGTAGGATCCATAGCACTCAGTAGGTGAGCAAAATCCACCCAAGCCAGCCTATAACAAAGACCAACCAAGAAAAATAAAAGGCTGCTAGGCATCAATTTTGTTAAGGTAGTCAGAGGAAATTATTTTCCCTAGGATGGAGGAAAAGGGCTAACTGTACATTGGATTCTTAATCCTAGCTGTTCACCTAGCTTCTACCTTCCTCTGGGAAAAAAAAAAAAAAAAAAAAAAAAAGCAGAAATGAAATGTCATTTCTCATTTATACCACATCCCAGTGAAAAGATTCAGGTTCTTATCTTCCTTGTGTCCCTCATTTGGAAGAGGAATTTGAAATCAGATCTTTCCCCTCCCTCAATACATGAACTAGAAGTAAATTATTCAGAGATAACCTAACATCTCTTCCTCTGGCAATAGGATGTCTGAAATCTGATTTGATTGTTGGCATATGAGGATGTCTATGAGATTAGTCCCAACAGAGAAGCCAAGTCACAGAATACCTAATTTGAGAATCTGCCATGTTTGCATTTGCAGCTGCTTGGCTATTTGTGCAGGATATGGCTATTCAGCATCAGAAACTTGGGCACCTAGAAGAATTTACTGGGGGAGTGTTTTGGAGCTGAGCTAATTCCAGTTCTCTCAGGTTAAGTAGCAGCTAAATAGGGCTTTGTGAGGGTCTCACAGCTGGATTTAGAGAACTGAAAAAGAAGTCTAAATTTAGACATTTAAAGTGCTATCTAAATTCATTTGTGAAGCTATGTTGGAGGGGTAGACACCTAGTCTCCCATTGGAGGAGGATAGCTACTTCTAAAGTTTTGGACCCAAGAACAGCATTTGCCAGTGCAACTACTTAGATCATGAGAATTCATTGCTTTTTTTCCATGTTGAGTTGGAACTATGCTGAGAAAATAATACGAAATACACAAAAATAATATGAGATATACTAAAGTATTCACCACCTACTGAAGGCCTTTGTTTATCTTCTACGAATCTCCTCCATACTTAAAGGGGTGTTCTGAGCTAAGGTATTTGAACTTAGATACCTTAAGTAGGGGTTGTCTATGTAGCCTGGAATAGGTCACAGATGGGAGGTTTGGATACAGTCAGTTTAGTTTCTGAGTTTCTGTAAATCAGCTTCTGCTTCCCAGTCCTTTAAAGCCATGTAATAAACATTTATTTAATCTGCTACCTGTATCAAATATAGTACCTTACTTTTGTTCCTTTTCTTGTATCACCTGCACACAAAAGTTGACTTTAATTCAGCACCACTTACTTACTAAAATCTGTTTCAGAATTACAGTGTAAAGATAACAAAAATGACAAATTATAATCTAAAAGTATCCCATCTTTTTCTGTGAATAAAATGTTTTCTTTTTGAGAAATTTTACAGCAAATCTTAATCCTGAGAAAATATTCACAGTAAATTGCATTATGTTACTAATTATACAATAGCTAATAAAATAACTGATATTACTAATAAGTAACATACTTGTGATGATGAGATAAATAGTATACAATAGATACTGTTTTTGACAATGTATACCAATTTACAGAAACATATCTATATGGCACATTGCTAATAACTTCATAATTAATGGTACTATGCTGAATTTTCTACTGATCTTTCTCCTGATGCTATAGTACAGATTTTGTCAATTCTTTGAACACATCATGCTACAAGAGGAGAGACTACTGAGTTTTTTTTTTTTTTTCTTTCCCGAATACAATATTAAACTGATTACCTCTTAACAGCTTCTCATATGTTCATATGCTTATATGTAGCTGGAAAGTAGCTCTGCATATAAGGACCTGGGAGTCCTCGTGAATGCCAAATTGAACATAAGCAAGCAGTATGCCATTGTGGCATAGAAGTCCAATGGTATCCTAGGCTGCATTAGGAATAGTGTTGCCAGAAGGTCAAGAGACATCTCTGTTCAGCACTAGAGAGACCACAAATGGAGCAGTATGTTCAGTGCTGGGCTCCCTAGTACAAGAGAGACATGGACATACTGGAGAGAGTCCAATGAAGGGCCACAAAGTTGACTAAGGGACTGGAGCACCTCTTCTATGAGGAAAGGCTGAGAGAGATGGGACTGCTCAACCTGAAGAGAAAGCTCAGGGCAGGAAAATAAAATACTTGAAGGTACACATAAATACACATAAATACTTGAAGGGAGGGTGCTGAGAAGATGGAGCCAGTGGTGTCCAGTGCCAGGACAAGAGGCAAAGGGGAAAAAGTGGAAAACAGGAGGTTCCCTCTGAACATCTGGAAGCAATTCTTTACTGTGCAGGTGATGAAGCTCTGGCATAGGTTGCCCAGAGGGGTTATAAAGTCTCCCTCCTTGGAGGTCTTCAAAAGCTGCCTGGACATGGTCCTGGGCAACCTGCTCTGGGTGTTCCTTATGGAGCAGGGTATTGGACCAGATGAACATCAAATAGGTCCCTGACAACCTCAACCATCCTGTGATTCTGTGAACTCACTGTACACCTGGAAACTTAATTTTTGTGAAGTATAATATAAATCTCTTGGGGTTTACTCTCTGCAGATATTTACACTATAATTTAATCTTCTAAAAATGTTTGATCATCATATACTTTATATAAGCATAACCTAAACCTTTTTCTTTCTACATACATGCCACAGTCTTGCTATATTGACAACAGAGAATAATCATTAGTGAGACATGATGTAATCTTTGTGATGAGGACATTCTTCAGTTCTGATCCAAGTCTGTTTTTAAATTATTCTGTGTGAATGCCATAAAAATAATTAAATAAAAATCCTGCACTTCATCACGTAAATACTAGTGAATTATTGCTATTCTATATACTGTTCCAGTGACTATTCTTCCAAAATGAAAGGTTAAGAGTGGATTTAGACAATTTTCTTGAAAATTCATGTCATTACTAATTACATGACAAATAATTTTTAACAGCAGGATAACATATTTGCTCTAAATAGTAAATTGTTTTCTCCTCTTTATTTTATTTTATTTTATTTTTGGTGGGGAAGGGATGGGGGATGCTGTATCTCAGAGCATATATGTTATATTTTCTTGCAGGAAAAAGTATAAAAATATCAGGAGCAATACTTCTCTCTTTCACTCATATTTTCAGTATGTAATGATACTGTAGTAGTAATTTCCTCAATAGTGCTTCATTACCAGCAGTTGACAACTCCTTCTGGCAATTAACTAATTACCTTGCCTTTGACTCTGGTGAAAGGAAATGGCTATCAGGGGCATTGTTTGCTCAATTAACCAAAAGCAATAGACACATGCTTAGTTATATTTAGAGAAGGAAATCCCTCCAAAATTCACCCATTTTACCAATTTTTTCACGGGACCTCTGCAGTCTGAAATGACAAATAAAAGAAGTTAAATAAATTAAAGAAGTTCAGGATAATTTTATTTATTTATTTATATTCCCCCCATCCCCTCCACCCCCGTGGTATCCAAGCTCCTAGGCTAAGCCATGGCATTCTCAGAGCTCAAACTGCTGAAACACCCATGAGCAGCTCTGGCCAGAATGGTCTCTCTAGTATCCTGTGAGCTGAGCTGGATGTGGCCCAGGGGATGATTCTGTTTGGCCAGCTGCCTTTTCCTCAGAAGAGCTGCCACAGCTTCCTCCTTTTGGGCGGAGAGGTGGATGGATGGTGATGTATGCCTCCTATGGAGGGCCCAGCGTCATCTCCATATGGTCTATACAGACAAGACAATACAGAACAGGTATCTGTCCTCAGTAAAATGTTGGGCTGCATCTCTCAGTCACAGTCCATTTAGACTTCAGCTACTCTAATCTGATTTGTAATAACAAAAAGGGTCAACTCACCAATTTATAAACAGTGCCTGGCAAAAAGTTCTTCAGTGAAAGATGTCCTGGTATACTATGAAATATTTTTGTAGATAAAAAAGATTACTTTTTTTCAAAAAAACATCTTACATAATTTATTTTTTATTTTATTTTTCCTCAGATGAAACCAAGTTGTATTTCTTATATCTCAAAATGCTAAATCTATTCCCTAATATGAACAATCAGTGATATAAAATCAACAACAGCCCTTACTTTTTTCCCCATGTTCTAACTGCTTCTCAGTTCTTTCTGTCATATTACCAGGACCTGAGGTCACTCCACATTTTGTCATATGACCAAATGACACTGCAAGGTGTTCTTCTCCCCTACATTTCATTTCCCTATAGATTATAAAAATTGATTGATTTATAAATTATTTAAGATCTTTGTCCATGTTGAATGATCCAATATAATTTTGATTTAATAAAAAGTCTTAATTTTAATAAATGCTCAAGTCTTAAAAAAAGTTTATAGAAAAAAATAGATATAGGATTACATATTCTATTGTGTTTAATCTTGTAGCCAATGCACTGTTGAGCAACTCAAATTTTCTTGAATAAATTTTATATATTAATATTAAGCATGAGTAGCAGAGATAAATTTGTAAAAAACATAGCATGTGAATCTGAATAAAATGTTTGCTACATAAGGATAGGCAAATACTGCACACTACTAGGCTAACAATAGTGTTCAATATTTTCTCTCCCATCCACTTTTTTTGAATATTCATATTTAACATGAAACTATAATCAATACAGATAGCTCAGTAACAGATACATCAGAAACTATTTGTCTAAGTGCAATACTATAAATCTGTCCAATGTAATAATTAATTTTATGTAGCTTCTAATATTACAGAAAATTAGCATTTTTTATAAATAATCTTCATGAATTTCTAACTTATCAAACAGGTTAATGTTGACTTGAAGAGCTATTATGAATAACACAGTAAAGAATGAACTGCTAGTGAAAATTAATCTGTACAATATTTCAGAATGAACAAATCCCATGCTGGAAAGACCACTCTTAGTCTTTAGTTTAACTCGAGATGATTAAAAGCAGATGGAAATGAATGCCCATATGTCTTAACATCCCATGGGCTTAACATCCTCTGGATTTTATTTATTTATTTATTTATTTATTGCTTTATTCTTTGGCAATGTCTATCCCTTCTTGAAACCTTGGATAAAAAGGTTTAAGTGACTAGAATGTATTTAGATTCCATGCTTTTCTCAGTCACAAAACATGACTAATGAACGACAATTTGGAAAATATATTCTTCTATTATATTGCTAGGACTTCTTCAGGCAAGATAAATTGTGAATGTACTACCCAAAGAAAGAGACATTTGCCCAAATAATTAACAATGACAATAATGAAATTCTGTTTTTAAGAATTAGATAACATTTGTTAATAAAACAAAAAAATATTTGTTTATAGTAAAATTTACCATCTAGATGCTGTTGCTCTGTCCTGTCTTAAAGCCCTTCTGAAAATTTCCTTTCAAATCAACAGATGATAAAATAACATTAAAATAAATAAGTCAAATATTTATTAACTTTGCTGTTAAATGTTCAATGCAATAACCTGAATGAAGGGCAAATTCATCCATTCTCTTGCAAAACTCTCTGCATACACAGAGACTGCATACACAGTTACCAAAGAGAAAGTTCTACTGAAAAATTGCAGACATGCAAAGATCAAAACAGTGGAATTACTTAGTTAAATGAATACAATTATAGATTTAGCTGAAAGCAAAGATATACAAAAATTTGTATAAAATAAGCCCTACTCAGAGAATCCAAACAGCTGTTTATTGACTGAATTGAACTCTTGTATAATCTGCAACAACAAAGAAGAAAATTCTCTATCTATAGCCTTCTCTGTAATGCTGTCTTATCAGAAAAGACATTTTATCTGAGCTCTATGTACTCTGAATGGAGGATCAAGTTCCAGCTTATCTTAAAGACATGCAATAACACATCATGCCTAGAGTAATATGCCACTTACACACCAGATGGAGCCCAGTAACTCAGACTAGTTTGGGAAAATGACCACAAAAGAAGTGTTTTAGCATGAAAGGAGACAGCACAACAGCAGTCATTTTAATTCCTAGGATGACTCCCAGTCATTCCCGAACTCCCAGACTCTCAGCAACCTTACTACTTACTGAAGAAAAAAATCCATGCAATTAATGTTTCTCTCTGTCCTACTGCAGTGGAACAGACACATGCTACTTAAAGATGTTCAGAAATATCACCACAACAACCTTTAGAAAGGGTGATTAATGTTTTAGGAAATGCTTTTTCCAGTCTAAGGAAAATAATTCATCTGCTCATTCACCTGTAGAGTGATGTTCATTTTACCTTCCTTATGGGGTCATTGAAACAGTGAATGGAGATTTTCAGAAGCATTTTGTTGGTGACCTGCCTTTCTTTCTACTGCAGTCCTGGGTAAAAGTCCCTTTGACTTTCAGTGGAAGCAACAACTTTAAGAAGTTCTACTTACAGTTTCTTTTAACCATAGGTTTCCATCTTTCTGGCATCAATATATTTTTTAACATTTCTAAAAGAACCACCTTCCATACAGCAAATATTCAAACACAGTTTGTGTAAAAATTTGATGTTTTGCTGTTTTTGTAAAGAAGCTATAACCTCAAACATAAAAGAAAAAAAATATTAATTTTAATTAGTTTTAATTTCCTTTTCAGCAGCATTAACTAGGATAGCCCCCCCTTGTTATTTTATTTTATTTTATTTTATTTTATTTTATTTTATTTTATTTTATTTTTAATTTAATTTAATTTAATTTAATTTAATTTTTATTTATTTTTTATTTTATTTTTTTAAGCTTCAATTAAATTGGATTTGTAAACTAGGTTAGAATGAACAGAGAAAACATCTATGCCATTTTGTAGGACACTTCAGAATAGTGACACTCAGGCTGCACAGAAAATGGCTGATTTTCACTATAAACAAAAAAGGCATTAGCATTGCATAATAGCTCCAGGGCTGGTTTCAGCTGCATTATGTCACACAGGGATGAATGTGAGAACTGCAAGGTGATCTGGGGTGAAAAGCACAGTATGTTTCCTAAACTAGAAACAGACAAAACTTATTGATGCATCCTGATAACACTTTCCTTCAAAAGCATCAGAAAATCACCCTATCTCCTTAAAAGCCTTCATAAATCTTTAACACCTTGGCACAAGATTGTCACTGTCCTTCGTTTAAAAGATTTTGCCTGGATTACAAATTACAGTTCAAGATATAAAATTTTCAGCCTAGATCTGCAGTATTCCTGGTGCTATCCTCTGTGTGCAGATGCAAGTCATCCTTTGACACTCCATACTCACAGTGTTTGTCAGTTCCATGGCTCTGGCTTGAGGCTCTCAGATAGTCATGAGACAATCTGAGGGCGTAGCCGGAGGTTTTTGAAGTTAACAAAAAGTGACTGAGTTTATATCTAGGACTATGTTAAATAAGGTTAGGTCAGCTGGTTTTAGTAAGCGCTCTATTTATAGACTATGCTGTTTTTAAAGTGTTTTTCATAGAAAAAGTTATGTCAATGGTTTTTAATGTCCCTTAACCTAAAGAGAACTCTTTGTGAGTGGTCATTCAAAGTTATTACTGGATACAATTTCTTTACCTATTTATCCTGTCCTACAAGATCTATTGTGTAGATGGAGGAGGAATATGAATGTTTACACCGCCATGGGAAACTACAATGTCATTTAACCACTGAAAAGAAAAAATATAGAAAAAAAGTTTCTATGTTTGGGAAATTATTTGAACAATTGCTTTTGAGAAACCATAGGCTCCGTATGGAGGCTTCCAGAAAGAAGAGCTAAAATTAGTTAGATAATTCACCTATTTCTGTTTTTGAGAAAATCATGTTGGTGAACATGACTGTGAAAAAGGCAGGGCCTTAACTGGTATTACTTTTAAGTAGCTCAGCATAGAGTTTACAAGAACACGTCATCTTCTCTTTTTGTCAAGCTACCAGCAAAGATCTGTCTTCTCTGAGGCAGATAATATCAACTCTGTGACAGACTGGGATATTATCTCTGAAACAGTCCTTTGAATGATAGCTGCTCAATACTGAGTGGAAAGCTGGAAAAGAAAGAACAGGGGGATGTTGTTTCAAGACCAGAATAGCCAGGTTGCAGATACAAGCACAAAACTCCAATTCAGTGTGTTTTGTGCTTGTTTTTCTCCCCCCCACACACCTTTTCTTTCTTTCTTTCTTTCTTTCTTTCTTTCTTTCTTTCTTTCTTTCTTTCTTTTTTTTTTTTTTAATATTTTTAATGATTATCTAGAAATTGTATAGTGTGAATATTTTTGTATGCAGTATTGGAGTGTGAATATTTTCTACACAGTACTGCATACCATGCTTCTCTTCCATAATTATATCTGTAAGTGCACATTTCTGGAACAGATAATTCTGACAAGAACCACTAGTTCTTCAAGCTTCTGCAACAAAGACAGTCACAGAGAGAGGAGGGAACCTAAAGATTAGGAAAAAAAAGTCTAATTCTGTCCATGTGTAGCTTAGGTGAAGTGTTTAGTGAGCACTACATATGTTATAGATTTTTTAACTTGAAAAACCTGAATTTGTTTTTCACTTTCAGTAATACCTTGAAGGCCTTGTTACCTGTCTCACCCCTTGATGGGTCCACAAATTCATTAACACTTCTTGGGATAGTTGCATTTTATGGTGAAGATATATTCTGAGAAGCACATTTGAGTAAGTATATGCAACCCTCTCTAATTCTGCCAACAAACCTGTGACCAAAAGTGCATTTCTGCTCGTCACAAACATGACTGGTAAAACATGCTTGCTAAGCCGAGTATGGTAGTCATGCTTCAGTAATTAAATTTAATGCATGTTATATTCAGGACCATATTCTTAAGATTTATGCACATGGACAATTTCTAGCATAAAAGGAGTAGTATGAATGAGCATCCTAGCAGAATTCTTATATGCTTCTTCTGGGAAAAAAAACAACAACAAACAACCAACAACCAACAACAACAACAAACCTGCAAAGATCTTTGAGTAGATGTTACTTTATCATTCTATCATTCTTCACCAATAAGTTGTCAATTATTGTCAAATTTGGTGATAAGTAAAACAAGTAAGAAGGATGGGAAATGAGAAAAGATACATCTCTTTCATGAAGGAAAATCATGTACAAGCATTATTAGTCTAGTACAGAGACTAATCACTTGTTTATTGCTTTTGAAATCTTACTTGTTCTACACATTGATTAAACAGTCTAAAGAATAAAATAACGAAATTCACAAACTCACTTTATACTGAAAGTATACTATTTTATGGTAACTGATTTTCAATTAAATTATTCCATATTGAACCTGTAAGAGTGGATGTGTAATGAAACTCTCATTTGTAATAAGAAATCAATATTTGATCAAGCATTTTTAGAAAATGTTATGTAAAATTCTACTATAAAATTCATAATACTGCAACCAGTCTGTGGAGCATGTTACAGGGAATCCAGTGCAATGATCAAAAAGAAAAGCAAATGAAACTGACAGAGATAATGGGGGAAAAAAAATACTTTTGACTAATATCTTAATGAAATAGCTGCAGCAAAGCCAAGCTGACTCTAAAAATAGGTTTATGGTAGTATGAGCAGTTAGTCTTGGCCAAAGGATTATCATGCCTGTAAGATTGTTAGGTAACTGGTCTTACACCATCAAATATGGAATACATTACACTTAGATATAGCTTTCTGAAAGTAGTCAGTCTAAACTAAACACCTGGACACCAATTGTGTCATAGGTGTCTAAGGTAGGTAACAGTTAGTGGAGATCTTCCACTGACTATAAAACAAGCATAGACAATACTGTTGAAGTTGGATGCCATTAATTTCTCCCCAGATATCTTATCCTCAGCACAGGAATAACAACACTTGTGAGAATCAGCCATAAAACTGGTTAAATCTTTATCCATGTCCACCTCATGACTGATCTGTACATACCAGAGGACCTGAGACAAAAATACCCAATGGTAAATAACTATTGGAAGGAGTTGCTCTTCAGATTGACAAAAATAATAATAATAATAATAATAAAATAAAATAATCCCAGAAGAGAAAGCAACACCAGCTGTGACTAAGTACAACGAATGAATACCTTGTTTGCATTTTTAGAGCTTTTCCAGCAAGGCTTTCAGTATAGGGAGTCCTGCAAAAATGTATGCCATTTTGGGCATGGGCTGGGGCAAAACAATAAGCCAAGATTTGTTCAAAACAAAACAAAACAACAAAAAAACAATCAATTTGCCAGTCTGAAGGTTGTATTACTTTATATAACTCCTTTAATGAAATAATGGGAAGACTTCCTTATTTTTATAATTGTTCTTATATGGTGGGAAGAGAATGCTTTGCTTTCTGGAATCATTACCTACTGATGTATGGCAAGTGGCCTAAAGATGGAGTTCTGCATAGGATGGGTCTCGCCTAGATCTGTCAGGTGTTCTCTGCAACTTAGGGGGATGCTTAGGGGATGACAATGGGTTGGATGCTGGATAGGTGTTTTAAGCTAGCAGTTTATCTGAATACAACAATGGAATCAAGCCACAATTCTTAATTTCAGTAGCGCTATCTATTAACATTTATTGGAAATACAGAAAAGAAGAGCTGGGAAGAATTCAGATCATTCAGACTCTGACTCTAGCACAGACCAAGTTAGCCATGATTAATTTACTTCTCTGACTGCTGAATCCTTTTAAAATGCAATCTTCTCAATATGCCAAGAAAAAAAAAAAAAAAGTTGCAAGTCTCCCAGGTCACCTGCAAAGGCTAGTTTATATCTGCTGCAGTTGCCAGGCAACCATCACATTCTTCTAGTTACTAAAAATTATCTGACTGGAGTTGACCTTACTTTGATGCTATGGTTGCCCCTGCAGCTTTCCCCAAAATAACAAAATTCTGTCAATCTGCCAGAAAGAAAATTCTGTCATTACACTGAAATTTTGCAGCCCATTACTCCATAATATGAACTACTGCCTTTAGGTTTCCCAAAGGGATAAACTGCTAAAGAAAATGGTTTCTTTCAGTCAGAAGCAAGTTTTTTTTGGTTTTGTTTTTCAGCACATGTGCACTTATTTCTTTCATTTTTTGAATATATGAATATTTATAATGATTCTAAGCATTTAGACTTGGGGACCAATTCTGCACTGTGATCTTAACCAAAATCTCAATTGACTGGATAAGAATACCGCCTGTTTTTAACAATGAATTATTGGCTTTAGTGGCCTCAGAGCAACAGAATGCATGACGGTAATTACTGTATGTAATTAATACACAGATCATAGAACCATAGAACCACACAATAATTCAGGTTGGAAAAGACCTCTAAGATCATCTAGTCCAGTCTTTAACCTCGTATTAATTCCACCACTAAAACATGCTTCTAAGTTGTACAACTACAGGTTTCTTGAAGACCTCCAGGGATGGTGACAATCACTACGCTGGGCAGTCTGTTCCAATGATGCACAACTCTTTCAGTAAAGATTTTGTTCCCAGTATCCAACCTAAACCTCCCCTAGCACAACTTGAGGCCATTTCCCCTTGTCTTATCACTTAGTGCTTGGGAGAAGAGCCCAACCTCCACCTCACTACACCCTCCTTTTAAGGTAAAGTACAATAAGTTCCCCCATGAGCCTTCTCTTCTCCAAACTAAAAAACCCCAACTACCTCAGCCACTGAACCGATCAATATCAGTTCAGAATTGAAAATCAAGAGATTGTCCATTAAATCACGTTTGCTTTTTTTTCTTAGATTTTTTTTTAAACATTTTTTATTTATTTAGCACACTTTTACTGCAAATGAGATATAAGAAAGAAACTGTTCTACAAAGTAGTCAGATAGCATTCCTACTTTGCAACTGGAAGAAATAAAAAATAGAGTTGCAAAGACAGACAAAACATTGATCTTAAATTTCACTGTTACATAGTTCTCCTAATTCAGTAAAATCTAAAATTCTCAGAGGAACCATCCAGAAAGAAAATGAAGTATTAACCAGGAAGCTACTAGGGTGATCTTTAGCTCACTTAAATTTACCCTGCCTAAAATAATAATAATAATAATAAAAAAGCCCAGTTGAAGCTAGATTCTCTGTATAGGCAATGGAGAGAGATTCCAAGGTTGGTTCATCCCATTTGAATAGTATATTTATTTTTACAAGATTTAGATGTAATCCAGATGAGTAACTTAAAATAGATACCTAACTTTTAGACATCTATGAGATGAATTACTCAGTTGCAGGTAACGGAAAGTTGCAGTTATGTACAAAAGAGGTAGAACTACTCTAGTTTCAGATTATCTAGCTCTGTGATTTGTCCACTGGACACTACCCTTTGTGTAGATAGTTTTCCGTGTGTTGGAGAGATTTTTTCCTAAGACTTCAAAAAAATATATTAGATTAAGTGACTCACTGTTTATTCCCAGCTGGATTTCATTTATATTCTGTAAACTCAGCATCTTAGCTTGGAAAACAATAGACTTGTGTTATAACAATATGGCTCTTAGCCTATTTAAATCCTTTTAAAAAATTGTAAGGGCTGCTAAATAAAAATATAATATAATTGTTCTAAGTATAATTTTTAAAGACTTCCAATAAAGAAACACAGTGATTTGGCATCCCTCTTGACAAAATTCTGATATATTTTATATCATTCAAAAGGGAAAAACTCTTAAAGGAGATATAAGCATAATTTAATTCTACTTTACAGCCTATCTAGGTTTTATCTGCATAATATTTGACACTGAATGTTATGTAACTTTGCATTTCTTTTACCAAGATGTTAATGTTCACACTACTGTCAGTTAACTAGAAAAAATAAATAAATTAATTCAGTAGTGTATAATCTTAACATCATTTGTTCACATATTATTAAAAAAGTTTACATGAAATAGAATCCTGTGATTTATATGTACTTTGTGAAATTTCTGGTTGCTTATATCACTCTATGTCAAATGGAAGTACTTTGTTTTGAAGTTCTCAGGGAACCAAGATTATTGCAATAGCCTTACTGTCTGTACTTATGCTGATTGATGTGGAACCTTGATAAGAAGATATTTAACACTTTAGCTGTATTATTCCCAAACCTTAAGCTGAGGCCACATTGGGCAATGATGTCTAAGACAGCGCAAAACAAGGAGTTTCACAAGAGCCTTGAACTTGAGCAGTCAGCCCAAAGAGACACTGAATATACTTCATACTTGTTTTAATCCCTCTGCTGTTCTCCTCATTCCAGAACAATTGTTTGTGAATGTAAGGAGCAACAACAGACTGCAATAACCATTCATTTATGTATTTCTTGTGCTGAATTAGTTTTAACCCAAGTCAGTCCCCCTCCCTAATTTTTTGATTTTAGTCTTATAAACATGTCATATGGTGCAAGGGTGGAGAAGAGAGAGAGGATGGGATGGAGAGGCACAGAAACAGGGATAAACAGGTGGGAGTACTACCCTGTTAGACTGTGCTGATTTATGCTGATTTAATGTTTGTGAAAAGATTGTCTCAGGCCCCTGAGCACTGGAACTGTAGGATGGTTAATATGGGCATGTTTAGTGCGGTCCTGCTGGTTAATTTTCCTTCAAGCTAACTAATTTTGAAATAGTTTTACAATAATATGATGAAAGCAATATGAACAGTCAGTGAGTAAACAATCATATGTTTAAGACTGGTATGGTTAAAACTCTCCTGCAGGATTTTAGAATATTAAAACACATAGATACTTTGTTTAAATGGCACCTGCGACTTTTAATATCTGAGTGCTTTCAGTGAAGATATCAGAGCAAATCATGCATCTAGTGAGTCTGTGCACTCAAAGATGAATGGTATCTGGAAGGAGAACAACAGCAGAATGTAAGCAGATATGCTAGAGGATATAATGTCAGTGGCTAGAAGCTATTTGGATTGCAAATGCTGCAAGTTTTATGAATGGCTGTCAGGAGCCAATCATATAAACTAAAACTTACATAAGCCAAATAGAAGCATGGGAATAGACTTGTAATTTTTTTTTATTTTTATTTTTTTTACTCCTTTCTTTAGGATTAGAGAGAACATCTAGGTCTAGATCTGAATCTGGATGGGACTGATCTTGGTAGAGAAGTACAGAACGCCTTCTGAATTTATTTCTAACCTTAGAAAAGCACATCTTTCAGAGAAAAAAAGTAGATACGTTAATGAATAAGATGGAGAAGCCACTTTGACAAGTCATTCCTGTAGCTAGTTATTCACATTTCTAAAAATAAAATCACACCTAGTGTGAAATAATCTATCATCTGCCTTTGTCTCTGTAGAAAGAAACAGGGTGCAAATTACTTGAATAGTTAAACTTTCCAGCGTTCAAATCTTTATCTATCCAAAAACGCTATCTTAAAAACAAAGGAAATCAGGCTAATAGTAAAAATTTCATTTTCCTAAGAATATTTACACTAATAAAAGGCATTTTATCCAAGAATTATAAACCACCTCACTAGGAATCACACCCAATTTGCAACCATACAGAAACTAAGTAGTCATTTGCCTAAAGTCAAAGTACAATTCAGAAACAGATCTGGAAATAGAAACAAACCTTCTCTTTGAATGTTCATCAGAGAATGCTTCAAGTGTATTCTGTAGTATCATATATCTATTTAAAGCACAAGTGAATCTTTCAAAAGTTGTTCTGTAATTTAAATATTAAAATCATGATTTGTTATGAGTTCACACAGATGATTGGAACTAAAACCTAAGATGCCCCAGAGAAAGATGCTCAAAGATTTAAACCATACTGTTTAAGCACAATTTAAATGACAGGGTTTTTTTTATTATTATTTTTTATTTTTTTTTCCCTTTGCCATGTTCTTTTTAATAAGTTTGATACATGCAAGATGTTTGAAATAATTAGTGATCTGAATATTTTTTCTTTCAATTTTTATTTGTTTCTAAGGTTATTTAGTCAGGTATGATTCTAACACCAGGCCCTTAGAACAAAAGGTCTGATACTGGTGAATGAATAAATATATACTTGTGGACATATGCTGTCCTAATTTTATGTTGCTGAAACTGTGGATTTGCTCCACAGCTGTGCATATGCACCATTAGTGCCCTCTGCAGTATTCTAATATAGTTGTGATACACAATATAACAATAAAGGTAAAAGAGCTACAGAGTTTTGAACACGAAGAAACTGAAGTGTGAGAAGCATTTGAAATATAGTAATGCAGTAACCAGAAGTGTTTTTCTGATTTCCATCAGTTTAAAATAAGCACGAAGTGCAATGTGATTGCAGTTTAATTTTGAATAAAGATCTTCACTGATACAAGCTGCTTCCTGACATCAGCTATTAAAATAACTCTAAACTGAAAGCTTGACGCTGCATTATGACAGTTGTATGACATTGCTAGGGATGCATGCACATAACTGAAGCACTTCAGCCCTCAGTAATGGTCTTCCAAGGCCCATCAAACTATCAGTGTTCTTCACGCTGTGACAGTGCTTACTGTTTTGTACTCTGTTTTGTGCAGTGTCATCATCTCAGCTATTGATTCAATATACTTCATTAATTTTATCCTGCTTAAATAGGTTGATCCCAAACCTGCTTACTGCTACATTTCCTTCTCCCATTCCTAATAAAGTTTTGTTGAGTGCAAGTTCTGAATATTTTTGCTGAATGCTTTTCCTCAATTCTTTTTGTGATAACGACTTACACTGATGCCCTCATAACCTTTGAATTGTGTGGTATTGCATGTTTCTTATATTATTCAGAATCCTAAAACTACTACTCTATAATATTAGTAAATATTAGTAAAGAAGGATCCACACGTCCTTATCCCTAAGATGTTGACAATAAGAGGCAGTGTGTTTGCTCTTGAACCAATTCAACCATTGCTCTTACAACAATGCACAGCTGTTGTGTAGATATTGCTGGCATCAGGTTTTGCTTCCTGAATCTTCCTGGGTCACTGCCTATCCAGCAATTTGTCCCAGCCGAGGCTGGGCATGGGAGAATGCATAGAGTGGTGATGTCTGCCCCACATAACTAGATTAGAGTTTGTAGGCTTTTATTTTAATTTATTTTTAATTTTCTTTAACCACCTGTAGCAAATGCTTTGCATAAGCTTTTCATTGGTTATATATGAGGAGAAATCTCTGAGGCAGAACTGTTTTTAAAAGAGAAATGAAATTTTTAGATTAGAGAAGGCTGTGCTATATATAGGAGCTCATACATGAATAACATTGGAAAGAAATGTCTAGGAAGGTTCTCTGAACCGAGAAAGGTAAATAAGAGGAGTTCAAAATGAGCTTTCTTATCAATATTGTTTTCATACTGTTATTCAATTAGTTTTGTTATGAGGCCTTGGACATTAAAACAGTCTGTTTACTATTGCAGTTTTAACTAAATTATAATGTGAAAATCCAGAAATATTTTTTACACCATTCCCTCTGTTAGTAATCTGGGAAGTACTAATTGTAGTGTTTTCAATTCTTGGGATCATTTAGAAATAGACAAGCAGAGAATATTTTTAGTCCAACTGATTGTGTGATAAGGAACAGGAATAAAATGCATATGCAGGCTGCTGTATGATGGAATATCCAGAATAATGTAGGAGTTAAATAGCTTTACATAGCATTAAAGAAAATGTATAATTTGTCAACTGGTGAAACAAACAACAACAACAAAAAAGAGCAAAAATAAGAACCTAAGACTGAATTTAGAATAGACAGCTCAGAGAGGAGAAAAAGCTAGTGTGAAGATGGCAGTCTGAGACATACTTAAAATTTCTCATAAATTCAGTAATGTGCCATAAAGCAAAGGCTTTGAAGGGGCAAAAGGCTGCTCAGGCATTTTTAACACTTGGAATAAGCAAGACTACACTGAGCCTCAGGAGAAATCAACATTTTTATAATGTTATCAGGCTAATCAAGTAACATATTTGTCCTAAAAAAAGCTGACATATTATTGCCAGTGGGACGGAAATTTGTGAAATATGCCTGCATTCTCTTAAACAAACAAACAACAAAAACAAACAAACAAACAAACAAACAACAAAAACAAGCAAACAACAACTCAACAAAACAAACAACCAAACAACAACAACAACAAAAACACCAGAAAAAAGAACTTGCAGATGATTTGCAGGTAAACGTGGAAGAGTGAGGTGGATATTCTGTTTGGGCATTATGTTTTGTTTGCACAGACCTTTTCAGCACATCACACATAGTTGAATCTTAATGGCCCTATGCATGCTTAAAATGTTAACCTTCCCCCATAGGTCACTTCCCACAGGACAGTTTTCTGCAGCAACCAACCAGCTTGTAATGAGAACTGCTTATAGCAAGTCCAAGTGTTTGAAACATTTCAGTAGCCTGGGAGATTAAAGTAGACCTTCACTTTATAGATTCTTAGCTTGTGAAATTAATGGTTATTTTTATCATGGTTATGCCCTGTGGTCAGTTGAAAACCAATTTAGCTAAATTTTTCTTTCTCTTTAGGGTTCACTTTCTAAAAAGTCAGAGGTTTCAAACAAAAACAAGCAAATAAAGAAACACACACCCAAAACAACACAAAACAACAACAATAACAATAAACACACACACCAAACCAAACCAAACCAATCCAAATCAAACAAGCCCAGCTTGTGAGAGCACAAATAAAAGACCCTGAGGAACTTCAAGCGTTGTAGCCAAGAGAGCTGCTTCAAGCATTGGCCATAAAATGCTCCTCTTGGATGTTGGCCCAACCATGAGATATTATTGTAGTTTTTCAGCTACAGTATGGTCTAAGTCTAGTGAGAAAATCAGCATAATGTCCCTACATGCAAATAAATCAAAAAATCTCCAGACAACTCTAAAGTCACTTACAAAATTTTGACTCCTAAAAATATTTTTGGTTTACCAAAATTAAAATATGCCTGCCCCAGGGGCTTTCCCTCCCTCAGGCCTGATTTTCACTAGTACCAAACAGTCTGGCAATGAAGCAGCCAGGTCTGGCCATAATACGAGCATTTCCCTAGAAACTTTTGTGATTATATGAGGTTCTGCTTCTGATTTAACCAAGGGGATCTTGTGTGATCATTTTGGTATAACAACTGAATGAGAGTCAGTAGCGTGCTCTTGTGGTGATGGTGGACTGTGTGCTGGGCAGACAGCTGGACCACAGCCAGCTGGTCCAAGGAAGTGGTTGCTCCCTGCTAAGTGCTTGGTACTCAGGAAGCAACATCTGAATTGCTAATGAATTCACAGCAGTAAGGTACTAAAGGGTGCATACTGATGTGTTCATTTAGGTAACATTCTTGATCAGATATAACATTGTGGGACAGATTGTTAAACAGAAATGTTATTTTAGAAAGGAGAATTTTCAAAATCTTCAGAGAAATATATTTACATCAATAGTCACTCAAGGTTTGAGGTGTCTAACTAAAGCCACGTACAAACTATACATAGCCACTGAAACTGGGGATTACTGAGATAATGGGAGGAAAGAGACCTGCCTTTATTTCTCAGTCTAAATAAACTAAACCAAAGCACTTATTGTAACATCATATGTTGGGATGGGAATAGAAATAACGGTACTAGGTGAATTACTGCCTTCATCCCCTTCCTGTAGTTCAGAGAATGTACTCTGTTAAGTGTCAGTCTTGACAGAATCTAAAGGAGAGCAGTATGCAAACAGCCTGATTTTATGAAGTCTTTGAGAACACAGTAAATTTATACTACTTATTATTGTCTCTACAATATTTGTTAGGAAGAAAAAAAAAAGATCAAGTTCTGGTTGATTTTTTGTCTCCAATAAAGCTTGATCAAAAATTGATCTTTCAGGAACTGAATGAATCACAAGCTCTATGACTTATAGCGTTACACTTTGTTACGCCTTTTCAATATTCAGTAATTTACCTGACTGATCGTTTTAGCCTTCCTCTTTTTATATCTTCATTTACCTCTCTGTGCATTATCCAAAATAAGTAAATAAATAATACAATTTAAATTGGAAAAATAAGAAAATTTTTCAAAATGGAAAGTAGTTCAGAAATGAAAGCATACGATTTATTATGAAGTAGTGTCAAGTCAATGCTAGATGTCAAGCTCCAGAAGATCTCACATGCACTAAAAATAAATAATGAAATGTCAACTTCAGAAATTAACTAAATGGCTAGAAATTTGTCTTCATGGCAAAATTAACAAATTAACTCTCAGTATACCTTGGGTCTTGCCACCATATAAAAAGCCCATCTCCAGATGTGAAAAAAATGCCTAGAAACATCCTAAGATAGTTTGTGAAGAAATATTGCATGTTGGCTTTTCTTTCCCAGATTTTTTTTTTTTTTTAATATTATTTTTATTATTTTTTTAAGCATATACCAATACATCTGGCACCATCTAGTGGGCTCACAAAAATTTACTCACCATATTTGATGTATAATGACAAACTATTTCCAAGGATGTCTGATGAGTTAATTAAGTATAGAATTCCAAACCAGTGAAGTCCTGATTTTTAGTCAAAACTCTCACGAAGCTTTCATCATTGGTAAAAAGTACAAACAATATATTAGAAGTTTCTGAGTAAGACTATAATAGGAGAATCTGTCATTATTTTAAATTCTCATGCTCAGGTCTCAGATTGTTGAATAAAGGTGAATGTGACAAAAATGCAGCATTATTCTTTGCAGTGAAATCCCCAGTTCAAATAAATGGCATAGCCAAGAGTCTGTCTACTTGTCAGACTCTCATTAGATGTTGAATTCTTTGATTTCTTCTGCACTGTACATTGTCTGATAGTCTAAAAGGATGTATTGGAGATGATGTCTAATGTGCCACTGGTTTCTGTGCCATAGCTATTCCCTTACTTCCCTCTAGATCTCCCACCTGCTGGAAAGGAGATGAATGATTTAGGATGGGAAGGAACGAAAAATACCTTCTTGAAAAAAATGAAGCAGTCTTTTCAGATGTTCCCCAAACTGAACTAATTTGCAAATCTGTAGATCTATCCTGAGTCACTGAATCCTTTGAATGCTTTGCTCAATCATGCACTTATATTGCTCCATTTCCTGTGTCAGCCTTTCCTGACTCATGCCTCTCTTTTTATATAAGAAATACAGATCTATTTGATAATTATGAGTTTTACAATCTTTGCCTTATGTGTGTGCACGATGATTTCTAACCTTTCTTTCATGATAGATTTCATGTTAGATTACTATTTTTCCTACAACGCTCTATTTTAGTACTGATTGGATTGCTTTTCTGTATTATGCAGAATGAGATGAATAAAAGTGAAAATATATTTTTTACAGTAAGTGAAGCTACAAGATAATTCTCAAGATATCTTCAATAAATCTTCAATAGATCATTGTCACTGCTAAATCCTCCATTTTAATTGCACTGATGAAAGAAAATTGCTTTCCAGTGTAAATCACGGTCTATGAGCCTTACTAGACTCTTTAGAAAGCAAATGTGTTATTCATATTTTATTGTATTTCCTATTTTTTTCCTCAAGTTTTGTTACTTTCTAGTTACATTTTTTTTCCTAAAAAGTCTCCTAAAACTATTATTACATTTAATATATGGGATTTAAGAAATGGTGCTTAAAATCATGAGTTTATCCTCAATCCTATAAAATTAGAAAATTCCCAAAAGCCAATGAAAAGTCTATAAGCAGAATTGGTTAAAAGATGTACAGTGATTATGTGACTCCAAAAAACTGTATAAGAATGGTTGCAAACAAGTAACCTATACAAAAGCAAAGATGGTTATGAATTCATGTCTTTGGAAAGGCAATTCATGTTGCTTGACGAAGTGATAGACTAAGATTAAAATTCCCTTCAGTAACAAAAAGACAAATTACTTACACCTGTGGAGGAGTTAAGCGAGACATTTCTCCATGTACAATGTGTGTAGAGAGACTTAAGCAGACATTCTTAGCCTCACTCTGCCTATATTCAGGAGCAAGGTAGCTTCAGGTTGGAAACAATCTCAGAAAAGTCAAATGGCTCACATGACGTGACACTCATGCTGGCATGTTGCTTCTGTCTAGCCTGGAAGTTGCTAAATTGGAGATATATTTACTTTGTACCTGTTGCACATGAATTATTAAAAAAAGTTTCTCTCAGGCACTTAACCAGAAGGATTTATTAATCAATGATAAAGCAGAATTAATGATCACACAGAGATGACAGTCAAGCACTTTATTGTGGTTAACCAGTGGTCATGCACTCTATTATTACACATCTAACAATTAAGCCAGCTAGATGTATACAAAATGTCACTTAAGTTTGGTATATATGAAAATTGCATGCATATTAAAGTGTTCTGTACCTCTCTGTAAACATGAGATGCTTGGTAAAGAATCTTTCAACCTTGAGGAGTAAGCTTGAAAAGCGTCCTTGCTCAAAGGGAGATCACTGTGAAATCTCCTGCCATACAGAAGAGCTCAATGGGCTCTAGTGGCTGAAATTATTTATAGTGCAAGTTGTTGACGTGTAGTCAAACTTCTTTTTACAGTCATGCAAACATGATTTTTTTTTTTTTTTCTCTTTCTCTTTCTTAGTAATAGTTTCTCAAAGACACTGTTTCTGCTTAGGATTTCATGTTCTTGAATAGTCAGTTTCGTTCCTGGTAAGGCATGACTCTGGATGATTTTACAATGTTTGTGTCCAATTAGGTCTGCTTTTTAGCAATGCTTGAGCCAGGGTGCCACTGGCATGAAATAGAAGTGGGTGCAACCATCACTGTGCCATGCTGTAGAGCTGACTCATCCCTAATCTCCTAACTTGAGTGAAATACTGTGTGTACATTCAGTAGTCACAGTTGAAACAGCAGGTTTAAATAATTTTTGTTTCTTTGACAAAATCCACTCTGCCCTCCAATACCTATGTCAATAAATGAAATCCTTAGGGCTGCCCATCATAAAAACAATGTATCTGGAATCTTGCCATGGACTCACATACTGTTTAGGCAGAATCAACATGCTGTATTTCTGAGAAAACACACTGACTAAGCTGTCAGGAAAAATAACAGCTGTTTTCTTATTGTTTTTAGAAAAAAAAATATAAGATATAAATTTTGTTGGCAGTGATTGTCCATTAGTTACATGGTATGGTTGCAAACCTCACTATACAGAATTATTCAGTAGCTGCTGTGTTTTATGTGTTGGGTTGAGCAGTCATATCTCATGATTTTTCTTCTGGGTGATAAAACTATAAAAATTCCTTGCATCTCTAGGTCTAAATAAATAAATAAATAAATAAATAAATGCCATCAGGCATGCTGGAGATCAGGACTAAAAATGATTTTTTCAGCAATAAATATATTTCACCCTATTCTTCTGAAGAAATCTCAGTCCAAGTCTTTATGGCCATAGAAATTCCTAGAGGAGATTCTCAACAACTCCAGCTGTTTTTCCACAGACTTTATTTATTAAAGATTATTTACCAATTTTCCTGATCTGTCATCAGCTATTTTAATATTGTATTTTTTTTTTATTAGTATTCTATAAGTATTGCTTTGCATTTATCTAAATTGAATATTTCATAGCTCATATATAGCCCAATTTTCTCAAACTCTATGCAGTAATTTCTATCTTTTCTCAGGTTTGCAGTCTTTTCTAATTTGCAACTCTCTCCAATTGTTTTCTTTCTGTACAATTGTTTTCTTTCTCTAGAATTCCTGTTATGAAGATATTATGAAATAGCACTTTGCTGGATAGATCCTTTCTTACAGCATTATAAAACTTTCTAAATTTTATCTCAAAAGGTAAAATAATGTCCTAATCACTACATAACTATGCATTGTTTAATAAAAATAATAATTGACAAAATAAAAATAATTGTATGCAAAATATTTCTAAAACATCAATGATCTAGTAGTTAGCCAATCCCAGATGAACATATCAACCCTTTAAAACATCTTAAATCCAAGCTAGGTGCTTCTGGTTTTGCTGCTACATAAGATTCAAGTTAAGAAAGGTCAATGTTATGAGAGATGACAAATGACAATTCTTCTCTGATTAAGAAAGATCTATAAATTCCCTGGATAGGAGAAGGTAAATTCCAGTGATCTGTGAACACTAAGAACTGCTATGTAGCTGGGCTGAAAACAGTGACTTGTTTTTTACCAGCAGCAAATAATCATGACTGTGTAAAATAGCCAATTGCAAAGAAGGTTGAGAGAAACCCAGAGGTGGCAATGTGTATAAAGTACAGGACTCAGAGTCTTTATGAAAGATTAATTTTAGAAAGATCTGAATATAGTATTTCCCCGTGTGAAACAGTAGAGATGAAAATCAGATCACAGAATAATGATATGTATGTATTTGAGTTTTCCAGCTGAAATACTGGTAAAATATGCACATATGTAGCCCTATTAAAATTCTTCTTATTCAACCCTGAAGCAAATTTCAAGGAATCCACTACCAAAAGTGGTTTGCTAAGTTACTTCAGATGTTTTCAGATCCTGGTAAAAATTAATGGTTGTATCCAACAACTTTGCTCAAACTTTGAGAAACCATCTGTGAAATCCTTATGTCAAACTCATTTCTAGTTAATTTACCATATCATCATTTCCTCATTTAGACTGTGAATCTAGGGGACTGTAAGCAAGAGGTTTATAGAAGTGTTGGAATGTTGACCACTGCAGTGCTTATTTTCTTTTTGTCCATCCTGCTGCGTTATGCAATTCAAAATTATCTTGTAATATTGAGGGACAGGGAGAGGGAGAGGGAGAGGGAGAGGGAGAGAGAGAGACTACTAGAGACTAGCTAGTGTGAAAGGCCAAAAAGAGAGAAATAGGCCATGCTCTTCAATGAAACAGTTCTCTCACTAGTGCAATATTCATAGCTATAATCATCCATCTGTGAATGCCATTGCTACAGCGCATTATCTTTTCATCCTCACCAAAAAAGGAAGAGAAGGGAATAAAAGAAGGAAGTAATTCATTTGTCCTTTTATTTCCTGAACAGCAAGTAATTAAAATAGTTAGAATGCATTAATTTCATTGACATGAAAGTATTAGCTGGAACAGTCAATGTAATCCCAGCATTCAGACCACACAACTATCATCGTCTCCTTTTGCCTGTTGATTATGCTGACACCAGAGGCAGGATGAGTAGTCATTTTAGACAGCAATTGAGTTAGTCCTTTGTGAATGCAAACTGCAATTTAACACTGGACTTTAACAATTAAGAGATATCCAATTCATCACTACCACCTCTTAATGCTGTACATTAACAGCTTCTTCCACCAGGTGGAAACAGTGCAGTTCACCACTAGACTTCTTTCCTAGTCTTGCCTGCAGTGTTGAGACGCCTTGTATAACATGCCCTGTTTGAATAGGCATTGCATTCTGAATTAGACTAAGCAACTAGCATATATTTTTATTTTCATACTTTACAATAAAAAAGCTGGATGATAATATACTTGCTCTTCTGATCTACACTGTTGTTTCTCCTGTTCTTGTGTCTCTAAAAGCAGACAAATACTCATAAAGTCACAAAGTTAAGAATTTTTGAACTTTTGTAATTTTATGTACAGAAAGTCTTTTACTGTGTTTTATACTAGCTTTCATATTAAGGGATATTCATTTTGAATTATTAACATAAAAAACTGTCAATCAAATTGCTTACTTTTCTCATGAATTTTATCAGAGCTGGATCATAGAGATGCATCAAAGTAATACTGAAATCACTGGAATTATTCTAGTGAATCCAATGTGAATTGGATTAAATCCAAGGAAAAAAAACTTTTTGAACAAGAACTTCAGTAAGAAAAAAAAAATACTTTGTCACCACAGCTGTCAGCTTCCAGTTACTCTCACTTACAAATAATATATTCATTGAATTCTCTGTGATATCAAGACTTTCTGTGACAGGTAAATTATTGCTTATCCTAACACTTCTTCTTTTACAAAGCAACAACATTTTAGATCATGTGATATAAGTACATTGTTACCAATAAAAAGATTTTTATTTATTCACTCACAAGAATATCACATTTTCCCATCTCCCAAAAACAGGAAATAGCTCTACTGTTAAGAGAAAAAAGAGCTGTCAACATTTTTTAAAGTGATGATGAGCTTTGCTACAGAATACAGCAGAAATGAATGTTCCTACATTTTCTGCATTATTTTAAATGTGTCTGCATAAAACCTCTTAGAGTATTGAGCAGACACATACTATTCCAACTTTGGAAGCTCTTAGGGTATTATGCAGACACATACTATTCCAACTCAGGACATTTAGCATGGTGGAAGCATGTATTCCAGTCCTAGCTCATCTTCTGTTCATTCAGTCCCAACTTACAATCAGACTTATGTCTTATAATCAGACCTCCCCCCTTCCTAGACTTCACATTGCTTCTATATGCTCCTGGAGTCAAAAAAAAGCACCGGTACTCTATGTAAGTAGGAGCTAGGGCATCTGGAGGATGACAGCTTGTTACAGTAGACAGTGTATGGTTACCTGCTCTGTGCTTGAGCAGTATCAGCTTTGTGAACCATTAACATTAGTGAGATCTAGAGCAGAGGGGCAGATACAGGTCACAGGTTGAAGCTTCCTTTCTACAAGAGAAACAAAAAAGAGAAGTGCTGGCAGAGACGGGCACATCCCAGGTGAGACAGCCGTTTTATCTTTGTTCTGATGCATGTCAAGCAGATGCTTAAGCTGACCTCTTTGACTTTGAGAGGGGAGAGAACAGAGGAGCTTCATACTTTTGTAGTTAGAATTAGTCTCACTCAGGAAGCTGTAACTGTGTAATGGAAGACAGGGCTGTCTCTCAGCTGTAACCAGGATGCCCGTGTCTGGACCAGAAGCTTGCCAGGCCAGAATCCAAAGGAGAGACCCAGATCATATAGTGCAAGTGGTGTTAAAATAGATCGTAGTTTTTTAGTGAAGAAAGAAATAGAGCAAGAATGAGGCTGGTATTATGTTTTTAATGTATATACAAAAGAGCACTGAAAATGTTCCTGGGACATTAATTATTCAGAAGAAGTTCTAATGGAGTTTTTAAAAACAAAACAAAACAAAACAACAACAATAATAATAATATTAATAAAAAACAACAACAACAACAACAAAAACAACAAAATGAAAATTAAAAAAAAATAAAATCTGTATTTAACAGTTATTTCCTGTTTTTCTCTGCAAGAGACAATATTTATAATCAGAAGCCATCTACTATTTAATGAACATTGAGAATATGCTCAATCATTTTATTTTGTTCATGTGTAGGTTACATATCTAGTCAAATTATGCTCACAAATGGTAACTTCCTGAAAATTTTAACATAAATACTCAAAATTGTTCACTAGAAAACTAAGTCTTTGAAAGACATACTTTCTCTCATCACAGTATTTCTCTTCTGGAACGCTGAACTGATATAGAAGTATATGTGTATACTTCCAGGTATGGAGATAGAAGTGCAATATTTCCCATAGGTAATTAGATTAATAATTAAACCCAATATGTTGTCTATTTCTATGGACATAACAAGAAATAATTTATCACTTTCACTAAAACAAAATAGTTGATAATAAAGAAACCTTCACAGTTTCCACTCTGAAGTAGGCAGTTTAAGACAAATATCACTGTTAGCTCATATTTTTCATTTAAATATCTTCTTCACATTGCTGTTTGTTTAAATGCTTTCTTTTCTCCAGCCTTAGTAACTAGATTTTAAATTTCTCCAAATAGAGACAGATTTAATGTAGCTTTCAAAAAGCAGTTGGGTAATGCCCATCATCTTCTTCATAACTGTAATGCATTAACCAGTTTCAAATGAATTTGAGTCGGTTGGTGTCAGCTGTCCTGGCTTCTTGTGCACCCCCAGTCTATTTGCTGTGGGCAGCATGAGGAGCAAAGAAGGCTTTGATACTGTGCAAGAACTGGTAGCCATATCTAAAACATGGGTGTTATTGACATGGTTTTGGACACACATCCAAAACACGGCATCATACTAGCTGTTCTAATGAAAATTTACTAACTCAGCTAAAAAGAGTTCAATGGTACATAAATCAATAAATTGATTTTGTCACAGGCAGCCTCAAGGTTTCACAGCAGTGAAGCAAAATTAATTATGATAAAATAATAAATACCTGCTTGGACTTTCTGACCCAATGTAGCATGGCTGCCTGAGGGAAGAGAGGTGAAGGGGAGAGAGGTCATTCTCCACCTCCACACTGGAATGTTCCTTTGCTGCCAGACCTCCTTTGTCTACCAGCAGGAGGATGAAAGCAAACAAGGCCAGGAGGAGATGAGCAGGATACGTTTTCTCATTATTGAGGGAGAGAATACAGTAAAATCTCTGCACAGCAGATGGTGCTTTGGGTAGCTGCTCTGTTGCCATTGTGATTTTGCTGCCTCTCTGCTGCTGCCTTAGGCAACTATTTGGTCTGGACCTACAGCTGCCCCTGCCTTGGCACATATGCTCCTTACAGGTCTCATGCCAAGTTTAGAAATTCAACTTGGGAGCTGTCTCATATTCAAGTTATAATATAAATTTGAAAAAAAGATATTTAAAATAATTATCAAATTCAAAAGGTTATTTTTTAATATAGAATATATAATTAATGCAATATTTTAATTCAACCATCAGTGAAACAGTAATAAAAATATGATAAAATATAAATAAGTGCCTATGTTAGAAGGCTGTTTTTTTTTTTTTTTTTTTTTTTTTTTTTTTTTTTCTGACACTCATATTGAATTTAAAATAGGAAATTAACTACTCTGAAGTTCTCTTTGTGAATGTTTAATCAAAAATTACTTAAAATCTATAGTGAAAGGAATAAATGTAAAAGCTATATCAAACAAAATTCTAATAACTATATGCTAAGTGTCAAAAAAAAAAAAATTACACTTACAAGAAAACATTCTTGAACATTTCACTTACAAGAAAAAATATAAATGAGGATGTGCCAAATGTTTACAAATATTGAAATATTGCAAAAGAGCTCCCGTGACTCATGAGCGCATGAATACACAGGTATGAGAAAAAAGAAATAAATTAATATTTACTCATATACATTAAATAGAAATATTGTTACGGAATGACACTTTAAAAAGAAAAAAATATATGCTACCAGTGAAAGATGCACATTCCTGAAAATATTAACAGATTTTGAATCTATGTGCCAAGGAAAGTGATGGGACCAGTCTTGACTGATAATAATTTTGTCTTGATAACCTATTTCTAGACAGCAAAGAGCCCAGACAAAATCCTCTGGCCATATAAATTAGGACCAAAATAACTGACATAGTCTTGCAGTAACAGAGGTTTCAAACAGGATATAACGTGCTTGGAGAAACTTTTTTTTTTTTTTTCATTTTTTTATTTTTGTTTTTATTATTATGAGAACTCCTGACTACTTACTTTGATGGTCCAAGAATAAATTCAGGATGTTCATAATTAACATGTGAATGTGTTCCAGTGATAATATGCACATTATCCTTCCACCTAGCAGACAATACATTTTATCTAGAAAATATGTTCACCTGAAACTATTCTACCATCTAAAAGCAACTGGAAATTATAATAAATTCAAAACAGAGGATTTAAACTGAATAAAGTCACTGAATAAAAGGCTGTTCAGATGGCCTTGATGCCATGATTCTTATGACATAGTTCAAGCTGACTGTGTTAGTACCTGACAAATACGGAATAACTTTCTGTTTTGAGCTTCCCTGATGAGTCAGTGTGCCTTTTTTCTTTATTCTATATAGAATATAGGATTTAATTTGGATTTAATTGATTGCATATGGATTTAATTTGATTGCAGTTGTAACTTTGATTTGATAGGGGCATTGTTTAATTTTTTTCAGCATAATTTAAGTAACAGATTAAATTAAGATATTTATATGTTTAAAATCTGATTATTTATTAACTTGAAATCAAACTCATGGAAGCATACAGGTCTGTCTTTTCTATCAAAATTTCAGTAAGATTATCCAACCCTACAAGGTTAAAATGATATCCTAGTTAATGAATCTGTAAGCTGATACTTACTTGCTTTCAAACTTTCATGTATCTCCTTCAATTAACTCATTATCATCATCATTCTTTGTTATAAAAAGGTAAATGTTTTGCTTTCTTCGCATTTAAAAACCTAGCAGGTGAGATTTAGATTTATTTGCATTGGCAGAATTATCTCTTCTACAAATACCTTGTTCTCTCCCTTTATCTTACAAATAAAAAATGTTCTGTTTATTTAAACTGTTCTATATCATATAGATATCTATATATCTGTATCTATATAGCACTATATCTGTTCATGCTGCATTAAATGAAACAATTTTTTTTTCTCATGTGTATTCATGTTTCATGGGATAAACTGAGAGTATTAATGGCATATTTATAAATATATATATATATGAACTTAGCATTGCTGAAATGTGCAATGGCCACAAGATCACTGATTAGATTATTCTAAATACCTTAGAAAGTAGGCAGTAAATAATCTCTGCAATTGGAAATGTAATGTTTTGTTTTTTTTTTTTTTTCTTTTTTTTTTCTTTTGTTTTTGTTTTTTATCTGCAGAAAAAAAAAAATATGTGATTTTAATATGGACTTCAGGCTTCTTGAAAAGACTTCACTCTATGGGCCAGATAATACTTTTTGCAGAACAAGTGCAGTAGTAGAGCTTAGTGACACTAGAGGATCCTGTCAAATTGTACCTGGGTAAGTTTCAGGATAGGGCTGTATTCTTCTGTGTGCAATGGCTATGATTCTCAACAATAGCCAACGTGATTAAATGCATAAGCTTAAACACTGACACAGTCTTTTTCAGAGCTGGGGTCAATATGATGCAGAAGTTAAAGACAAATTATTATTTGCATAGTAACATAATTTACTCAAAAATAGCTATAATGGTGTCAGCTTTGTTTTCACTATTTTATACAAGTAATACTGAACTGCCATTTGACTCAAGAAAATAGACAAGTTTTGAGATGTGTTTTTCTTTGTTTGTTTTTGGTTTTAATAACAATATTAGAGCATCTTTTGTTATTTGGTTTTCAACAATATATGATCCCCAGTGATTTCCAGCTATTCTGGAAAAAATATCCACTTACATGTCAGAATTTGACACCAATTTCAGAGATTTACTGTATTACTCCTGGGCTTACAATCTTTATTTTGTTTTGCATTGACTTTCCCCCAAGTACAGCTCCAAATGGATTAAAATTGAATAGTATTATTTGTGACAAATCCCCTGCTAATGATGGAATAAATGCATTTGAGATGACTGGGTTTATTTTTAATAATAAAATAATCATGGACAAAGTGGCTTCTGAAAATAATATTCCCTGATTTAAAACTTTTGGACAGAATTATATCAATGCACTTACAACCAATCCCTCTTGATGATTGTTAATAATATTACGATGGAATAAGCTGGGGGAGGAGGAAAGGGGCTGCATCAACTTCCTGAAATCATTTTGCTGACAGTGGTTGCGGGGATGAGGTGAAGTTCAAATATACCTCATTGTCTGTTGTCTCTAGGGTTCTTTTAAAGACAGTAAAAAGCAAGACTGCTGATCTAAATCATCTTTTATGTAGTCTGGACATGGTCTTGTAGCACACTTCCACCAGGGATCTAGAAAACCCACCCTCTGCTTTGACACAATCTCCAGGTCCTCCTGTTCAGGGTCTCACAATCACCCCAACTTGCCAGCCTTCCACCTTCTATTAGGCTTTTTTTTTTTCAATTGACAGATTCACAAAATGGCCCCTTTGAGAAAAAAAAAAAAAAGGAAAAAAAAAAGAAAAAAAAAGAAAAAAAAGAAAAAAGAAAGAAAAAAAAAAGGGCTAAAGAGCTTCCTCCCATGAAATCATGAAATTAGGATGTGATAACATTGGCTAGCAAAGAAGACCACTGTTTGGAAGACCACTGTTGTCAGTTGTTATCCCAAACCACCACAGTATTCATTACGCTCTCAACATATAATATACTATGTAATAACAGTATGCAATGTGTAGGAGAGTTTTCCTCTATATATTTTAAGCAATTATTGTTTACGCATAAGATCTTTTCTTTCTTCTCCAAATCACTTTTTTTTTTTTTTTTTTTTTTTTTTTT
>NC_048897.1:13614707-13777031 GCF_011077185.1 Oxyura jamaicensis | reverse complement strand
CTGTGTTTTTGTGTTTTTTTTTCTATTTTTTTTTAAAAATTTTTTTTTTTGCAAAATATTTTTTTTTTTTTTCCCAAATACTTTTTTTTTTTTTTTTTTTTTTTTTTTTTCCTACTGGCAAAGGAAGGTTTTCTTTAGAGTAGAATTGTTATCACATGAGAAATCTGTGCAGTCTTATACCTCAAAGTTCCAATAAATTATTTCATACAGATGTGGTATATGACTGATTATTGAATAGCTGGATTAGGATTTCTTACTTTCTCATAAAGGTAAAAGGGACAAACTTTACAATAAATAAGGGAACTATGAATTATTTTAAAAATATCACATAGTTTTATAATTTAAATTCAAAGATAGTGTAACATTTTTCAAAAGGATTAAAGCTCTCCAATGACCTTTTCAGAAGTTACCATTTCAGCTAGGGCTATATCAACAAAAAGCTGTAAGTATCTAATATGGTTGCATGAACAGTTACTGACTAATTTGATGTATTAAATTGAGATGCATAAAATTTCATGCCCTCTCATTTCTGCCACAAGGCTTCCCTCAGTTAAAATAATTCTTGCCAAATGTAAAAAAAATGCAGCTATAACTCTCTTGCCAAATGTAAATAACAGCAGCTATAACTTTCATCTAATCAATTATGACATTCATTGGTAAGATGTAAGGTTCATTTTATCTGTGGTACTGGTACTGGAAGTTGCTGGCATTCATCTGTCTAATAAACATGAATGAGAAGGAGATTGTGATGTCCTTTTACCCCAGAGCTTAATGGCTACCATATGTACTGAGGTGTGAAAATTCCAGCTTTGTATCTTTTTATTGTTGTTGCTTGGGTAAGCTTGATTCCACATTATCTTACAAGCAGAAAAGTTACTGTTTATAGGAAAAGGAACACAATCTCTCTTGGTGAAGACATTCCATCTTGTACAAAACAAATATTACTGCAACAGGAACCAAAACCTAAGGATGAAATTACCACCGGTCTGCTGGAACTCTAAGGTGTCAAGATCATCCTTGTACTTTCTCCACAGACAGACAAAAGGGGGTTTAAATGCAAAATTTTCATGCCATTGTAGAACACAAATCATAGTTTTTGGCACTTTAAAGAGAAAAGATGCAGGATGAATAGCCAAAACAGAAAAACAATTCAAAAAAATGCAGGCTTGACTGCAGACAACTCACAGGCAGCAAACACTGCAGTCCTTGTGGGTCCTCAGGGAGTTTCCATTCCCTCAGCTGTGTCCAGTCCACTCCCAGCTCCTCCCAGTAGCTCTAAGATCTCTTGGCCTTCCCTTCTCCAGGCTGCACAAGCCCTTTTCCTGCCCCCTTTCTCATACCTCGTGCTCCAGAGCCCACCACCTTGGTTCTACCTGTTGGACTTGCTTCAGCACATCAGTAAGTGCAGGTGTCCCAAGGAGCCCAGAACCAGACACAGAACTTCTGGTGCAGTCTCACAAGTGTCAAAATAGAAGAGAAGGATCATTTCCTCAGACCTGTTTCCTATATTTCAGCAGTTTATTATTATTATTATTATTATTATTATTAATTATTAATTTCCTACTTTAACTCATTGCTGACTAGTGTTCAGCTCTTTATACATCAAGACCTCTAGGTCCTCTTCTGCAGAGCTGTGTTCTAGCTGGTCAGTCTTCAGTCTGTACTGTTACATGGTCCTTCATGCTCTCAGGAATATTTGGCAAGTTGTTATATTCACAAGATTGATATCAGGCCTGCATTTTGGGAAACTGTAAATGGTCTTCTAAGATTACCTCTATAACAAAGTTACTGATGCACAAGAGGGCAGTATGTCACAAGAAAATCTGGCATTGAATTTATAAAGTACGCTTTGCTGCTGCTTCTAGCATAGAAATGTTTCGGGGTTGATATATCATATTTTAAAACCAGTCATTGAGCCAATTTAATGAGCCCAAGGATATGAACAAATTAAATGTTTTCCTGCATTTTCCAGCCTTTACATCTTTATTTACTACACAGGCTTTGTATATATTATTTCAAACTAATGCATAAAGGGAATTCTGCCAACAGTAATGGTAATATTACATTGCTGTAAGCTGCAGCCAGCACATGATAATGGCAACAATTGACTCAGCAGCATGGGCTATTTCTGATAGTCCAAGGTCACCTTTAAACAGCAGCAAAATAAACTTCAAAAAACATGTTTTCAGACACACTGAGGATTCTGGAACAGATTTTCTCCTTGTGTGGAATTTTAAGAAATAAGAAAAGACATAAGAAAGATTTGTGAAAAATGTTCAGAGTATGAGATTCATATAATTTCTGGTGAGTTTTTTTTCATTGTAGGACTAAAATCTTCTGACATGAAATATTTCAGAAAGGCTGTCATAATCTGGCTGCCCAGCTCCTACATTTCACTCATAGTCCTTCTTCTCAGAACTATCTGTATTGAGAGCCCAAGACATCACGCCAACAGCAGGCTCAAATCTTGAAAAGTGTGGTGGCTGTAAGATCTATGAAGAGTCTTTGCATCCCAACAGTATACCTGTGAGAATTTTCAGTCTGTGCCACATGAAGTCAATATCACTTCGTAGATAAGTTCTCTTTTGCCAGCCTTCCTGAC
Organism: Oxyura jamaicensis; assembly: GCF_011077185.1. Taxonomy (NCBI): domain Eukaryota; kingdom Metazoa; phylum Chordata; class Aves; order Anseriformes; family Anatidae; genus Oxyura; species Oxyura jamaicensis. The sequence goes on along the minus strand of NC_048897.1, from coordinate 13,774,429 downwards.
AGTGTTGCACTGACACAGTTACAATTTGCTGCCTGTGCCTTTTGGATAAGTAAATAATTTCTGAGCCAGTTACAGGTCAGATAGCACACTCATACCAATTGTACCAGGTTTTCTCATTGAGTAGTCAGAGTAGCTCTCGATCTGGGATCTCTGATTTTAGAGTTTTAATTCTTCATTGCCTGACCTGGTTCTTGGAAGAAAGGTCTGAAATACTCAGATTCAGCAGGCAGGTGAGTTTGTCAGTCATGTCCTGATGGCTGCTAAGGACTGAGTTTTCTGAGTTTTGTCCTTTGATTTTGTGTTGGACTCAGTCCAAAGATTTGAGAGACCATCTTGTATGTCAATGCATATACATTGCATGGATATGCACACAAAAACCCCATTATTTTCTTTTCCAAAATCTCATATTTTTGCACATAACTTGATCTTTCCCTACTTAAGAGTATTACTTTGAGGCAATTTTCTTTATTTTATGACTCTACTCAATTTATCCAGTGTTCCAGACATTTTAGACTTAACCAAATGTTTTATCTCCTGTTGTTGGTTTGTGTTCTTTTTTTGTTTGTTTTCTTTTATTTATTTATTTATTTATTTAAATTTCTCTTGGATGTTACATTCACTGTAAGAGATTGAACAGGAAAACAAGAAAATATGTTGTAAAAACATTCCAAAGTTGTGTTTACAATGTTTTCTGTAAAAAGCAGAATAGCACAGGCTACTGTTTGTATGTCCAAAATCTGCATTTCAGCGCATCTGTTTGGATTGCCTTGTGCTGTGAATACCAGAAAAACAACTTTTAAATAGATGCAACATGTTATATTCCTCAGCCTGGTTCCTGGTGAACTTACATGGTCACACTTAGGGCTCAGACAGAACTAGTAGGAAAGTTCTGTGAAGTTCACTTAGCCTATTTGCAAAGCAGTACACTGTTAATAGCCATTGCATTTATAATTGCTGGGGTCTGAGTTTCCAGATTTGAAAAAAAAAATAAAAAAAAATACAATGTTTCAATCACATGGCACAGGCAGTCCACTAACTGGCACTAACTGGAGTTAAACAAAATACTTGCTTAGCTTGCCTATCAAGCTCAGCACAAGTTTCCTCAGGAAAACCACTCAGTGCGAATAGCAGATGGCATTTATCAGAAGAGATGCTCAGACAATGGAATAAGACTGAACAAAAAAGGCACACCTTCATTCATAATCATGAATCCATAATCCGGTACAATTCCTGTCTCTATTTTTTGTAGCAAATTATCCTTCTCTGTGGTAAGTTCCAGTAACAAAGTTTTTGTCTATGCTAATACATCAAACAAACAAACAAACAAAAAATCAGGTAAATAAAAGCTGAGGAATTGAATGGAAATTGCATATGCACCATGATTTCAGTTGAAAATGCATTAAGTGAAGGAGGAATTGTGGATAAGGAGAAAGACCATAACTCATATATGTTTGTTTTACCTTGTATTTATATACATATTTTATTTTTATTGTTTGCTTTGCATTGAAAGAGGTTGTGGTAATGTGCTTTCAGAAGAAGAAAAAATGACAGTTAAATGATCTGAATATTCTATTGTAGAAAACAAAATGAAAAACTGGGTAGAGAATGGCTCATGAATTTCAAAAGGAGCTCATGAATTTGCAAATGTGTCTGCTTAGTGCAGATAGTAGAAACACCTCCTCAGACATCATGCTCTATAATGTACTTTGACACGGTCACTTGAGAAGCAGTAAATGAACTGCAGTCCTTGTCCAGAATGCATGATCAAAGGGGAGCAGTCCCAGTTGTGCCAGGCTTAATTCACAAAAAAAAAAAAAAAAAAAAAAAAAGGCCTTAAGGCCTTAAGGCAAGCTTATCCAGTCTCTAAAAGGATTCCATGAACTGTTTGAGGACAGCAGCTTTTCCATAGCAAGTAATCCAGAGTCTGCAGACGAATTTCAGAGAACAGGACACATCTATTTTTTGCACCATCTGGGCACAAGAAAATGTTCAATTTGAACAGCTATTAGCAGGATGTCAAAGTAGATTTTGTTTCAGAATCTTCAGGCTTTAGGACTGTGTTTCATAATAAAAAGTATAGAAGTTGACTCTATCTTTGTACAGAAAAATATTAATAGCCCTATTCAGATTTCTTTTTGCTTTACTTGATGTATTTGGATTAAGTATTAAAATACAGAGCTACATCTCAAGAGTTTCTGAACTATTGCTCCAAACCAGAACAGAAAAATCTCAGATATTTTTCCCACCAGCTTCAGTGGGAAACAAACTCTTCCTTTCCTACTACAGTGCCTGACTTTTAAGGTCATTACTTTTTCTCTTTTATTTCTTAGCTCTAATTTCTTTATTAATAATAATTTTATTTTTAAAACACAGCTTCCAGACTGCAAAACAAAGAATTACATGTTTTCAGAATGTTGAGACTTACATAAAATAGCAACATTTAAATGTAAGTAAAGAAACATAAAGGTATGACTTGACACTTCTGAATAAATTTTTTATCAGTAGAACTCCATATACTTCTGGGATTATTTATAACAACAAGATTAATACAATATATAACATTTGTAATAAAATTTGTAATAATATCACAGATCTATCTCATTTTGTCTACTACTACTATGATAACTATATAGATGTTACTCTGTGTACAAGAGCATTTTTTTTTGTTTTTTTTTTTTTTTGGTCATGGAAACTGATCCACATGGAAATCACTGGTGTTGCAGATATACACCCATGATTTTTCAGGATCCAGCTGTACTGTAGAGGTCTGACAATAGCAATTTCCCTTACATTACATTCAATACATCTTAAAGTTACGGTTGCTGTAGACCTGTGATTATGAAATTATTTTTCATCTTTCCTTCTTAACACCAGTGTAACACTTATGGCTGTGAAGAAAAGCTTGTATGTATGACCCAGTTTTATGCTGACAGCCCAAAACCAGTCTCAAAAAAATAATAATCATGCATCACTCTAACAACTGTAACAAACATTTCCTTGCAGATCTTACCTACTTTTAAAAAATGCACATTTACTATTTGTCATTTAATTGCATACTTTTTTATTATTTAATATTATACTTTTTTCTTAAATTATTATTTTTTGATGCAGAATCCAAAATCAGAATTGAAGTAACATTTCAAAGCTGTGATACCATCAATTAAGTTGAACAAGAGGAGAGCAGACATGTAAATATCTCTTGAAATATAATGGCAGGGGATGAACATCCTACTTATAGTAAGGAAAGAAATCAGATATTATGTGAATTATTTTTTATTAACAGTGGTGTACTTTCTTGTACTTCACCACCATTTTACTGTATTTGGACCCCATTTGGAACCCATGGATCTGTAATTTCCATTATACAACAGTAGTAGTAAAAATTTCTGGAACTGATATATATAGCAGGATTTTCTGAAGGCTTTTAAACTCTACATTATTAATATTGTATTATGCAGAGAAAAAGCAGATAAAAGATATGTTTAATTACAGATGATTTTTCACCTTTAAACAAACAGCTATCAAAGTAGCTAATGGCTACTCCAAACACAATACAGATAATAGCTTGCATTAAACTTGCTCATTCAGATTAAAAGGCAATAAAATAGAAATATTTAGAGATTAAATTCTTCTAGTTGAAGATCCATTCACTTCAATATGGAAATTCAATTAAATCTAAACTCAAATTAAATTGAATATTTTTCAAGAAAATAACTTTTGTTTTTGAAAGATAAAAGTTTCCTATTACACTATCAAGTTTACTTGTTTCATCTATGTTTATTATTTTCAGGGTTTATGAGAGAGACTTTTCAGAAGGTAGCTACTGATTCATCAGGGATACAGCACTTTTATTGCTATCATTAATGTCTATATTCTTAGGTTTTGTGTGTTGGTGGGAAAGACCGCTGCAAAAGGAAATAAATAGAGTGAAAGACAGAAGGGAATAGTGTCTGATTTCCAAAAGTCATTTCCTAGTATTGCTAAACCTCTGCCTTTGAAGAAATTAAGAACATATGCAGTTAATTCCTTATATTTTCCTTCTTTCCTATCATGGCTCTTAGCTGTGAAGGAAAACACTAGGTGAAACAAGAAGAAATAAGAGTTTTATTTCTTGCATTCTTTCTTAAAATAAGTATTTTGTAGCTGAATCCACACAGCATGCATAGAGAAAACCAGGGACAGTAAGCATAACTAATACACAACAAAGACATATATTTAATCCATAAACTTTAATTTGACCATTTTAATGGCTGTTCTTTGATACAGTTGCAAACAATTTTTATAAAAGTCTTTCTTTTTTTTTTTCTTTTTTTTTTCAGAAAACTAACAATAAAACAGCAATTCTGATTTTTTTCATTTCAGTGTTTATATGGTGTCAGTCCATACCTTGTATGTGATCCATCATCAAACACTATTCTGAACAGTGAGTGATGAGTTTTGCTACAAGTTCTCTGTGGAATTTATCCCTGTACAAAATCCAAGTCCTTCACAAAAAGTATTGATTTTCACAGTACTTACTATACTGTGAAACATTATTTCCCATTTTGAAGGTGATAGACAAAAAACATCATTAGCTTTAGGTTCATAAATTGGAACACTTATTGAAGTTGAATTTTTGTGCTGCCAAGCATTTTCTAATACCTACTGTTGCTGAAGTAGAGCTGTATCTGTATATAGTTGGGAAAGTGCAACTCAAGTTATTCTGGGTATCAGAAAGGAACACTGTAGGGACAGAATTGCACTATCCAGGGAAGCATTTACCTGAAACCGTTTACCTCTTTTTCCAGACACTATGTTTGTAAAAGGCCAAAAAGATGAAGTTGCAGAAGGCTGTTACCTTTGCAATACTACTGTACCTGGAATTAAGCCAGGTTGCTACCTTTGCAATACTATTGTACCTGGAATTAAGCCAGAGATCTGTGGAGAAAAAACAAGTTGGTGACATGATTGCAAAATACTGAATCACAAGACTAAGAACATCAGTTTCAAAATGACAGTACATAAACACACAGTACATAAACACACCTTCCCAACTTTTAAATTCTTGACCTTAGACATTTAGTGTGCACATGGATAGATATACACACACACACACATATGCTCTACATATCATAGAATGGCTTGGGTTGGAAGGGACTTAAAGATCATTTAAATCTACCCCCCCCCCTCCCACCATAGGCAGGGATGTCACGGTTGCCAAGGTCATCATCCATCCTTGTTGTGAACACCTCCAGGGATGTTCACATCCACATGTTCTCTTGGCAACCCATTCCAGTGCTTCACTACCCTAAGAGTGAAGAATTTCCTCCTAATGTCTGGCCTAAATCTATTCTCTTTTAGTTTAAGACCATTCCCCCTTTTCCTATCATTACCTACTTGAATAAAGAGTCCTTCTTGATCTCTTTTATAAGACTCCTTTAGGTATTGAAAGGCCACAATGAGGTCTCCAGAACCTTCTCTTCTCCAGGCTGAACACTGCAAGCTCTCTCAGCCTTTCTTTATAGGAGAGGTGCTCCAGCCCTCTGATCATCCTTGTAGCTCTCCTCTGGACTCACTCTAACAGGTCCACATCTTTCCTGTGCTAGAGGCCCCAGACCTGGATGCAGTACTCTAGGGGGGGGCCCACAAGGGCAGAGTAGGAGGTAACAAGCCCTTCTCTTGATGTGCTGGCCACCCTGCTGCTGATGCAGCCCAGGACACAGTTGGCCTTCTGGGCTGCAAGCATGCACTGCTGGCTCAGGTTGAGCCTTTCATCTACCAGAACCCTCAAGTCCTTCTCTGCAGGGATGTTCTCAATTAATTCTTCTCCCAGTCTATACTCCTGTCTGGGATTGCCCCAACCCATGTGCAGCACCTTGCACTTGGACTTGTTGAACCTCATGCTGTTCACATGGGCCCACTTCTTCAGCCTGTCCAGGTCACTTTGAATAGCATTTCTTTCTGATGATCTATCTATTGGTCTATTTTATATCTATATTTCTCTCTATATAGATATGATATACATATATATATGACATCTATATCATATTTCATATATATATATGCATATGCATAAAAGCATCACAAGCTGAAAAGTGTAGACCCAAACATTTTGACATAATTACTATTAGTTTATGGGTATATGTGTTTTTATTTAGTTTAAGATGGGAAATCAATAATATCACAATTAAGATTGCAAAGATAATTTGATCAGAGAGATTTTGATTGTGGATTAAGATAAAGACTACTGAAGATGACAGTTTTGTTTTTACAGACTGCACACTGGGAACTGTAGTGAACAAAATTGGTAAGACTCCATCTTTAATCTTCTGTCTAAATGCTACATTTCTCAACAATATATGTGTGTAATAACTACGGTGAAGTTATTTAAGTAATTGAATGGAAAAATCTTAAGGGAAACAGCAAGACAAATTGTCATACTTCTTATGCTCAACATTTGATCTACATTTTAAGGTGACGTATTCTTTTGCTTCAGTCAGAATTTGTTTCATGATTTATAATATGAAATCAAAATTGCATATAAGATAAAAATGTAGAGTTTTCTTTTACTTCTGTACAAACAGCCAACTAAGAGGATGAAGTTCTGTTAATTCAGATATCTTAAGCTGATTTTTTCTCTCACATGCATTAGTGTAAACACAGTTACTCCATCACTGAAGATGATATGGATGTGGTTTTAAAGATGAACGCAGGTGGTTATAAAGTGTGAGCTTAGAAATACTGAGGTGATTTGTCTTCAGGATTGCATTAATACCTTGTCCTAAGAAGCAGGATTTGCTTTCTGAAAACAGCAGGTTCCCACTGGAGAGTAAAAACACAGGATCCAGGAAGTCAGTATTATTTGACAAAAATCATCCTCCCCTAGATAAAGAGTTGTATCATGTACAAATGTGGCTCCTTAAGCATACTTCCAAAAATATCTTTAAAATGTTATCCTTTTAAATTTGAACTTCATTGGTAGAAAGGACACTTTTTTCACTTTTTTTTTTTTTTTTTTTTTTTTTTAATCCCATTTCTCTTTGATACATTCGAAGAGGAAGAAGAAAAATAGATTTCAGCAAATGCACCCACTGTTCCAATCACTTGCAAAACAGTAGGAGTTATTTTAATGGACATGATTTAAACTAGACCTTTACCAAGCATGACCTTCTATTTAAACCTGCAAAGTATAATGTAAAAAATCTTATGTTAAAGCATAGCTAAGAAGAATGAAAAAAAAGGTGAAGAAAAAGGTATAACTAATTAAGCGCAAGCATAATTTCTTAATACAATATTTTATTAATGTAATTAATCATGTTTAAAAAAAAAGTGAAAAAATATCATGATTAGTAACTCATTTCTGAACACTCGTTTTTTAAAAGACAAAACTAGCAATTGGATAAATGTTTTCAGTTTAATCTTTTGATATGCAGTAACAACACTTACTTCCTTTCACTGGAGTTAAGAAATGGCCTATTTGATCACTGATTAGAACCACAGGTTTCCTTGAAGGGTTAATCTTGTTTAAACAGAAATGCTCAAGGTATATATGTGAGCATCAACATTCAGGAAATAAACAGACGAGATATAGACCAAAGTCTGTAGGACTGAATTAAAATAATCCACAAATATTTACTCAAAAATTTTGCATGTGTTTTAAGAGGCCTGAGAATTGGGTAAGATGTAACCATAATTAATAAAAAAGAAAAAATCCTAATATTGAGTAGAATGTATTCAAGTAGATTTATGTGATTATTTCATAAAATTTGCACAAACTATGATATAAAACCTTCAAACGCCTGGGAAGTTTGCAATCTATTTTTCATATTTACTTTAAAAATGACAGAATAGATCATATGGTGTCAGACGTGAATTTCTTCAGATGGAAGTTCATTTTTTTGGCTAAATAACTGATAGATGATAAGCAATTGTAGTATCTTCCAATTTCAGATACTTTGGTTCCTGAAGGCCTGTTATGTTGTTATCTCTTCACCTTACCTCTGTTAGCTGAGGTAATGTGATCTCCAATGACAGGGTCAGATGGCTTTCAGAGGCTGCTGGGACTGGGACAACCTCTAGTTCAAATGAGGAGATATTCCTTACGATCACTGGCTTTTGCAAAACTGGCGTCAGAAGAACTCCTGGACCAAAATGGCTAGCTCTTTACTTTCATCCCAGCAGGCAACATCAGATATTGATTTGCACAACTTCTGTGTGAGTCCTAGAGCCATTTATTGCAATGGACACAGCTAAAGGTATTTAATATAGATATCTAAGCTTCAATCTTATCTCTGTCTTTTGCTCTTGATGTTTTGAAATATAACAAAAAAAGTAATTTTTCAAAATCTTCTGTAGGCAGCATAGAATATGTGTATGTGCAGTTTAATATTCACTTTCTGAGATTCTTTGTATTTATATATATATATATTTCATTCATACTTAATAATAAATATGAATAAGGTAAGAAAAGAAACCATTGTGAAATAACACACTAATTCTGGTGGGTACAAAGTTAGATCTGTGGCATTTTTGGTTTCTGTGTAGCTATGCAATGTTGCTTGATTTCTATTTTATTTTTATTTTTCACTTTTTCAGCATAACTGTTCAGTTACACTCACCAAGATCTTAACATGTCAGCCTTGATGAAAGGCAACTGAGAACTTCAGACCCTGCTTACTACATTCAGTGAAACAGTCCAAGACCATTCAAAACTGTGATAAGGCAGTCAATTTTACTTTTTTTTTTTCCCTCTTCCTTGATCTTTACATTTTTCATTCCTCCTAATTTTCAAGGGTCCTCAGAATTTCTCTGCATAGAGACTGAAGTATGTCAGAGTAACCTGAATAGATTTTTCTACTGTGCCCTGTACTGAACTGACACTTTAAAGCAGTCCTCAAGGAAAGGTCACTTACAATCTAATTTAAATCACAATGTAATGAGTACATTTAAGGAACCAGTACAAGGATAATGATTATGTGAAATACAGTTTGATTGAGAGAACAGCTAATAGAAAAGAGATCAGAATTCACAGAACCATTAATGCTATGGATAAAAAGGATATTGATGTTACCTGCCCCAAGAGAAGATAAATATATCTCTAGCATTTCTGCTTTGAGAACTCACACCATTTATTTTGTAGTCTTCAACTCTGACAGCAACAATAATTAGCACTGATGTGAAAACAATGGCATCTAATTATTGCCACTTAAGTGGACTGAAGTGAGCATGCTTAGGTTTATATCTAATTAGAAGAACCAGGATAACCTCAGGACACAGCAAACCAGTGTCTTGCTTTGATATAAGTTATACTCAGAATAGTGTTTTTTTTTTTTTTTTTTTTTTTTTTTTTTTAACAATTGTCATTTACTCACAACTAGATCTCAGCAATCACAGAACCACATCTTAACTCTACCACCAAACCCCAAGAAAACACTGTTTGCTATGCTAGTACTTGCTGGAAGTTAAAAATTATTTCTAGGCTTTTCTGTTTATCAGAATGATAAAAAATCTTTGGACCTCAGAGTATTAGAAATGGAATATAGGAATAGATGTAAGACAACTTGCATTGTCAAAATAGAAATTCTGAACACATCAGACCTAACATTTTGAAATCCTTAGAGGTCTGAGATGCAGGCACATCATATTGTAAACAGGAAAATAGAATACTTAATGACTACTGGTTAAATTCTTTTCTTTGTCTCTCTCTATGGATCTTGAATTATTTTGGTAATATCAAGTCTATTAACATAGTCATAATAAAATATACAATTAATTAACAGAAATGCTACTAAATTTGTCTTGGTTTAGTTTTGACCAGGGCGAGGCTTTGTTGTTGTTGTTGTTTTCCTTTCTCATATCTCCACACTTGGTGGAGTGCTATCTGTTAATTCCTAAATTACACACCCAGATGAGAACACACCGCTGTATCATAGAGATAGTACTGTTCTTTTTTCCATACAGGAATTTCTGGTGTCCAACTGTCATCTACCTTTACTGTCTTAGAAGGCATGATATTGAAACATGATATTGATATTATGATGCTTTTTAAAGAACAGTTCAAACTCTCCTCTTCTTTTTTTTTTTTTTTTTTTTTCTTCCTCAGATTGACATACAGTTTGAAGACACTTTTGAGATACTTCCAGGACATAGGTAACAAAACCACTTCCAGTCATTTCTTACTCCTCTTTGTCGATGTCCACATTTTCATGGTCTGTAAGGTTGGCTGACAAGTTCAACATCCCTTCACATGTTCTCATTTTTTTTTAAAGACACATTCATATGTCATTGAGCTCAATAAATACTGCAGTTGCCTTGAGTGTTCTTACTGTTACATTATTCATCTTCCACCCCTTATTTATATTACTTGGAATGTGCCATTAATATCTTTTGTTGTTGGGATTTTTTAGCCTGCTTCACTCCCAAATGCAAACTTAATATCTATACTTTGGAAAAAAAAAAAAAAAAAGCATTTTGAGACTTACCATATTCATAGCTCTTTTTTCCAAGAGACAATACTCTTTTACTACTTTTTCTGCCTTGTCTGCTAGATATGCTAGATATACAATACTGTCAATATAAGTTTGTTATAACTATGTCCTTTCCATTGCATTCCTATATTATTTCTAGCAACTTTATTCTTTATTTAACTTATTTTTCAAAATACACTAAATTTCAATATTTCAAAATTGAGTGACCTTTTTTTTTTTTTTATGGCAGGAATGATTAACTCTTCTTTGTGTAACTTTGCTTAACTTATATCTATAGCAACTTACATAAATGCCACATATATCTCTGAAATCAGATAAAATATCAATGTCATTGTTTGGGTGATTAGAGAATACACTTCACACAGAAACTTGGTTTGCCTTCTCAATTGAAGGTCAGAGCTATTATCTCCTTAAACTGCATCCTGCACATCACAATCAATCTGTCAGAATTCTTATACCTGCCCTTTGCTGCTGCATAGAAGAATTTAACAGAAAGCAGCTAATCAATAGTAGTTATGTACTGTAGCAAAGTGAGGAGCCACATTGCTTGTGAAGAATGTTTAAGGAAAAAATAGTTAAATAACTCCTCTACATGACTAGCAACCTCAATTTTGAAGGACAGTTAATATATTATAATTCAGAGATACAACTGTGTCCTGGTTTCGGTTAGGACAGAGTTATTTTTCCTCCTAGTAGCTGGTAGGGTGCTATGTTTTGGATTAGGATGAGAAGAGTGCTGATAACACACTGATGTTTTAATTGCTGCAGAGCAATGCTTACACTAAGCCAAGGACTTTTCAGCTTCTCGCTCTGTCCTGCCAGCGGGCAGGCTGAGGATGCAGCAAGAGCTGGGAGGGGACAGACCCAGGACAGCTGACCCAAACTGGCCAAAGGGGTATTCCATACCATCTGACGGCATGCTAAACAATATATAGGGGTGGCTAGCCAGGGTGGTGTGCCAACTGCTCGGGGATGGGCTGGGCATAGGTCAGCGGGCAGTGAGCAATTGCATTGTGCATCACTTGTTTCATAAACATTATTATTATTATTATTTCCTATCTTAATAAACTGTCTTTATCTCAACCCACAGGCTTCACTTTCCCATTTCTCTCCCCCATCCCAGAGAGGGAAGGGGGAGGGTGAGTGAACGGGTGGCTGTGTGGTGTTTAGCTGCCGGCCGGGTTAAACCACAACAAACTGAAAGAACAGATTAAATTCTGATGAAGAAACCACTCTATTTTTTCTACATTAAAAAAGTAATTAATGCATTAACTTAATTCTATTTTTTTGCATATTGCATTTAAAGAGTAAAAAATATACATATTCAAAAGAATTTTGGGATTTTAGAGCTTTGTTTAACTTAAAATTTATATCCCAATAATAAGCAAACAAATTATGTAATAGATAAGTATGTTGATAGCATAGCCCATGATTAGTCAGTTACAATAAATTAGTAAGAACAATCGCAGATTCCTCATGTTTCTTAACAAAATTAATTTGTTCATGTTTTCTTCATGTTTTCTTTGTTATTGTAACAGAAAAAAAAATTGTCCTAGCTTAATGTACAGAGTGTTATTGAAGAACTGTAGAAAAAAAAACTGCTGTTAGAAGATGTGTTAGAAAATGGCAGAGTATAAGCTAAAACAGAAGTGACAATGTAAAATAATTGCGTCTAAAACAGAATGACCATGAAATAAGAGTTAGCTGGTATGGTCATTGTTTCCTTTTTTTTTTTTTTTTTTTTTTTTTTTCTACAAGTGACTTTCCTAATAATTTATACATTAAATATTGTACTTGGGAGAGAAACAGCTTTTACAGAACCATATAACATACATCATAACTGTCTAGCATAGCTTTGGTGGTTTTTAAAAGACCACTGATAAATAGAACTGTTTATCAGTTTTAATTACTTCAAAAGACAATAGTCATGATTTAATAATTCCATGTAAAAAATCACACATACTGATTTAGGAGGAAAGAAAGAAAAAAGAATAATGAAGCAATATTACCTTTGTTTTTGTACTTTCTCCTTTAAAGAATAGTCATGCTTGAATTCGTGACAGAAAAGCCATGAAATGCATGCTTTTTTTCTTTTCTGTAAATTCTGTGTACATATATTATTAAAGAACATAAAAAACTATGGTCTCTACTATGCAGCCCCAGATCTAATTTGTACTTTAGAGCAACAAGAATTAGGTGACAAAAACTTTTTTGCTCTTTGAGTAAACATTTCTCAGAGTAATTGTCAAGTCTTGAATTACTGATATTTGCAACTAAAAGTGACTTCTGGAAATCTCTTTCTCCTGATAAATTGGAAACAAACAAACAAACAAAAAACTTAGATTGGTATAGCTGAAAATTTATAGGCAGAAAAAAATGCAGTCATTCAATCTGACCTCACCAGTTATTTCTAAGTAGGGGAAAAGCATTTTCTAACCCCAGTTATGGTACATGTTCTTTAAGACTCATTTCAGAAGCACTAGAAATAGCACTAATGTTTCAGCTCATGCTAATTAGGGACTTTTTATCATGTTACTAGACAAATACCCTACTGTTTGCTTACAAAACAAATATCCTTAGCTGTCTAGTACAGGTAACCTCATCTTTCATTATTTTTCTGAGATACAAATAATAAACTGGGGTACAAAAATTCCTTAGAAAAAGGAACATTTTAATGTAAAAACTAAATCATTTATAGAACCATATAGCATATTAGAAATGTGATGTACTGAGCATATTAGAAATGTGATGTACTGGGTGTGTTTTGAGACTACTGTATGCTCATGTGAAACAAAATTTCTACATAGTCATTTTGCACACCTGTAAATTGCTTTTCCTTTCCATACAAAGTCATGGACACATATTAGGTGGGTGAGAATGAGTCATACATGTTCACAGTCCAAACCCCAGGGACAGTGCAAGAGAGAGGAATATTTACACAAAAACAGTTGTCATTTTCATAGAAAACTATGAATACACAACCAGGGAGAATGGGATAAAAAAAACATCTAAACCAAAACAAAGCAAATCCCCCAAACAGAGGCTCCCTCAGGCCAGTGTCATTGCAGCATTGTTTTGTTTGCAAATCCACAGAGATATAATGTATTTGAAACATAGCTGAAACTGACTGTAGTGATTAATGATCACAACAAACTGATCCAGTAAGCCACATGCATTGCCTTGCCTAACTACATGGTTGCTCAAATTATTTTAACCAATAGATACAATTTTTAATACCCTTGATTTTAAATTGACATTGGGATTCTAGCTTTTACATTGAAAAATCAAGAAAACACCTTCCTTCATGTCTCTCTCTCAAATGATCCTAGACTTGAAATCACTTTTTTTTTTTTTTTTTTCTTTTGCAAGAAAACAGCTATGGTAATCCCTAAAATTTCAGACCTTAGACCAAGGCCAGAAAAACTTAATTCTTTATTCCATCTTCCATTCCTAGCCTGCAGTTGGTAGCCCATTTTGTGATGGTCATAGAAGTAATCTATTTCTTGTATCTTGCTGTAATTAACACACAGAGAGAATTATAAACTTCACAGTCCTAACATAGGAGATCTAAATGACTTACTTTTTTTGTGCAGGGGAGCCTTCAAACCTCTGGTACATTTAAAAAAAAAAAAAAAAAAAAAAGGCTGTGCAACACATCCCTCTATTTCCCCCAGTTATTTCAAAAGAATTTCAAAGTGTGTGGCTCCCTTCCAGCCTACATGACCAGGTTTTGTTGTCCCAGAGGGAAACAAAAGGAAAAGTGTAGTAAAAGCTTATTATATAACACAAACCATACAACCATGCATACTTTCAAGCCAATGTACTATCCTAGAAACTGAGATGTCAGAACTAGAGGTAACCAGACTATACTTGACCATCAGTCAGTTTTAAATACCAGGCTTAGAACATCTACAACCACAATGAATTTCACCAGGAAATCTGTACAAAATTTATAATTTATAGCATGTAAGAGGCAAAAATCATTAAATGGAAAGTTAGGTTCTATACAATTGAAAGCAACTTACATTACTTAAAGGACCATCACAAAATTCCAGGAGTTTTAGCAAAATAATACTTCAAGGCAGACCAAAAGTGAAATTCAGCATTATACATCCCAACCATTTTTTTTTATTAGGTGTATAACACTCAAAACACTCAGTGTGCAGTCTTTAAGACTAATCACCCATCAAAGCTCTGCTCAGCTTGCATGCCAGTACTATTGTATCGTAGTTTTGGAGAAAGCTTATGATATACAGGTTGACCAAACACATAAATTTAGTTAAAAAATTGTTTCAGACCTCAAAATATAAAATTTACTGTTATTGACTAGAAACTTGGCTTTAACAACATATGAGTTTGCTTTTACTTGCATTTTTTTCATCCCAGACTACCTACTTGGAGGATACCAGTATCATCATAAGTGAAAACCTTACCTGTTCTTCAAGAAAAAATTAGAATGGTAAATCATTTCTTTTTGAACTGTTAGAAAGAGACATTTTCACGACTTCTCCTTTTCTTCACGACTGAAATGCCTATCTTTATTACATTTGTGGTACTAAGGTCTAGAAAGAATGCACAAAACTGTTATCTGCACAGAAAAGTTGTATGAGGGTGGAAACTAAACAAAACAAAAAACTATTCTAATTGTAATGACTAAATTGGTGTGCATTTAGTTATAGCTATATAACTTCTGCCATACTGAGTCCAACATTTTATCAAGGAATAAAAACTGGCCACATAGAAAATCTCAGAAAATCTACTTGTGAAATAAAACATACTTGCTTAAAACACAGAAAAAGCTAGATACCCACATGAGCAGTTTAAGCACATCTGTTTTATTAGTGAAGCCTAAACCCAGTTAGTTGTCAGAATGTAACTAGGGAGCTCATTAAAACATGGTGTCAATTACTTCTGATGTACCTATAACACCTTCTTAGGGATCAGCCACAGCTGACAGGGTGTAAGCTACACGATTTGCATCTTCTCACTGAAAAAGATTCTTGTATTTGATTTGAACATATGATTATTTTTATAATGAGTAGTTAATCCACAGGTATGTCTGGAAAGTTGGTATTTTTGTATAGAATCATAGAATATCCCGATTTGGAATGGACCCATAAGGATCATCAAGTCCAACTCCTGGCACTGCACAGGTCTACCCAAAAGTTTAGACCATGTGACTAAGTGCACAGTCCAATCTCTTCTTGAATTCATACAGGCTTGGTGCAGTGACTACTTCACTGGGGAGCCTGTTCCAGTGCGCAACCACCCTCTCGGTGAAGAACCTCCTCCTGACGTCAAGCCTAAACTTCCCCTGCCTCAGCTTACCCCGTTCCTGCGGGTCCTATCATTGGTGTTTATGGGGAAAAGGTCTCCTGCCCCTCCACTCCTCCTCGCAAGGAAGCTGAAGGCAGTGATGAGGTCTCCCCTCAGCCTCCTCTTCTCCAGGCTGAACAGGCCCAGTGACCTCAGCCGCTCCTCATATGTCTTCCCCTCTAGGCCCTTCACCATTTTCATCACCCTCCTCTGGACACTCTCCAACAGTTTAATGTCCTTTTTGTACTGTAGCACCCAGAACCACACACAGTGCTCAAGGTGAGGTCACACCAACATAGGGTAAAGTGGGACAATCCCTTCCCTCAACTGACTAGCAATGCCGTGCTTGATGCATCCCAGGATATGGTTGGCCCTCCTAGCTGCCAGGGCACACTGCTGGCTCATATTCAACTTGCTGTCAACCACGACCCCCGATCCCTCTCTGGGGGGCTTCTCTCCAGCATCTCGTCACCCAGTCTGTACATATAGCCAGGGTTGCCCCGTCTCAGGTGCAGGACCCAGTACTTGCTTTTGTTAAACTTCATGTGGTTGGTGATCGCCCAGTTCTCCAACCTGTCCAGATCTCGCTGCAGAGCCTTTCCACACTCATCCGAGTCCACAACTCCTCCAAGTTTGGTGTCGTTGGCAAATATGTCCAAAACACCTTCTAGTCCTACATCCAAATCATTTATAAAAACATTGAAGAGAACTGGCCCTAAAATGGAGCTGTGAAGGACCCCACTACTGACTAGTGATGTAGCCCCATTTACCACAACCCTTTGAATAAAATATGGTTTTGCTAACTTGATCCATTAAAATGTATTTTTAACACTCATCTCTATATGTAGTCTAGTCTTCAGTAAAAGACACATTAAAAGTGTACCTGCATATTTTCTTTGAAATTCTTTCTATGAAATCTTTGAAGGTTTACCTAGACGGCATTTTGGTTTCTACAAATCCTATACAGAGACTCAGAGATTTCAGGACAATGTACTGTACTGAAACTCACAAAAATCTCAGAGCTGAAGCTGTGGATTCTGCTCCCAAACCAAGGAGCGAATTCCATGGTCTATCCATCAGTCTTCCTGGACTGAACAGGATTTAAGGAGAGATTAAATTTCTCTTGACCTTTGTTTTGTTTGTGTAGTTGAGTGTGTATGTTCAAGGCAACTGCAATGCAAATAGTCATGGAAGATTATCAGTATCCTGCCTGAGTTTCAAATTTTCTATGAGTCTAAGGATAAAGAAAATGAAACAGTAGAGGCATTGCTTTCAAGTTGTACATGTGGCAGAAATCTGTAACTTTATGTAGCATTTTTTGATGAAGCACAAAAATTGTCTAGGGAGTCTATGATTTTTACAAACAAGACTACATCCAATCGTTTATACAAAATAACCCTTACCTATTATTCACTGCCTAGAATGCTTCTGCTCAGTGCTCTCTTGGGATTTCAACCAGTCATTCTCTTTATTCCTTTCAATTTTAAAAAATAAAATACCTTATTACAACCATTCCCAAAGCCTTTCCATCATTGTTTTACATTGACTTTCCTAGCAAGAAAAATCCTGAAGGTATTTTACTTGGAGAGATTTCTAGAATCCCCTGATGCAAGTAGTTGCACTTGCAATCTGACTGGCGGAATTACTGCCTATCTTGCATAATGCCAGTCTGCTGCTTTACAGTCCTTGGAATGGTGAAAGAAAGACAGTTTAAAACACAATTTTTAGCAAAACAAAAATTAATATTTATTTATCATTATAAAGAATTTGATTGGAACTTGGCAATAGTACACTGGTTTGATAAATCATTGGAGAAATACACTTGTAGCATGAGCTAACAACCACTAAACCCACCACGCACTCATATAAAAACTGTTGTAAGTTAACAAAAAAGAAGTAAGAGCTTTGTGTCATTCAGGAAGTAACATTTTTACAAATCTCAGAATCAAAGAACTCTGAAGACAGGAGATACTGAAAGTTTTCATGTAACCTCACTACAGGTCAAGGAAACAGCAGAGCTAAACTATCTACAGCAGTACTAAACTATCAACACTGCCAAAGTATTTTTATATGGAAGGTGTAGTATTTTTGACCAGTTGCAATGAAAATTTATTCATTTTAACCCAAATGAAAGGTAAATGTTATGTTAGCATTTGAATAGGAATGGAAAACTTACCAACAGTTTAGTGCATATAAATTGAAAATGGTCCAGTTAATGTTGTTATAACTTAAAATGAAGCCCTGTCCTGTTTATCAGAGACAGCTAAACTATTATAAAAGACAAGTATTGCCCACTTTTCTATTTGTAAATATTTCTGCATGATCTTAGGAAATTTAATGGTACGATTGCCTTATTTCTTTCTGGACAACAATGAATCACATTCTGTTCACAGACTGTCACTTCTTCCCTCAAATACAGAGTTCTGCAGCCCTTTGAGGGCCAGGTGTCTATCCTCAGGATGAGTCTATCCTCATTTATTTTCCATAGCTTTCTGCTGTATCTGTGCCTCCCATGTTCACTGCATGTCTGCCCTATTGGGCATGATCCACACACAGGTTGTGGTTAAGTCTTGTTTCTAATAATACTTCTCATCCTATTCTATGTTGTGCTTTCATAGCAGTCTCTTTCACTTCAACTCTTGAACCCAATGCCTGATTTCTAAATTCCAGAAGCAGGGACAGGAAAGAATTTGAACAGCTTTTTAAATTTATTCATCTGAGTTAAGAAAACAACTTGAGTTTGTCTTCCTGAAATACTGTTTGCAACATGAATTGCTATGGCACATACCACTACAGTATTGCAGAATATGGATATTTTAAATATTTATTAGGACTTGGCTTCTTTTCCTTGAATTATATCTTCCATACATTTAGGAGGGAGGGTTCAATGTACTTCAAAAGGGCGATATTTAATGCAAGTTGATACCAACAATGCAGTCCGTGTGGCTCTGACACAGATGCTTTTGTCCCTTACACTAAACCAGCAACTGTCAGAGAACTGCATGAGCACAAGACAACAGTCATTTTTTTCCCACACAACTGCTGAAGACTGCGAGGAAAGGCACAAAACAACAGCATTCCCCCAAGGACTTTAAACTGGATTCTTTCATTGCAGTGATACAAATGCTTTTAGCTGGCGGACTGAGAGCAGTGCTTGTAAAATCCTAGTAGGGAAGTGATGCAGTTTTACTGCCTTCTCTGCCCAGCCTTCCCTTGTGCTGTGACCCCTGGGTCTCTCTTTCTCTGGAAAGATTTTGCAGCAACTGATCAGGCTTCACAGGCTTTGTAGAATACATACCAAGAAAGATATATTGCTGGAGCAGGAAAACAAAAAGAAAAAAAGTCTTTGCCAGAAGTCTGCTGTTGTTTCTGATATTTTAACAAAAAGATGAATTTAAAATTTATCAATTATAATTGTGATATTTTGTACTAGGAACAAGAGAATGTGGGTTTTATATTCTCAGGTCCCTATTTTATTCCTGACCATGATTTTATTCTAAATTACTTCCTTGCAAACCTTAGTTTATAATAATGAATATATATATATATATATATATATATATATAAAAGATGATATTTCTCTCTGAATTGTTACAGAATAGTAAGAAATGCTACACTGAAGTATATGTTGTATTATTACAGCCTCTGCCCAGGCTTTGGAAAAAAACTTTAGTAAGATTAAGGAAGAGCACAGCTAGCCTAGCACTATGTATATCTGACATTTAACAAAACTTGTCCTCCTAAATCTTTCACTACAACTTTGCTCTTGTAGAGCGTTCTCATTTTATGTGCAATACATGTCTCCGTCTTCATCTACAAACAGTAACAAACTGCAGTCAATAAATAACACAAGAGCTGTTAAACACCAAAGGGCAAGCAAGGGCTAGAGATCATACTTCATAATGGTCTTAAAAAATGAGAGGCAAGCTGTGGAGCCACCTCTTAGGATGAGGAGTTGCAAGTGAGCCAGTAAGAGAGAAACCTGCTACTGAATATGGAAAGACTGTTCAAAGACTGTTTACATGTTTGTTTCATGTAAAGACTGCGGAGTGTGTTCTGTGAAGCATTATTAGTCAGCCATTGAACATGAAAACATACCCTTCCTCGTCCCACCTCCTTTTCCTCTTTCAGTGTTGTTGCAGAGATTGAATAGAGACTTCAGAAGAAAGGATTTTAATCTAACACTAAAATGAGATTATTGGCAATATCTAGCTGTTAATGATGCTTCCTTCATGAATGGATGCTAAGGGTTATGCAACCTTGCTTGGCAGATAAATGGTACCTTTCTCAGCCATCTGTCTTACAAATTATCCTGTATGTACAGCTATTATTTCAGTCAGACACTGGCAGCTCTACAATTGTTCATGTTCTCCGTGAAGAATAGTACCTGTCATCCTATTTGAGTGCTCCGACTTAACAGACCTGTTTTCAGCTTGTCGGAAATGCTGAAGGACTGCACGTGGAAAAGCAACAGAAATGAACAGATAAGATAAAAAACCATGGCACTAATTTCTCAATAGATAGGTGTAAAGACTACTTGGGAACATCCTGAAAGAATTTTGCTAGAACTGGCTGCTAAAAGCACAGATGGTTCTCTACCGACTTGTGAGAAAACACTAATGGCAAGCTCTCCACCACTGTTGTTCTCTTTCCTTGGAGCTGCTTGGCTCACTTGAGCTCACTTGGCAGTTACTTTATCACCTCTTCTGACTTGCTCAAGTGGAGACTCGGAGGTCTCCTCATCTTCTCCACTCTCACCTCAGAATTAGGCTGCTCTTGATTTGCAGTCTGATTAGTACTCATAATTTATCCCTAAAAAGCAATATCAGAATGCTTCAGACTGAACTAAACTCTCTTACAAGCCTCAAACAACTGAATGTAGCAATTTATTATTAAAGCTAAATGCTTTTTATCAGAGTGCCAACCATAGCTACATAAAGGATCTCACAGCTGTTGTAAATGTTAATAGATGCCATGTTTAATAAAACTGGTAAACATTTTAGAAAGAAAGATTCTCATTAAAATCTTAATACTCCCCACAAACACATTTTTTGTAGAAATCCATCTTTTCTAATCATGCTAGAAATTTATTATGCAAATAAAGTTTTACCGTATCTTTCTGAAATGCGATGGGGGTGGGGAGAGACAAAAAACCCTGACTCATTGATTTGACTGGAAACCAGCTAGTTGATTAATTTTAGTTCCAAAGATTTTCATTTTGATATATTATGAAACATTGCCTAATATTTTTTTTATTATTTTTTTTTTTTTTCAGATTTCCTTTCTGTTCTATTCAGAAGAGAACACTTATGACCAAAGAAAACTTTGTCCTCACATCTTTAGCAGCAACAAAATTCCAGCACAATACGGGCTAGAACTTCAGTTCCCCTGCAAAAGCAACTATAATTTTAGCTACCTAAAAGAAAGAGCTGTGAAAGAACTTAAAAACATCATTTGGTATTTTGTTAGATGCCTATTTTCTATGTTTCTAAAGCCATACAATTCCCCTATCCAACAAGCTTACTTTTATATCCAGAATACGTAGGCTTAACATGAATCAAAATACTTGAAATAGTACCCTTACACTCAGTCTGGAGTTATCCGGTCATTGTGACAATGAAGATTTTATGAGATAACAGCAAATAAAAAGAAACACTCAAAAAAAAAAAAAAAAAAAAAAAGAGTTGAAACATCTAGCATCATACAGTGTTTCATATGATGCACAATACAAGCTGAGCTTATGTGATATGAACTGGTTGTCCAGTTTTAGAATCACTGGAAAATACAGTTTTTAGGTAAGTCCATGTCCTTAGCCCACTGGTAGCTGACCACTTTCACGTGATTAGTTTTGAAAAAAAAATTAAGGCAATTTATTAACCTGAGACATCCTTAGTGAATAGTGGTTAGGTCTTAATGATCTACTCACTACTGTATAGAAAAGAACTTAATTACATTGGCCAAATTATGATTTGTTAATTTGTTACATATAAATTATAATAAAATGCTCTTCTGATCAATTTCTGTTCTGATCTACCAGAGATCTATTGCTTTTTAGTAAAAGTTTCAAGCAGTTTGGGCACTGAGCACACACTGCGTTCAACATCAGACTTTTGACAAGCGTTCTAGCAAATTTTTCCTGGTAGCTGATATAGTACAGACCTTTTTAAAGCCTGGAAAAAAAACAAAAAACAAAAACAAAAAAACAGATGGCATCAGAATCAGTTCATACTTGATGTAAATCTACAAGCAGCCCTCATTTTAATATACGGATTGCTTCTCTGTGTTTATAGAAGTTTAAGAACTCAACCTTTATAGCTTTATTCCCACCGGACAATTAGAATTGCTTTTATTTTAATTAAAAAAAAACAAACAGTAAAAGTAGACGAGCAAAAGAAAATAATTCATCAATAAGCACTTTATAGCAAATTGAAATAAAATTTAACACAATTCTTTTTAACCTGCTTTTACGTCGGATGCTTACTTATGTTAAGTATGGTCTGGAATCCTCTTGGACATGAAATCATTCTACCTAGTTCCCCTTACTCCCTAGCTGTCTAGCTAGGGAGTCCCCCTAGCTCCCCCCCCGCCCCCCCCAAAACCTTTCATCCTTCTAGTGGAAACTAATTTTTTGTTCAGTTCTGCTAGAGTGAAATATAATTCTCCTAGAGTGAAACAGAAAAATGTAATTTAGAAATCATTTGTATTTTGAATGAACAAATTAAAATAGACATATAGAAATAATCCAAGGACAGCTTTCTTTTGATCACAGTTAAAGTATTTAATGACAAAATCAGGGTTTCCAGTAATCACCCTAGAGAGCAGATCCCACTCTTATTTATTTATTTATTTTACCCAGAATGGCACAAAATTTCTACATCTCTGAGAACTTTATAAGGAATTGGTTACAATAGATACCAGCAAGTATTACAATTCTGGCATATCATAGCAAAACCTATCTACCCTTAAGATCACTTTTGTTAATATTTCACATAATGCACGACTTTTGCTAGACACAAAAGTAGCCTTTTAAGACAGAGTTTGCAGTACAGTAGTTTCAAGTCTAACAATGCATTGTTTTTATTCTTTGCAGAACTTTAAAAAGATAAAGAAACTATTGATGTTGTTACAATTTACAAATACATTCTTTCATATGAAACATTAACCTGAATTTTAGTATATGTTATGTACATGACTATCTAATACTATATTGTATATACTACAAGCTAAGTTCCAGAAGGAAGTTGCAATGCTGTAAGATTTACCTTTGGATAGACATTTATACACCTCTATTTTTTTTCTTCTAAAAACTACCAAATATAGTAGTTTAATGAATAGCAAGAACAAAGTGAACACACAAATAACCCCCTTTTCCTTCATTCAGTAACACTAGGTTACTCAGAATTCCCATAGTAAATGGCTTTTGATGGTGAGATAAAAGTCCTGAGTTATGATACATAACACAATACATTTAACTGGAGGATATACAAAAAAAAAAATATCCTGAAAAACTGTCATTAGGATTAAAGCAATGCCTTAGAACAGTTCAGCTCACAAATGACCTAGAACTTAGCAGTGCAGCTGTGACCTTGACCTGTTCAGCTGATACTCATGTAAACACCTGAAAACCTATGCCTTTTTATCTCAGTTTAGACAAGTAATTCTTTTCAGGTTTATCTGATCTGAGGTTTCAACATTTCTTCTGAATTATTGACAAGCTTAGAAGGCCAGCTAGATGGCAGCAGTTCAAAATCTATTCCTTCCTTCTCTCAGGAGACGGACTTGGAAGTTAGCAGCAGGATTTAGTTATAAATAAAAAAAAAAAAAAAGAGTTGAAAAGATGATGACAGAACCTATGTGGTCAAATATGTACTCCCCAGACTGAATTCTAATGCAACTATTTTTAAAAATTAGTCTAACATTTTGTCTCTAGTAGGAATTTCTAATGAGGGACTGTTTTCCTCATTGATTTGCAGAAATATCCATAGACATTACAATGGCACTCAGAAAGATACTGACGTTTCCAGCACAAGCATTAATTGTAAGTAGCTTGACTGAGTGTGCAGAGCTCATCTTGTTAATGAGCCTGTTCTGACTTGTAACACAGAGCTGGCCAAACTCCTTTTCAATTGACAGTGCACAATGTGGTAACTGTTAGAGCTGATGCTAAATCTGTCTAAATGATCGTATGGTACTACACAGATGACAAATTTACGCCTTCTGTCAATTCCCACTGTGATGTTAAATAACAAGCTTCACATAAATCAGTTTAAAGTATATGAAAAAATAGATGTGAAGTTTGAATGCAATCAGTTTTAAAAACATGATGTCTCTAAGTTCATATAAGAATGTTTCCCTAAAGCCAAACATCTTTTAACAATGAGTATTTCCAAGACAGAATTTAAGTTGATTCAGCTTACAGAAACCAAAATATTCTCAATTACTATAGCTGCTTTTATCTTTCTTTCAAGCACTGCTCTGAAGACTTTAGACTGCTTAAAGTGTCATTAATAATGCAAATATCTAATTCTACATTGAAAACTACAGTACATTCATTTAATGACAGCTTTCTGGATCTCTGGTAGGATGAGGACAGAAGATTCTGAAGTGCATTGCTTTTAAAGAGCATGCATCTCTGGAAGATGAAGGCTGAAACTTCTGCTAGGATTTCTATTTCTTCCTTAATGGTGTAAAACAAACAAAAAAAAAGCAACCTTTTTTTTTTAAAAAAAAAAAATTAAAGCATATTAGAATGTTTTAAAAATGTTAAGAAACTATATGTGAAGTAAAAAAAAAAAAAAAAAAAAAAAAAGAGTAACCTGCTTATCTTTGTAAAATAATACAGTCCATGTATTGCATACAGTGCATATAGTATGAAGTACGGAGTCACTCTTCCGGTCATAATGTAAATGTTGAAAAATGAGACACAAACTAGAAGGTACGATTCTAATGTACTGAGACACGCTTTTTCAAAGCCTCCATTTTAAAAATCAGATGATTAACTAAAGACAAAAGTCATTCTAATCAAATTTCTCAGGAGTGTTCCCAAAAATTCTTACTGTAAGATTATGAAGAATATGATGTGGAAAATGTTGAATTTTCAGTTATGTAAACACCTGAAAAACTATGCCTTTTTATCTCAGTTTAGACAAGTAATTCTTTTCAGGTTTATCTGATCTGAGGTTTCAACATTTTTAGCCTTTAGGCCAGAGAATCATAGGTAAAAAGAAAACGAAATGTTATTTAACAGCGGATTGCTAAATACTAGACTGTGTTTGAGGCACAGCTCTGTGTGTTTAGACGCATAATTTACTTCCTTTCTCAATGTTGAAACTTCAAGCATACATCCTTTATGTTTCATTCTACTGCTCAAATAATCCATCTGGAAGGTAAAATAGAAATATTCAAAATGCAGCACTGGTGACAGATTCCCCTATGAAATTCAAATACGCATTTCTGAATGCTGGTGATGGCACATGCAAAACTTCCTACACTGGGTAGGATAAGAGTTTGTTTCCCAGGACAGAGCAGTAATCTGCACCATAGTTACAACCTCAGATGATCAACTCCAACATTCAAATTCTGCTGATGCTACATAAAATGAAGGAAAGTATACCCCTTTTTGGATGTTATTTCCACACAAACGTCCATACCCAGTTAATAACTTTGCTATACAATATCAGGAAAGAGTATCGTACAGTATTAGGAAAGAGTATTGGGGAAGAATATTACTATTTTAATCCTGATCAGCTTGTCATTTGGTCCAGTTCCCATTTACTTTAGCTCCTGTAACAACAGAAATACAGGTACAAAGTACTGCAGGACTGTATAGCAGTATTACAAAAAAGGAACAAAATATAAGTCAAAAAGGTAGAAATGCAACATTTTTTCCTGCACAGAAACTGAAAGAATGCATTTCCACTGAACTGGAAGGAAAAAAAGCACACAAGTCTTGATCTCCTGTAAAAACTGCTGAATCTAGACTTCAGTTTCTCTCAGGAAGATTTCAGCGTTGGGCAGTATCTCAGCACTTGTGCTTCATTGCAAGCTGAAAAAAAAAAAAAAAGAAAGAAAAGAAGAATTAGAGAGGCAACATTTGTACCAATGGCTATGTCAAGCTTATATGGGTAGTTTGAATCAGAAGAGTTTGTAAACTGAATTCTCCAAAAGATGCCAGAAATCGTGAACTTCTTTGCACAGGGATAGGCAAACAATTTGCCTCTGTGATAGATGCCTAAAGTTTCCCTTTGCTATGGTGAGGAGGCAGAATTTATGTTTTCAGAGCTATGTTTCCCAATGTTCCACTATTTTGCTGTGTGATGAAAACTGTGTGTGTAAGCAAGAGCCTAAAAACAGAGACACGCATGTAATAAGGGTCATTTAGACCTAATGATTTGGATTATTACAATCAGAAAGTCTAGACATTGTTTAAAACACTTGTTCAACAGCTCTGCTTTTACATGATGATGAAAAATTAAGGACTGATTGTCTTTCTATCTCTGCAATTACTGAATAGTTCAATTTCAAATAATTAAAAAATGGACTGAAAACTAGGAATAAGAGAGAAGAAAGCTAAAGTGAGATAAATCCTGTATAAAAACTGTAGACAAACTGACTTTGCTAAATCAACTAGAGAACTTAGTTTTAGACTCTGTATAATATAAAAATGATATCTGTAGATAATAGCATGCTATACAAAGCTGAGATGTGTTATGTAGAAACCTGATGTAGGTGCAGCTAACATTTCATTTGCTAACAGTGAAATGAGGACCAACAGATGACTCAAATTTAATTGACATGAACCTTTCATACTCAAGGGCCTAGTCATAAAAAGACTAGGGAAATTGTGGGCCATCTCCATAAGGAAATGGGAGACTTGGTTACCTGGATATGGAAAAGGCTGCGGTAATCAATGACTCTTTTTGCCTCAGTCTTCACTGGCAAGAGCTCCAGCCACATAGCCTGGGTCCCAGAAGGCAGGGACTGGGAGAAAGATGAACTGCTCACTGTAGGAGATGATCAGGTTTGAGATCAACTACAGAACCTGAAAGCGCACAAGTCCACAGGACCTGACGAGATAAATCCATGGGTCCTGAGGGTTGGCTTGTATAGAACTGCACAGTATCAATCTAATGCAATAAAGCAGCACTGTTTGGCATAAGCATGAAAAAGCCTAAAGCATGTGCTAGGCATTGAAAGTATCAAATTTGCCAGCTAAAATGGTTGCTCGTGTTCAGAAAGTGTTTAGCTTTTTTATTATTATTATTATTATTTTGGAAAAGCATACTGCCTGCTGTGGATGTATTAAAAAGTCACCAAATCAAGTACTGTAGATGCCCACAACTTCTGTCACAGAGATGGATGGAAGTTGAACACCATTATGCACATGCAGAAGCAACAGTATGATCAATATCTTCCACAAAAATAGGCAATATCCATATGTTCCTGAGATGGAACTGTTATTCAAAATCCTCATAACATTTCCAGATATAAAAAGATACCTCTTCAGAAACAGTCACAAGCCAATGACTTCTAATCAAAGGTGGATTAACAATAATTTCACTGTATTGCTGCACACAGTGTGTTTTTGCAGTCTGTACAGAACATGATAGTTTCACAACAGGAGTTCACTGATACACAGTTGAATTTTAAAGCCTTCTCAGCACTAGCATCATCTCATTCCATGTGCACTAGTTGTTTAAAAAAAAACAACAAAACAAATAAAAACAAAAACAAAAACAAACACAAAATCTCCCCCTAAAACACCAAAGATATGCCTTAAATTATTCCAAAGTATATATCTGAAATACAGTTATTTATATTAATTACTGCAAAAGTAGTGATTCCTTTTTCCTCTGATTGTCCCCATCCCCATTTTTTTTCCTATTGGTTTTGCCATGGACTTTTAACAGATAACTTTTTAATCACTGTAATGTTAAATTTACACTTATTCTGAGCAACCTCAGATGTTCTTATATCCTTACATAAAATGGTGTCATAGTTTTGTTGTCATTTATCAATATAGCACTTAATCAGTTTGAATCATAGAATCATAGAATATTCTGAGTTGGAAGGGACCCTTAAGGATCATCAAGTCCAACTCTTGACACCGCACAGGTCTACCCAAAAGTTCAGACCATGTGACTAAGTGCACAGTCCAATCTCTTCTTAAATTCAGACAGGCTCGGTGCAGTGACAACTTCCCTGGGGAGCCTGTTCCAGTGTGCAACCATACTGAAAAAGAAATGTCCTCAAAACTTAGTATATAAATGAAATACAATAAAGCAAAATAAAAATAAGACTGACAAGAAGCAGATTGACTGGAATTTTTACTACTAGTAAGATATATTAATAAAATATATATAAAAAGGGGTGGGTATTCACATCAATGTAAAACACAACATGTATGTCTACCTGCTCTTCAGATTTGCTCTTCCATATTACTTTTTTTTCCCCTACTTCCTCCACTGTGACATGAAACAGACATTCAACATATGACTAAAGAATGTCTGAAGTCTCATGACATGAGGCCTCCTTGACCATCAGTTCCATTAATATTTTTGTCACACTACTGTAGCAATGAACTGCTTGCCTATCTAAAGCGAAAAAAAAATAAAATTGCCAGATTAGAGACTGGGATCAGAAACTAATAGATTAAAGAATCTATGCTCTGAAGAAGTTAATTCCTATTTTGTATGAGCAGCATTATCAGCATTTCTGACTGTAAAGCAATCATTCTTGCAGGAATGAGTAGCTGTTTCCTTAAATCAGAAGGAATACCTATCTTCTCCCATCTCAGTGTTAGACAGCAGCATGAAGAAATTCATACTTAGTAACAGAATTCTGGAAGAGCATCCAGAATGCTCTTTGACAGTATTTGTTACTCCCTGCTCTCCACTTAAACACAGAACAGATAGTAGAATTGCAAAATTGAATCCTAATATTGAGTACTTTTTGTACCAAAAAAAAAAAACCCACACCAAACTAAAACAAACAGCCTGAAGGTATCAGTTTTTCCTATTTACAGCCTCTTATAAAAGGAGTGGGAAGATGGATTTGAAATATGCTTCAGAAAGGCTAGGACAGGTAGTTTCATTTTAATTCAAGTAGAAATGCAGCAAACCACAGATCCATTCAGAGAACTTATAAACCAGAAATCAGCCAAATGAGGAATAAATACAAGGAAAAGTGTATGCTGTTTGTAAACAGTGACTGACTGCATTTCTTTCTAGAGCTTCCTCATGAGAAAGGAATGTGTGACTTGGACTTACTGAGAGCCTTGCCCCCAAGTCTTACCTTGTGTGCAGTTTCTGCAAACTGCTGAGCACTGTTTTTCAGCTCCTCTGTCTTTTCTTCTGCTCGACCTAGCCTTTCACCGCGCTCATTCAAAGCTTGACTTGCCTTCTGCACTGCACTTGTCACACTGTCTGCTGCTGAATGGAGTATGCTGTTTCCTGCAATACCAAAATAAGCTGTTAGAACACACAAATGCAGATATACTGTATATTACACACAAAGTATAAATATAAATAATATATTTTCACTTATAATGTTCTAGAGTTAACGCATTATCCGCCAGTTTGTCATCTAGTTGCAATATTGATACAGGGATAAGTTACCGGTTTTTTCAATGAAACAGTGTCATAAAAAGATGGTATTGCAACATAGTACTTGGGAAATATAAGGAAACAGTGGACTTAGCTATTTTTTTTTTTAAAGTGTTATGCTCTTATACCATTTCAGGAACTTACTCTATTAAATCCATGATACAGATTACAAGTGCACAGCTTCTTCCAAATACTCTTATCTTTATATAAAGTAACTTTCTTTGAGACAGTCACACTATGTCCCTGTAGAATAAATGAAAAACTCTGCAGGACAATTCTGTAGGAAGGCACCATTTTCTTCTATACTGTAATCATAACAATCATCTTTCATTTACAAGTCCACCCAAACACTATTGCTACAGTCAGCTTATGCTGCTCTGATCTATCTATCTTCATCCCTTCTCCATGTGAAGCAGTGGTTATGCTCCATGTCACAGCATACTGAATTAAATTGAAACCTTCAGATTCAAAGCCCAAGTAAGACTCAGTATCATCTAAACCCTTAGCCTTATCATCCAGATCTCCTTAATAATTTATTTAATTCTCTGGCATACAATGTCGGAGCCCCAAGAAAGGGCTTATCCTCTTTCTTGAAGGAACTGACAATAAACGTTTACAACACATACAATAGTGCAAACTGAAAACTCCTCACATAAAAGTTGCATATCTTCAACATGAACTGGTATATGTATTAGAACCCATGCATGACAAAAAATTATGTCCTATCCTTTATTCTTTTCACCAAAAGGACTAGCAAAAATTAAACTTTCCACAATATGGTGGTATGATAGTTCCTTGGTAGCTTCCATTAGAACTCCAAAAGCTTTAAAACAATCTACCTTACATGGAATTAATTATCTAGACATATACAAAGGCACTGTGAGAGTCAGAAAGACAATACACAGAATATTAATCAGTAGGCACGCTGTCACTGCTAATTTTCTGAACTACAACCCTAAATGTTACATTCACCCAGACCCTTTTTTCACAGAATTAAAAACAAATATGTAACAGTTAAATGCATTATGCTGGTGAAGCTATAAAACTAGTTCAATACACAAAACTTATGTGAGCACCGCAGCAAATCTGTGTTACAATAGTCTCTTATTCTTACAGACATACAAAGACAACTGAAAATAAATACCTACCTGCTAATTTTATCATTAATCTGAAAAGTGTTTCTACTGAAAAATATTCTCAGGTTAAAAAATAAAACCCCAACATTATTTTGAATGGTTATTTTGCTACTAATTTTCATGAGGAAAGCCAAGAACAAAAGATCCATTGAGACTAACGTTACAGATAATACTTCTTTCCTTAGAAACCGCAAACAAACAATGAAGAGTGAAACCAGAATTTGCTCCAAGTAGCCTATGATACAACAGTGCAAGCTACATGCACTAACCCCTGAGAAAAAACAGTATCTTCCTAACTAAATGAAAACTATTACTAAATTATGTGGGGGAGGGGAAGGACCCAAGAACCTACACACATTGACTCATGGATGATGAGTCAATGTAAGAAATATCAAGCCAACGCTTGATATGCATGTCATGCAATATCATACCTGCCAATATTGTTACACTATTCACATTAGTAATTAAAAACACAAACTTTATAGGAACATCTACAGATTTATTTATTTATTTACTTATGTAAGGAAAAAATGAGCTGCATTTAGAAAAGAAAATTGGCATTAATCAGTCGTTACTTTGTTCATAATTTGCTTGTTTAAAGCCGGTTCCACTGATTTTTCTAAGAAGCTTATTTTGGCTTTTGTTCAGGTCACTTTTCCTGTAAACACATGTACTGGGCAATAATGCATTGGAAACTGTTTCCTTTTTTTCATGGCTTGATCTATGACTTTAACCTCTTGTACAAATCAGCGCTGGTTTTCTAGGAAAATATTTTTAAAAGATCCCAAACACTGGATTAACTCTGCTGATGCTTTATACAACCATAAAGCTTCCACTGAATTCAAGTGAAGCAAAGTGTCTTAATAAAGAGAGCTTTATTAAACTCATCACCGTCTTAAGACATCATTTTAAAATTTGTTGGTGAATATTAGTTAACACAGGGTTGCTGACCTGAAACATCAGCAAAACAGAAAAAATAAAATCCACTCTAATCTACGAACAACACAGAAACCCATATCTCAGTAGCCTACTGAATTTCAGTGTATTTCTAGAGCATATGTAGGTGGTTTCTGGTATGATTGACTATGTCCTTACATTAGTATCCCCAAATAGCAGAATTTGTACTGGATGTATTGGAGAATCAGTCCTAAAAACTAATCACATAGCATTCGTCTTATAACTTGTAAAAATTTCAAGCTTTTCTTCAGGAGGTAACTACCATGATGCAAAATTTCTGGAGAAGTTAGTTCTCTGACTGAATACCAAAACTGCCTGAGCTGTACCCACATAGGCATAAACTTCTCCCCATCAATTGACAATCACTTAAAAATAAATAGATAAATTGAAACAGTCAATATCTCTTTCCTAGAGTCTGGTAAAATTGTCTTCCAACCTTGCTTAGTTTCTACTAATGTGAAAGCTGCTATTAACCTTTTTTTTTTTTTTTTTCTGCCTCTATGAAGGTTTCAAGTGTCATCTATTAGGTCAGATACAGAGTCCCCTCAACGACAGACTTGAAGCACCTTTTCATGTAACATCTTTTCAGGAAAGAGATTTTGTAACACTTGCAAGTTGAGATAAATACCACCCAAATATGTGTATGGATCAGCTGATGTTCTGATTTGCTTTTAGTAGGAGGCCACTTGCATTATTCCCAGGATGTTCAACTACAAGGTCTTGTGTTTGCAGATTTTGCATGCCTACAGTCTTCATTGTATGTAGTCACATACTTGTAGTGTGTTTTTTTTTTTTTTCTTCCCCCCCTATGGTATGCATGAATCTTCCAGTTTTTGAAGCATATGCATCTTTCTTTAGCTGTGTAGAACAGATCCCAGCAGTTAAGACTACAGACTTTTCTCTTTCAAATAAAGGAAAATAGAGAAGTTTAGATATTTCATCATTTTATGAAACAGCTCTTTTTAAGTCACTATTAAGGGCAAGCACACAGCCTTTATTTTTAATCCAGCAGTATTTGCTGACTCACTCACTAGGTGGAGCAAATAAATACTGCCAGATGACATGGGGAAAATACGCATTTATATTGAGTTTAATCTAAAATATTAGGTTAATATTAATTTCTAATATCAGCAAAATGTGTATGTTTAGGTCAATTTCAGTCTGAAACTAAAATCAAGAAGGATATTGGATTTCATTCAACGTTTTTCAACAGTATGTTTGCTATAAATAAAAGCACATAAGCATACTACTTATTTATTTTTAGTTATGCAAATAAGTGTTTTAATAGGGTGGCTTTTAATACAGCTTTTTTTCTATGATATTTTGTCTTTTCATCTGAAATTGTCTTATTATCTGACATTCTGATTTCCAAACTGATTAGCAGCTACACAGCTTGGTAACCCAGTTTGCTTAGCAGATCAGCCATTTCACTTTGAATTTCTTGAAGCAGAATATGAACTGCTGGAATTAAATTCTCCTTTCTCCTTTGAAAATTCTGTTAGTGACCTGTACAATTGTACGTAACATATTGGGCCCAAAGATGCAGAAACAGTGGAGAGGCAGAGTGGCCTTTGGGAAAGTGCTTTAGACCAGTAATTCTGGAAGCATTACTTGCTGATGGACAGAAAAACTGAACAAACGAGACTGCAGGAAGCACCACACAGGTCCTGTCAGCCTTATTTTTTAGTTTTTTTTTTTTTTTTTCTTCTTATGATGATCACAAGCTGCATCAGAGCATGCACAAAGAAAAGAACATTCTTAACCTGTCATACACAGTACCTGAAAGATAAATAGACACTATCATCAATCAGTGTGGGAATTGGTCTATTTAATGATGAAACTAATTGGTCTCCTGAGATATCATTATTGTCATTTGCATGATCTGTTTTAACACACATTCATAAAAGGTTCAACGCATTCTCTATTAGCCTTATAAAAAGTATTTCAGTTTAATCCAGAGCTTTATCTGTACATCAGTGATAAGACTTTACAGTGACTGATTTGTAAACACAAGCATTTACTTTTAATTGTGCATGCATTAACACAGCATTTAGCAATTACCTTCTGTTTCCAGAAGGAAATAACCATGATTTGCTATGGTAATTAAGAAGTTCTGTTCATCACATAAGAACTATTTATTTAAGAAAATGAGCTATATATTGTTCCCATTGAACAGCATAAAACTGGAGCTGCATCAATGAATAAAGTACAGTTAAAAGTATAACAGCAATCAGTTCAAATTCATTAACAAGACCACATGTATTACAACATATTATTTACACTAGGATATACTGTTGTCACTAGAAGTTCAAAAGAAGTTTGGAAACAGACTGAAGAACAGCTTTTCTTTATTTTTACTATTTTGTGTTTTGTTGACTGCCTGTGCACTCATCACCTAAGAGCCAAAGGCATTGTGTAATTATAGTATCAATACAAAACTAAAGGTCTTGGGAGAGAAGAGAAAGATACTGAACAATTTGCAGATAAAAAAAGAAATGTGTTTGGTAAGCGGTAAAATAGTCTGAAGAAGGGAAGAAGATATACAGTATAGTGCTATTTCTCCTTTAGAAAGCACTGAGGAAATGTCTTCACCCCTACATCCTCAGTCTCCCAACATCATTCCTCCCAAATAGTCTCTAGATAATTTCCATATTTAAATTATCATCAAGAAAAGATGACCAAGTGTTCTGAAATACAGAACATTCACTGGAAGTAGCAACTTTACTAAACTTATTAATTACAACTTTAAAATACTTGAATCTGCAGACTGAAATCAGAATATTATTTTCTCAATTTATCTTTGAAGAATAATGTCCTTCCCAAATTAATTTTGAGACTTAAAATTTAGAAGTCTCTTAGCTCAGGCTGAAGAGAAGGATTTCTACAGACATCCAACTTCTCTAAAAGTAAACAAAAGCCCTCTGCACCTGCACCTGTAGGTCTCTGCACCTGAATTTGGAAAGTCAAATTTTGGACTGTCAAAAGAAGCATTAGCTACCACAGTCTGGTAAATATTGTGATAAAAGTCGTATACAGGTTTGTCCTTCCACACTGTCCTCCCTGCTTTCAGAAAATACTCTTTCTGGAAAAACACAAGGAAGAAAGTACACGGGCAAAGAGAAATCGAGGAGAGAGAAGAGGCAGACAAACTAAAACTGTAATAGGATTTCACAGCTAGTTTAAGCCAATGTGAACCTCTACAACTGCCAGCCTTGCCCCTCTGCAGGTGCCCCACACCACCTGCACATTTCTATTGTCTTCCTTGTATCTGCACTTGTAACTTCACAGCCAGATGGATGGCAGATTGAGAAACTGACCTAGCTGAAAATCCATGCCGAACAAAAGGCCAGAGCCTAAACAGAAGAGAACAATTTTCAGGCAGATCAGTTTCTAACTGAACATCATGTGTTCAGTTAGAGGTGCCAGTGCTTGCACAAAGGTGGCAGGCTGCACTTTGTTAGCTTATACTGATCAGACAACATCACAAGTCATTGTACGCTCAAGTCACAGATCAATGTTCCAGGTTTGTAAAAATCTTTTTCTACAAGGGAAAGTAGCATAGGTATCAGAAAAAGAAGTAATCTAAAATTAAGACTGATTACAGTAGTTTCGACTTTTTTGATGTGGGTTAGGTGATTTCTTCTCACACAAATGAATCATTTAATGCTCATTAATGCCAACAGTGGACAAGAGCAGTTTTGAATTGAAAAATGAAGGCAAATATTGCAGATTATTTTGAAGTAGAGAGATTTTTAGATACACTGAATTAAATCTAACATATCTAAAAATACACCTAATTTGGTATTTTGCCAAAAGCGCATAAAACAAAGAAAAAAAGTGAGTTGAAGTTCACAGTCAACTAAGAGGAGTCTGCTATGGTTCCTGGAGGGGAGTAAGGCAAGTCTGAAAGATATTACTGAATGGTTATTCAGTAGGAGTGGAAGGATATACTATTACATACTCTGTTCAGGTCAGAATAGGAATGACTTTCCTAGCTGCAAGCTTAAGTTGAAGAACTTTTAACTTGAGAGAACTCTACTTTCCATACCTTCCTGTCCAAATCCAAAATTGGCTTTAAAGCATCATTTCAGCATTAGTCCTTGAGAGGGAGGGAAGGGGAGAAGGAGAAGAAAAAATATTGGTTATATAAATGCATACATTCATGTAAAGCAAGGTTATGTATGGGCAGGCCTTCCCAAAGAGGCAAAGAAGTCATTTGACATTTATCTTATCACAGGTCTGGCAGTGGAGATGGAACAGAAAACACTAATGTAAACTCATCAGCTATGTATCCTTTCAGTGGATAAACATTTCTAATGGAACATAGAGATGAGACAAATGAATAGAGAATTTGTTCATAGCCTGGTAGCAACACAGGATCTATCAAGATTAGCAGGTAAAACAGGTTTTCCAGTAGTTTGGACCAGCTTCTCATTTATACCTTCAACAATGGGAGAATTATGTGTTTTTAGTGATTGTTATTTCAGACTTGATCAGACTCTGCCCCTGGAAATCAATACAGCGATGCCAGTATCATGCCTCTTATCCCCTCAAGATATTCTACAGCTGAAGATCTCTTGACGCAATACAATGCGTTAAGTCTATATTGAATGAAGGTGATGCAAATCTGATCTGTTTTGAATTTTATGAGCGAGTTTAAATACTGTGAAGACAAAGACAGAAAATCAGTAAAATATACCCTTATAAAATTACTGTCATGCTACAATGGGTGTTCTGAAATGGCTATCAAATTAACTTTTCTTCAGCAATTTTCTTTAGAGATGTACAGCAAATCTCAGCTCCCCAGAGGGAGTACTTCAAACATGTTACGAAGTTCTCATCAATGACATCATTAGTTTGAGTGTGGGCAGCTGTATTTCATCTCAAATACAGTAACTTTCATTACAGCTGGAGAATGTGATCTCGTGTTCACTGAACTGCAACAGTGGAACCTCACAAGCTTATTGTTGTCATAGATGGAGCTGCGACACTACTTTGTCCTGCAATCAGATTCCTAGCATGACTGACATTCAGGAACTGATTTCTCTGTCAACTTGATTTTACAGACTGTTCATTTTCTTTCACATAAGCATTTTTTCAAGCAGAACTCATGCCAAAAACAAACAAACAAACAAAAAAACAACATCCAAACCAACAGTACAGTAACTGTCAAGCCACTATAACACATTCAGTTTAAATGCAATTTCCTAGGGAAAAAAACACAACAGACACACAA
The DNA here is from genome assembly GCF_011077185.1 of Oxyura jamaicensis. Lineage (NCBI taxonomy): Eukaryota > Metazoa > Chordata > Aves > Anseriformes > Anatidae > Oxyura > Oxyura jamaicensis. The sequence continues at coordinate 13,737,714 of NC_048897.1, read as the reverse complement.
CGAAACAAAATACAAACAAGCTTACAGCTCAAAGGTGCTGGAATGCATTACAGATATAATATAGCAGTTCAGTAGCCCTGCATTATAAATTAATTGTATTTGATTTATAACGGAGAGAAGAACAGCAAGTAAGTAAATACAACTGTCAGAATGGATCAGACTTCTCTGTCTACTCCTGTATCTACCAGTATGCATTACCACCTTCTCAAAGATACGGAGTATTGCAATAGAACTGTAATAACTACACACAATGAAGGCTCAATAATTACTACTTTTCTTGATGATCAGAAGAACAAAAGCATAATAGATTACTTCCAAAGTTTGCATATTAATAAGATTATTATATTCATATCTGCGGATAGCTAATCTTTTAGATGTTTTTATATAAGCAGCTAATTTTATAAGCTGTGTTTTTTTTTTTCTTTCTTTGATCTTTTTGTCTTAATCTCATTTACCTTTACTAAATGTTCCATTAAAACAAAAAAGTATGAGATATTACTTATATTTTTTCAGGCTAATTACATTTACAGACTTGCTTTCTTCTAGGGTTCAACATGATCACATAGTTTTCATGCCCTGTCCTTCCCCCTGAAATATAGTACTTGATTCTGAAGTTTAGCCAGAGCTACAGAAATTAGAAATTAATGATTAAAATCTGGCAAATATATAGCATACATATCGAAGTCAAATTGACAATAAACTAATACTTACACTAATAAATGTCTACCAACCCAAAACTTTAAAAATTCTTAATTAGTGCAAAACCACAGAATTCCACTCTGGCTCTGTGAACACCCAAATCAAGTATTTTGATCTAAAATTTCTGTCATTTCTGTGACAAACAGGAATTGTTTTGCACCCTGAAGATAACATCTCACTTAGACTTTCATTCTTCAGAATGCAATAAAATATATTGCTCACTGATTTGTATATTATCTTGTCTGAGAGTTGTACAGATGTAAAAGGAACCAAACAATAAATGTAACAATAAATGTCCCTTCTGATTTTACGTAAGCTTACAGTTTTTAAAAGAATGTAATGTGCTTTTTTTTTTTTTTTTTTTTTTTTTTTTTTTTTTTTTCCCACCAGAAGATTCTTGTCTTTCAAAGTTTATTTGGAGGTCTGTTTATATGCACTATTTCTACAGGACAAGCTTTCAACTCTTCTTCACTCAAAGAGTTGAGAAGCTGTGTATGCTCCATCCCTGGAGGTGTTCTAGACCGGGTTGGACGAGGCAGGGGGGTTGGAACTAGATGATCTTTAAGGTCCCTTCCAACCCGAGCTGTTCTATGATTTTTATTCATTCAGATCTCAACAAATAGCTTTTATGCTTATGATAAATAAAATCTATGCAGTTAAATAAAAACAAATGGTAGAGCAGAATTAATTTTAACATGAATATGCAGAGGATGAAAGCAAGCACCTGAAATGGTCTCTGACAGTAAAAAGAAAATAATTTCTAATATTTCAGTCTCTAGACTGACATTGACCTTTATGTTCTTGGCAAAAAAATATCTTAATGCAATGCAAAGAATTTTGTAGTTCCCATATAGAAACATTGCTAAGATTCATCTGGTCAATAATTTGAAAATAGTAAAATGCTGCCAAAATGAAGTGGTAGATTTTTTCAATTTAGATTAATTTTGTCAAAGTCATTTGCATCAGAATTAATTTACAAGTGGAAGTCTGTAAGGGTAACATGCTCAAGCATACAGTTCCTCAATGACTATATCAGGTAAAGAGGTGAAAACAAGTATCAGACATGTGAAAAGAATGAGGCTAGGGGGAGCAATAGTCTTTCTTCCCATCCTAATTCCTAATTCCGTTTGTCTCATTTAGTCATTCATTAAACTTGCACAGTATGGAAAAAGCTACTATACGTTTACCAGCTCCACCACATATCACTCATGAACATCTCTTTCAATATACAAAAGGTTTTCAGACAACATGACCAAAAATATTTTGCTTTAAAGCTTACAGTTACTAGCAAACTTCAAAACCTCTGTGAAATCTGCTTTCCAAAACACAGCCTCATAATAACTTTTTTTCCTGGGTCTTATTTCCAAATAAAAACAAGTGGACGACTTTCTAAAATACTATAGATTTGCATTCTAAAACTGAATGCAAATTGGCTTTTTCATGTAGAAATTTCATCTTCAAATAAGTCCAAAGAATTAATGAAAACACCATAAAGTCCTATTCCTAGATCACTGAAGCTAAAATGAGTCAATAGCTTACAAAAAAAGAAACTCATTACCATTCTCACACTGGAAATATATGGGGAAGAGAAAAAACGATCCATTAATAACTCTTGCCACCTGTCCTAGAGGAAAGGTTACAGAGGCAAAGATATAATTACTTTGAACTTCTAAGAATATTTTAATTAATTTGACAGGATGACCAAAGCTTATAAGACAAAGCTTAAAACAAACAAACAAAAAAACTGCAGGATCATCATCTTTCTTCAACCTGTCTTTCCAAGGATTCTGCACTTCTGATGTGTGTCTAAAGGTGGCAGCAACTGCTAATTGTTACAGGCACAGAATCTTCGAGGTTTCAAACACTATGTATCACAGGGTTCTGCCCAGAAATATAAAGACTAAATGTATTCTTCGTATCAGCCTAATGTTAGGTCAACAATTAAGTTGTCATAATGATCATAATCTGTGGATAAAAATATTCAGCTCACTGCTCACCTCCAACTTTTTTTTAAACACACTACTGATGTAAAAAAAAAAAATTAAAAAAAAAATCTGATTAGCTTGGTTACTTAGTAACAATTAACATAACATAACAATGCCTCAAATTAGACATATGCCAGTACCTCAGAAATATATGGAAGGAGAAAGCATTTCCTAGTTTAATCAAAAAAAAAAAACAAACAAACAAAAAAAAACACAACAACTCTTTCCAAATGCCTGCCTTTACCTTCCCAAAGCAACATCTAGAAACCACCTGTAAGCAATAGAGAGGCCTCTTCCAAACAAAAGATTAACTATTTCACACAAGTTAATACTGGAAAGAATCTCATTACAGTCTTTGCAAATTTGAATTTGTTCTATGTTCTGAGAATTAGCACCCATTCCTTTCATCAGTTTTCATTATCACTATAATTAATGTCATTAAGCAAGTTACAGAAAACAGCGTAGACTATTTAACTCCACAGACGACATCCTTACACCATACTCAACACAAAAAATAGTTCTAGAGAAGAAGAATCAGGCCAGTAGAAGGAAGCGTGTGTGTGTGTGTGTGGAGTAAATTCAGGAAGTCAATGAAGAGGGTCTCCAGTTCCACAGGATGACACCTATTTACTTAAGGATAAGCTCTTAAGCACTTTCTGCAGAAACACATGAATTTAACTTTCTTCACTTGCATCCTTTAGGAAGGACTAAGGCTCAATTAGTAAGCTTGTAAACAAACCCTTCAAATTCTTTGATCTTCAGTTCCAGTTGGGAAGAAGTTTGGTCTTTTTTTATTTTTTATTTTTTTTAAAGAAAATATGTATAGTTACAAGTTTCACGTTACATCTTTGATGTGTATATCTATACCATTACATAAGCATATATTGTAATAATTTATTAAAAACATAGTTGTTTGGTACTAGAAGTTAAACCATCCAAGAGGAAATTACTGTGCATATCCCCCAGAAAGGTCAAAAGAATATCACTTAAAACAAAGGCTACTTTAAAACGCAAAGGGCAAGAAGTGACAAGCTTCCTCCATAATCTGACAGTGCTAAGGTTTCAGGATGACTTGAATCTATTGCTTTGGTTAATTACCAGGAGAAAGTGGAGGGGAAGAGTTGCAAATTCTAAACTGATTGTAATATAATTCAAGATATATCCTCAGGTATACATTATTTGGCTTGCTTGGCTATACTGATGCCCTGTTTTCTCCAGTGAGGATGAATTTGAAATCTGTTACATACTTCCTGTATTTTTCACGCAGAACTCTGATACTGCAGGTTTCAGACTAAATGGGTTTTGATGTGTAGTTGGCCCATCTCTGGGCTTACTAGGAGAACTAGCAAAATTGCAGATGCCAAGCATCTGAACCAGTGAACTACTAACTAACAGAACAGCTTCTAAAGTCGATGAATGGTGTTATTTCTGGTCACTGAATATCTCTGTCTGCCTCAACGTAATTGACCAACTAACATAACCTAGTAAACCAAACTAACTTCATGGCACTATGTATCATGAAGGAGGGCTACCTTTAACAGGAGATATTTCAAAGTTGCAATGACAGTTATTTGTTTATTTTTACTCAGTGCAGCAAGCATGCCTCTGTAAGATAAATACATTTTAAGGTTTTAAATATAATGTAATCCAAAAGCTTTTCAAGATGATGGAAAGAAGATTAATTGAACAAGGAGGAAAAAAAAAAAAAAAAAAAAAAAAAGGATGTTTAGAAGAAAAATTTGTGCCTTTTATCTTAGTTTTAGAAGACACTAAAAGCAAGTATGATTGACAGAACGGCTCTGACTGCAAAGTTAGTGGTAACCTCAGTGTCACTACCTAAAATGTAAGTGCCAAACTGGAGATGATTCCCCCTTCCCCAAGTTTACCTTTGGTGTTTTAGAAGAAAGGGATGGAAGACAAAGTAACAGCCAGAAACAAGAATACAAAGGTGGGTGCACAAAATGTACTTCTGACAGTGTACTGGAACAGATACCAGTTTTATAAGATAGACCTACCAGAAGGAGTTGAGTAAAGCTGACTGTATTTGTATTTGATGTCTTGGGGGAAAACAAACAAACAAAACCTCAAGCCAGCCTGTGCATCTCTGACAGTTTAGAGACATCAAATGTTACAAGACTAACTGAAAAAGCAAAAATAACTTTTTATTCCAGCTGAGAGGAACAGAGAAGGCGTAAAAGGTTTTAGAAGTGTTCTGGTTTAGAGCAGATAAAAAGGTGACTATTTTCAGAAATAACGTAACAACTAAAACCTACCTTCCAAAAGGTTTATTTTCCCAAAGAATATTTTGTGAAATAAGGGAAAAATCCTCCCCCAAAAGTAGTGTTTGTTGTTCATGAAGTGGATAATAAACAACAATTCTATATATTGACCAGATCGTGTTCCCCTGTGTCTCCCCTCTCCCCTTATTTCTTTTTTTTAAACCTGATGTCTAATCCTGGATAGACATCAGATAGATACCTTAGGATAAAGAAATTATGAAAATAAAACTTAACTGATTTCTGTCACGATCAAAGTAAATTTAAAAAAAAAACTACAGGAATTTGGTAACACTTTTGGGAACACTTGTTAGGAAATGGCCCTGTAGAACAGACTTCTGGTGGGAAATATTCCAGGCAGCCCAGAAATATTTTTGGAAGCAAACTGAAAGCAATGCTGCTAGGAATGGGAGAAGAATGACTTCTCACAAGGTGGGTAGTGGATATTACCTCTAGAACTAAACATAAGAAAAGGTATTGTAAGAATTTGAAGTGGTGCTTGATGGAGAAATTGTGAAGCCTGTATTTCGCCACTGTGAAATCAGTGTATTTAGACCCGTGATTTCAAGATGTAGATAGGTAGCAAGCTCATCTGAACACAAAATAACTCATGTGCAAATCATTTCATGTCCAACTGCACAAAGTACTCCAGCTTCAATTGACTTACCTCCCATAATTTTAGATTGGCAGTTGATAAATTCTGGTTTCTTGTCTGTAAGGTATCGCTGACAAGTGTGATGAAGAACCTGAAAGAATGTGCATTTTTCTGAAGCTGTGCTTGCTACCCACTGGTCAAAAGCATTTTCAAATAGTAAATCAAATTCCGGAGAATCCTAGAAGAAAAAAATATATACATTACTATTACTCTGGTTTTATTAACGATTTGGAAAAAGATGTAGAACTGTCATTGTTTAAAAAGCAGTTATGTAGGGAAAAAAGACAATGATCATGTAACTAAAGACCATCCTGGGATTATTTTTCTTTTGCATGTTTTTGGATGAAAACACAGGCAGGATATTTTTTTTCACTGTTTTATTTTTCTTTTAGTGAGGAATATTCAGCTATGAAAAAAATATCTGAAAATAATGGTTTTTAGACCAAAGAATTAGAAGTTGGAATCTCATAAGAGGTCCTCTTTAGCTACAGATACATAGTTACTATGTTTCTTCGGTATTAACAAAGGTATTTTTACTTTAACGTGTTCAGCCTCTCAGTCTCAAAATTGTTCTCGCAATGTATTATAGAAAATGTGGTTCTCTATATTCACTCAAGAAGGAAGATAAATAGCAAGTTGCAGTTATTGTATTTAACTTATTATCATAAACTGTTGTATAGATCTCAGGATAACAAGAACAAAAGAGCACTGCCAGAATAAAATAACCCCCCACCCCCCACCTCCGTACCATACATCAACTACCAAAGTAAATGGATTCTGTAAGAGTACTGCTGCTATACATTTAATATTTGCTAGAATTCATTTTGTAAACTAATCCAATAAACTCTATTTTGAGTTAATGGCACTAAGAATCACAGGAAAACAAGTCCTAAAGGAATGTGTCTAAGTTGAAGAACTTGATAGGACTTTCAATGTGAAAATATCTCAAGCTGCTATTTAGAGATCTGCTTAACAGTTGATGGGGAAGGGCCTTAAAGTCATATCCCATATCTGCATATCATTGCTCTCATTTTCAGTGCCCCTTTACTCAAAGAAAAATCCACAAAACTCCAAAGGCTTCATTTATGTTAACAAGACTGTACTGTAACAGCACAGTCTGCACCACTAAGTCACTCAGATTTAGGCAGCTGATCAGAGTACAGCCCTGAGCAAACCAATGGAGTTATCTACAAGCATTCTGCTGTACAACGAACGCAGTTAAGTTGCTTTGTGATCATTGTCTGATTCGTATTCGTAAGCTTATTACATGTTTGTGTGACTTTGTCGAGACAGCTCAAGGCAGTCTGTATATTCCACATTAAAAAAAAACATGTTTGAGGCAAAAATTCTGGAAGGAGTTCCAAAACACTTTGTGGGGTTTTGTTTGCTTTAATTTTTGTTTTAAATCAAAAAGCAAAAATCACTTAAAATTTAAACTAGCAAATAAACCACATCACAGCCCTTTGTACAGAAAGATAAGAACTGCAGAAGGATCTGAGGAGAGGACTGTCCTAGAAAAAAGGCAAGATTCAAAATATTTCCACGCACTTGAACCTCAGTTACCTCTCCTGTCTTTGCTTCTGCTTACTACTCTTACAACAGAGCTGCATGCCAAAATGGAACCCAAGAGGCTTATAGCTGAAGACAAGACAAACACAGCTTTTATTTTTCTTTTCAAAGAAGAGAGTGAGCAGGAGGAAGAGTAGAGAAAGACAGGAAGGAAAGAAGAAAATAGCTGATTATGAGCTTTGGCCTCCTCCCATTTTTCCAATTAAAATCTATTTCACATACCACACTAAATTATTTCTTTTTTGAGGATTTGCATTTAATCCTGTATCTCATCTTTCCATCTGCCTTTTGAATAATGAAAGATGTAACTGAGTTGTGAATCAGGTATTAAAAGTTCAGTTTTCATTTTCTGTAACTGTTCAAACTCACCCGGTTAGGATCTATACCATTGACCTGGCGTAGCTGCTCGAGCATCCACTGCGTTCTCCTGACAAAAGACGTAGAGCCTTCAAATTGCTTGACCTTCGTAATAGAAGCTTGAGCCGGTTTCTTGTTTGTCACTAAACATATAAAAGAAAAAGCATACAACTGAAGTGGGCTTAATATTTCAGAAACATATTGTTTAGTTCACTGTATCAGTAGCAATTTTGATGGTGTATTTTCTCTATGTGATGGTACAATTTCACACAAGCATTACACAACTCAGTATTAGATACACTTCAGCCATTATCAGCATTAGTTGCTAACAGTTTGTAAAAAACTTAACTAAAGCTGAGCTCTTCCCATCTGCATTTTTACTGTCATCTTAGTATTTTCATTTCACCAAGCTAATTAGCTGTGGATTCTCAAATACAGCCTCTTACTCATTTATTTCTCTCACTTTTTTTTTTTTTAAGATAAGAGAACAAACATGACAACTCCATGCAAGTATATGTCCATATATGCATGAATGCATTTATTAATTTAACAGTTACTTTGGAATGACTTCAATGTTGGTGAAGGATTGAAAAAGCTACAGGTTTCTCCAGTCTTTTCATAAGATGCTACATGTAGCTCTCATTCGTCTAACATCTATTACACTCAATTACCAGGTTACAGTCAACAGACTTAAGTATACACACTTACTGAACTAAGAAAGTAAACCCACCAAACCACAAACAGCCTGTGGAAATCGTTCCATCCTGTTCCTCCAACTAGTAGGTAACATAAACAAAGCCCATAAAAAAGAACAGTCTTGCATGTTACAAACCAAGTATGTTAAAAGTTACAAACAATGGGAATAAGTCATGCATGACAGTTCTGCTTTTGGAAAAAAAAAGTCAATATAAAATACTCAAAATAGTGCAACTTTAACTCAGCATCAGGTATTCAAAGCGTACTTAAACATTAAAGCTAACTTTTCAACAGCAGGAAAAATGGCTTCCTGTACTATACTTTCTCTCTAAACAAATGCATTTTCTTTTAATCCGTATAACTACATATACTTTCAACCACCACAAAATTGTTTAAAACAATTTCAGGTGTTTTATATAATCATACTCACTATTACGTTCATGTTATTTTTCTGTTGATGTATGTTAAGTCAACTTCAAAACACATTTTCACGCTCAGTGAAAAAATATTTTTTTTGAATGATTATACCATACAATCTACTAAGGCTGGTGTGTTATTTGTTTTCCATGCTAAAATCTATTTCCTAAAGTCCTTTTAATCCATATGACCCTCCAAAAAGAGTAGTATTGGGAATGGTTACTTTCCTTTTTGGTTTTAGATGCTGGCAGTTAAAGAAGGCTTCTTAAATAATCAAGACTTATGTAGTAAGGATTGCTTCTTCTTGTGCACTCACTTTACCCAAATTACCAGGAAAACTAACAAGTTAACAGACTTCAAATTTGAAGACACATACTGCATATGCTTCTGCACTCAGGGGCACAGGTGTACAGTAACTAAATATTGATGTAATGCCTCATCATTCCACACAGTGAAAAGAGCTAGCATTACTTTTTAGGATGAAAATTTCCTATTGCAGAGGTCAGTGGCTTGATGTTAAATGTACTTTAGAATGGAAATTCTGATTAACATGAAAAGTTCTTTTTCAATATCTCAGGTTTATACGTTTTCAATGGATGTCTATGGTAAAAGCTTGAGCAGCTTTATGGGAACTTAATTTGTTATTAACAGAAAATTCATTTCCATGGAAAATTTAGTATGTCAAAAAAAGTCAGATATTAATTTTCTACATGGTAGATAATTATTTCTGAGAAATTACCTCAGACTAGAAAGCACAGCTGGACTCAATATATTGACCAGATTATTGATGACAATATAATGAACAGATTGCCAGAAGTCTCTTAATCAGCAGCTGAAACACTGAGAATCAAATTGGCGTAGTATGTGATTCAGAATGGCAGGTCAAATGTTACAGAACAGAGGAAATCAACACAGTATCAGAAAGGTAGCAACAAACTTAGATCAGAATAACTATTGAAATGCAAAGACTAGAAGTGAGTGAGATGAGTATTAAAGATTCAGTGATTGCTCAATGGTCTCCATGCTTGGACCACTCTGAAATATGAAATATGAAAATATGAAATATTTTCTCATATATTAGACTGAGTTCCATATATTTTCTAGGTAATACTAATAGAAGAAGTCTATCTAAGAGTGGCTCAAATTTTAGGATCTCTGGTTTATTCCACTTCTATGAAAATTTACACAATAATATACAGCTGAATTAGATGTGTTAAAAGTAAAAATGTTCATACTATATATAAGCCACATATAGAATCAACACCAGCAGTATTGCAAAACAAAGCATTTAAAAATAGGAAGCCCTAAATAAAACAATCGTATGATCAAATATTATTTTTTTCCTCAGTATCTTATGGATAACAGATTATGAGATGTACAGCCCTAAATTTGATTTCAACAAACTTGTCACTGCTCTGAAGGCTCGTACGTGACACACATTCCTGGTGCTCTTGAAAACAGAGGTAATTTATTAGTTCAAGGTGAAAAACATCAGATTTTACAGATTTGATGGTGAAACAATGTCAAAAACTCCATGTATTGTTTGGTTAATTTTACATTTTCCTATTTGAATAATCTAATTATTTAAATTTCTCTGTATAGCACTTGTAACAATCAATAAACAGCTTTCTCTTCAGCTGGAGCTGTTAGTACTCAGCACTTCAGCAAAAAGAAGATCACATTGAGTGTCTAAGCTTCAGCAACTCTTGAAAATTCCTATTAGTGATAAAGTATAAAAACATCTTGAGTGGAAGACTGGTCCTATATCATCCACAACACACTAAGGCTTGGAAAGGCTGAGTCCTGCAAAAGAACTTATAAGGCTGAACATCTCAGTCATTGTTTTAGATATAAATTTGGTCTCAAGTTAGCTGGTGTGACCCTCCTGGAATACTGGCAGTTTGCCTTAGGTCTCTCACTTGTAATTATTGTCTGCAGCGAAATAGACTTAGTTGCACTTCACCTTTTGTGTCTCAGTATTAAAGGAAAAAGCTAGAGTTTCCAGAACATTCTAAGCACTACTACCCACAAACCCACCAAACATGCTTTAAAACCTTCGTTTAGTCCACGACAGCTTGACAGTAGCATGGAAGTCATTAAAACTCTGCAGACTCCCTTGAAGCTGGAAAAGCTATCCTCACCAGCTGCTCATTACGTTGCTTTCCAAACTAGAGCACTTCCACACAAGCCATTTGAGTGGGTGTTGAACTGCAAACATGTAAGAAGTCTTTTCATAGATCTGAAAAAATTTGAAAAAAATTGGAAGCAATTACACGCTCCTAGCCACACTTTCTGACAAGTCATACAGATGTATTTGCTAAAATCTTTATCTACCTTTATAAAATACAATGTTAAAATTATGCTTCAATTTGTGTGTGTGTGTTATTGTTTGCTTTTGTTTGTTTGCTTTGGTAGAAGAACATTAGACCTTGAAAATATGGTTGCAACAGCGCGGACAAAATGCATTTACTTGGAAACCATCAATAGATAGGTCCACACAGTATTTATGTGCATCTGATGATGACACAGGGAAAACAGATTTATCTGATAGCAGGGAATATACTGGTAAGTTAAGAGAGAATACGTGAAAAGTCAACTACAGCAATTTACAATTGAACACACTGAGGACCTTTCCTTAAAATGAAAAACAAAAAAAAACCACCACAACAGTACATTAACAAATAACCAAAAAGCACTGAGCCAGAAACAGCATTACTTCTGGGATTTAAGATATTACTAACTCTTTTGCATCACTAATAAAAATAAGACACAGCATTAAGTTTCAAAGATGTTGTTAAAGTTTAAGAGACGTATTTAAGTAAAACACTCTGTTTCAAAAGCAGATCAAAAATAAGAGGCAGAAATAATCTACTTTAGATCATGTTGTGACAGTCAAGAAAGTCACTGCTCTCATAATTTAGAGCGCACTGAAATGAATGTATTTGAACTCCAGACCTAAGCTAGTGCCGCATGTCACTGGAATCTTAAGTAGTGAATCAATACAGCTCTCCACATAGAAAGCTAAGGCAGACAAAAGTTGCAGTCAAAATTAATCGCATCTGCAACCCAGAATATTTTATTTTTTTGTCAGTCTTCTGAAGTATCTTTACCTGTCCATCATGTACAGAAAAGACAAAACGATGAGAAGGGATAACTCCTTAAGTACCTGCTCCGAAATACCTGTCCCTGAGTTATAGTGTGAAGGTTCTAAACCACCCACATTATCCCCATTATGAAATTTACTGTATCATATTTGAAACGCATATATAAAAAACATCTGTGCTTGAAGTCTTGGTTCTATATATCTGTGTTTAGCTTTGGATGTTCTTTAAATTTGGATCCGTTTATTAAATAACTTTTAAACTCTTTAGGTAATTAGGAATCTTATGACAAATGGTTTGATTGCCTCCCAGAGTTTCTAGTCATATCTCAGTGTATTTCTAAAGTGCTGAGTGATTGAAATATCTACTGAAAGGAGAAATTAAGTATAAAATCTTGAAGGAGTTAGTGATTGCTGCATCTGTTCACATTATAACAAGATTTTTTTTAAATTTTTATTTTTTAAATAACTGGACACTACACGAGTACTCCATAGCTCTTAGAGATTAATAAATTAAGTAACCCAAGCTTTTATTGCTATTGTGTCACTACGTCTTAAAAAAAGGTAATAGTGCAAATGAAGTAGGAGAAAAAAAAATTACTTAAAAATTACTTTCATTTGTAGGACTGACAGACTGAAGTTTGCTTTTTGAAAGTGAAGAGTTCTACTGAATATACTTGGCTGTATCTGTCGTTTAATACAAAACTACCTGTCAATTTAATGTTAGGTCAGCATAAGCTAGCTGTATATCACATCCTGTAGAGCTGCAGTGGATATTCATCCCTCAGCTCACAAATAACTGATGATGAAAAGTAGCTATTAATAATTAATGATGGAAAAAAATATCTTTAAAATGCAAGAGAGCCTAAACACTTCTTTAAAATAAATCTTTGGTGAAGAAAATGTTGAATTGGATACCATGGTAGGGTGATGCAAGTTCATAGTCACTGCATCTAGAATTTAATAATTCTTACCTTGTTGTAGAAATGTTGGCCTAAAGCAAAAACTTCTCAGAGTGAGACGAAGTTGAAAAACAGCCAAGAGTTTTCTAAACTTTTGAGTCAATTACAATAAAAATAGTAAATTTAAAAGAAGCAGCACATTTTTATTAACATGTTATTTAATATCGGAGACGGATTTTATAGAGATTTTTCAATAAATAAAAATGACTTGGTACTTGTGGTAGAAATGCTTTCTTTTTAAACCCCACTCCTAAAGAAAAAAAAGAAAAGTAGGTTATGAATGGACCATGAAAGAGATAATTACTGCTCCACACTTTTCAGTTCTCCAGGGTTACATACTGAAAAGCTGCCTTTTCTCTCCAGAGTTCTGTTTGTGCAATTAAATCTAATTCTAATTCAGCAAGTCCCTTCAGTCCTAGCCTCCAAGGGAACAACTGTTTCATATGCTTGCAAAAGCTCATTGACTAAAATTCTGACAGTCTTGTGCAGAATTCTAGCAAGCTATAGATACTAGTTAGTCCGGTGATCTGTAGTTTCTGACCTTCAAAAGAACGGTGACCTTTCTGTTCCTCAATTGCTTCTCGATTCCACAAGTCTGAGGTTTTGTATTCAGAGAACAAGGCAAGAGTAACTGGTGGAAATGTCTCTAATGTTTAGAGAAATCCATGATAGATTTCATTTTAGTAAATGTGAAAAGGCAAGAAGAAAAGACTTCCCAAATTTCCCCAAACAGCATTTTAACATTCAGACAAATAAAGCTGATTAATTAAATAAGGTTGTGCACTCTAGCATACTTAGGTACTAAAGAATAAGGACCAGATGCATGAAATTGTCTTAGTATACCATGTGGATTTCAGGAAAACTATTTCTAGGCAGCTTCACATGATAATTGTAAGCTTTGCTATGAACTACAGTTTTCAGTTTGAATACCAAAATTTACAGTATATTTTCACACAGCATTTTCAACTAAATACTGATTTAACAGAGGGACTAAATTAATTCTTGTAGAACTTTGAGCCTTACCACTGTGGCTGTCCAACTTCCTGCAACTTTGAGACCTGCCACTGTTCTTAGACCTCAGCTACTAATACAAAGAGATGCTCTGAGATGACAGTGCTACTAAGTAGTCAGGTCACCTCCAGAATTAATTTTAGGCACAGGAAAAAACAAAAAACAAAAAACAAAAACATGCTTGCAACTGAAAATAGCTAGTCCCACTAAGAGCTCTATGCAGATACAGTTCTTAGGAACTGCATACAGTTCTTGGGACTAGCTGTTCTGATGTGAGCACTGTCTGTGATTTTGCAGCTCATTTCTGCATCTTGTTTCTTAAAAAAGGAGTTCTTTTCTGGGGAACAGTTTTCATTTAAAAAGAATGTGGGACAGAAGAGATCCCAGGTTAGATACCTGAACAATATAGGATATTAACAGAATGAGAACATATGCAGGATCTTCTGTACTTTTCCAGAACCTTATAGACTTTACCTCTCCATCACTTCCCCCAAAGTCCCAAAATACCTACTAAACTTCCACCTCAGTATTATTCTCATCCTTGTTTTGCAATGGTAGTCATCTCTATCACAAGCATGGCACAAAGTAAAATTTGTGTTCTTGGTCTTGCATTCCCACGATTCCTGCCTTTCTGCATCTTGCACTTCCTGTTTACTCTTCTATTCAACAGTGTGAGCTGAAAAAGACTTCAATCCTTACTGAAAATAAGCAAAAGGAGCTAAAATGTAGCAAGGGATAAGGGGCTTGTTTAAATGCCTGCTTGCTCCTCAAGGGTTGCCAGGTGTCAAAATGGCTGATAAGTCACTTCATTTCTCAGAATTGCATTTCCTACTTTTGACCATCTTTCCTCTTTCCTTTCTTTGGCAATGCTGCTTTTTGTCACCATCAGAAATGTAAAGAGCTAAAAGCACAGAACAGCTGCATAGCTCCCATCTTCTCCACTTACTAAATAGGGCAAGTGGATGTCAATGACCCTAAATACACAGCAGTTTAATCAAAGATGAATTCCTTCCATTTCTTCAGGCATGACAGAACGTTTTGACACCAATTTGAAAAACACAAGGAAAAGTTTTCAAATACAACAGAGACAAACTAATCCTAAGTCTAAACAGGTACTTTTTTCCCAGAGTTCTTCCCAGAAGGTCAAACAAAAAACAGTTTGTGTTACCCACCTGCTTAAATAAACACCTTCTGCATCACTGTCCAGAATAAGATGCCAGCCTTACCTTTTTTCAGATAAAAGATATCACAAGGGAAGAAATATGGATCTCTAAGTAAGATTTAATCATACATTGTTCAAAATACAATTTAAGGAATATTTTTGTTGTGTCTTCAAATGAAAAAAACACTTTGGGTTACAATACCTATATGAAAACAGAGTTTATGTTGCGTAAGACAACATGAAGTGTTATATGTATGTGTATGCTTTCCAAACATACCACAGAGTGCATTAACAACAAACTCTTTCCCAATACCAGTGCCCCTCCCTTCAGTTTCGCACCTGGTTTTCCATTTTTTTCTTTTCACAGAACATGAATACATGCTCTTATAAGTGCTTTTTATGCCTATTTAATCACTTTAAGCCCCCCTATAACATCATATAAAATCCGGCCACTGCAGTTTGACAGCCTCATTTTTTATTCCTACCAAAATTTTAAAGCTAGAGAAGTAGAAGCATTACAGTTATAAATTAATGTTTTTTAAAATTATTCTTTATACAGTTTAATGTATTGATACCAAAGCAACTGCTTTCCACTTTGGCACAGTTGTATAAACAGATGCAGTTAACAGTGGAAAGAATGGCAGACTTTGTTTTATAGCCAGAGAAAATGCTTCTGCTTAACTGCAAATATTTGGAAAGGAATCCTATTAAACACATATTCACTTCCAGAATGATGACTGAACTTCCAGGTTTTGTTAGAATTGACTTTTACTATTCCACATTGCAGAGCAGCCAACTTTCAAACTCTTCCCACCTCCTTTTTCCTGCATACAGTCAATTGCAACTAGAGTGATTTCTACTCAGATATAACAAAATTTGAGTTCTGGAGACATTTTTTAATTAAAATCTAGCTGAAAGGAACAGGATAGTGCTCAGACAGATCTATCAAGGCATTGCAGCTGCACAAAAAAGTATTAGGTATGTCCATCGGGTCCCAGGGAAGAAAGATAACTTCCTTACAACCCAGGGACCAAAATCATCATCAGAGACCTCTCAACCAGCCCAGAACTACTGTTGATCCTGGCTAAAAGCATTCTGCATTAGCATTTTACTTCATTCTAGCATGGTAGAGCCTCACCTCAAAACTAGAAGTTATCTGGTGACTGAGAATTGCAGCCCATTGTAGCATGTGTCCTTCTGTATTAGCCTGGATCCCCTAGTTTCAATATTATTCACTCTCTTTTTGTTAAAATGAAGATGGCAACCTACACAAACATTGCTGAGGATACTTTAAGTAGCCTTGCAAACACTCATGCACACTTCAGAAAATCTCACTTCAATCTAGTTTTGAAATCAAGTCTGAAAATATTGACCACAGTGAATATCCATGAAGGTGTCTTGAGATATTCTTTTTACTACATTCTAGTCATTTCAGCACCAGCAACTATGGAGAACTGGTTAAAGATAATACCACATAAGTACTTCTCTTAAAAAGTGAAATTTGGCATAATTCCCATACAATTTAACAGATGTGCATCCGCATGCAGGGAGTACACTAGGAATTACCTCATCAGCCTGAAAACAATGTTTGAACCTCACAGCACAGAACAATGTTTGAACCTCACAGCATTGTCCTGAACCTCACAGCAGTGTCCTGAGGGGCAGGAAGAGGCTCTGGAAAACTAAAGTTCCAATTCATTCTCAGTATCTCACCAAAAGTACTGCATTAGGGAATAGTTTTCCATTTGTAGGTTTGCTTAGATAACTGGACAGTCTTCTGGAATAAATTGCTCAATGACCTAAGATCCTACAGTGTAAAAGGAACCACTGCAACAGAATAGATGTTTGCAGGAGGTTTTTAAAAAATGATTTACAAAACTGTGCTTTTTCCTTGATTTTGAACTGAATCAATTACTTGAAAGACAGTAAAAGAGGCTACCTGTAAATACTTTGCATAGAGCAGATGCACCTAGGGATTCTACTACAACTGTTCAATACAAAATCCTTATCTTCTACTACATAGGGGTCTAAGACAGAACCTTGGTGGAAAATTTCTTGCATATTCATGACTAACTTTCTGATGGACACAATTCTACAAAAAGATTAACATTCACATATGGCATGATAGCATCCAGGTCTCAGTTTAAGCAATTATAAAAGTGCACTTAAACCATTTCAGATTATGAAGAAGTGAAATCAAACAAACAAAACCAAAAACCAAACCAAAGCAAAAAATCGCAAACACATCTGTGAAGGAATACAGAGCGTGATTGAAGGAAAAAAAAAAAAAACAAGTAGAAAGAAAAACGAGTGGTCCAACAACTTCAGTACCAAGTTATCATCATACAATTTTAACTGAAGCAAGTTATTTAAATCTTGTAAAGGTTGTAAAGAGAGAGTATAGTTAAAAGCATTGCTAGTACATGAACTAAGGAAAGGTATTCTACCACTAGTATGGATACAAAGAAGAAAAGCTCCCCCAGAAAACTGCAGAATTCTTAGTTGAAAAATAATAATGTTTTGAAGAGTGTCCTATTTCAAAAGCAAGTTAACATCTAATTTCCTACTACACAGATAATTTATACTACACATATATTAAAGACTATTTTGAAATAGTTACTTCATAGCATTTGCTGAAATTAACAGCAAAACATGTTATGAGAAATAATTTTTAGAAGTCTGGGATTACAGTACATCAAGTCTTATACATTATAAACAGCCACACATTTTTCTTAATATTTGGATCTGCGGTATGTTTAAAGATCAAATGCTCAGAAGGAATAGATCCCTCATGAGACTCTAGAAACGTGTTTGAACTGCAAGAAAAATTTTCACTATACACTCTACATTACAAATTTCACAGCTGTGGTGGACTAGATTTTATGTGAAGGTGCTATGAGCAGATAGTACTGAGTTACTGTAGTATTTTAAATACTTGGGATACTTGGGATATGAAATATTGCATATGGTTACTTTTATTAACATACAGTATTTTTTTGTAGGGGACTAGAACATCAACTAAAATATTTAGCGTCTGAATTGTTATTGTAGTTCTTATTCTACTGTCTCAAAGTCCTCTGCAAAGCACTGAATCTCAGAGCACCCCCGTAAAATAAGTAGTATTACCATTGTATAGTATATATGATACTCAGAGAGTGAATTTCTCAAAGTCACACAACACGGTTAGAATGATTCTCACATCTCAACTTCCTGTAAGACACAGGAGTAAAAACTGGGAAAAGCTCCACCAAAAATCCTCTTATAAGGCTCCTGAAAATAGTAAAGAATTGCATGTTGCTGATTCAACAAAAGCAATTCACTTCATACACAAAATCCATACTCTGAACTTTCACCTACCTCAAGGAAAAACAAAGACTGTTATTGAAAAACTGTCCAATCCTAACTGAAAATATATTTCTCTGACTGTAACTTAAAGTGTTATTTATATATAGATTTAGCATCCAATTATTTGTAGCAATCAGAGATTTATACATTAAGCTGTTATAATTTTTTCTTCCTTTGCTCAGGTACCAGTGCCTATTACATTTTTGCTGGAGGCACACTTCACATTACAATGGAAAACAGCAAAAATGTGATGATGTAAAAGGTTTTCCTGAATCCATACAAAGCTTTTTCCAATGTGCCACCACTTTCTGGCAACAACAGGTGACAAAGCATACCAGTAGCATGAAAAAAACAAAATCCACAGGAAAGCAGTTCAGAAATCAGTGTTAATAAGAGGATGAAGCTAGACTTTTACAAATTATTCAAACGGATCACATAAGGTAGAAGAAAAACGCTCAAGATGCACACACAAAGAAAGCTGGGAGAAAGAGCATTCACTTCATGCATCAGTGGATACCAAACTTACGGATTTCTAAACTGGTTATATGGAATATATCTTCTTATTCCATTGCATTCTTTGCATTTTTGGAAAAACAAACAATAAAAGAAGTGCTGGAAGAAACACTGAAGAGACTATACTGAACTGTACTACTCTGATGACACTGTTGAGACAGGGGTTTGTCCTTTTCATAGCTTTTTCTTGTACCCACAACTGTGGTGAGTTGAACCCAGCCAGCAATCAAGCACCCAACCAGCCGCTCACTCCCCCACCATTTCTCTCTCCTGTTCTGCTAGGGAAGAGCAAAAACAAGAAAACTCTTGGGTCCAGACAAAGACAGTTCAATACCTGAAGAAAACAACAAGAAAAAGTGACACAAAGGCCCCCCTCTCAAAAGCAGATCAGTGCCCAGCCAAGCCACAACCACCCTGGAAGACAGCCCCCTGCCTTTCTCTCTCTACCCCCAGTTTTATGGCGGAGCATGATGTTATATGGTACAACATATATATATTTGGCCAATTTGGATCAGCTCTCCCAGCTGCGTCCCCTCCCAACTTCTTGCTTACCCCCAGCTCACTTTCTTGAGGCAAGGGAGAGGAGTGGAGTGGGGAAAACATGAAGGCCTTGATGCTGTGTAAGAACTTCCCACAACAGCCAAAACACAGGTGTTACCAACACAATTTCATCCACAAATCCAATAGACAGTAACATACAGGCTGCTCTGAAGAAAATTTTCTATCGCAGCTAGATTCAGTAAATAGTAAATGGATCTAATCCTTATAAATAAAGATGCTTTTACTTGGAAAAGACTGAAAACAGAAAACTTTCAGTTAACTATTGAGAGATGAACTGTAAGTGCACATCACAGATTCCCACTGGCAGTAGTAGGAACTCCTTTGAAAACAATTTAAATTTTATTTATATTCACTAAATATAACTGGCTCATATGTTCCCATTTTTGACAGTGAATTACTGCAAGGGGGTTTTAGAATCAATTTGTTCTGTAAATAGGTGCTTCCTTCTGTACATACATTGCGGGAGGATCCTAAGAAGAAGTATTTTGTGATGCTTCCAGTTGAAGACATTTCAGTTTAAAGAACACCAAACATGCATCAACTGCCTCTTTTAAGTCAAATAGTTTTATTTCAACAAAACTATTCTCACATGCCATTGCACAACCTTGCAATGGCAGGACTGAAAATTTGACTTAAGTGATAGCTGCAATCAGCACTGTCACTTTCTCACCTGTACTGTTTATCAGGAAAATTTTCACAGAAAGTTTCAAAAAGAATTAGTTGCCTCTCTTTTCCAAGGATCATTATAGCCTTTCCTAACAGAGAGCCTTCCTAGCCTTTAAAGAGAAACAAACCCCAGAATCTGGTGAAAATTTGTTGTAGAAAGTAAGACATAGACAAAGGCCATCAGAGGGGATTTTGTGGTGGGACAGTTACACGCACATAGGTCTCATTTTGATATGCAGTTAGAGGACGGTTGAAAGACTTTCCTAGCAAATTCCATATCCCAGAATATTGACTAGCACAAGTTTAAGGTGAAGACCACTGTCACAGATTGAAAGATTACCTGAGCCATGTCTTCAAAACTTCACATAAAAGGCTAACTTCCTAAAGTCACAGAGGAGTGATTGATGAGTATGTATGTAAACAACCAACGATTTTGAAAACTTATTTTGAAAACGTACATTCTCAGACTGTTCAAATAAAAAAATGCTATATTTTACTATAAAACATTTGTGTACATCCAGCAAACTATGTTTGTATAGGGGCATGTATGCAAAGGTAAGACTCAAGTGCATACCACCAGCTCTTTTTTCTTTCCTTTCCTTTTTTTTTTTTGTTAAGTTTTTTGTTTGTTAAGTTTGCTTTTCTTTTCCATTTAAGGACTATTAATTTATGTATTTTAAGATGTATAGCTCCTTACATTACAGGATTATATACTGCTGTTTCATAGGCATAGTCCTTATAGGAGTATACGCCATAGAGCCCTTATTGGCCCCTAAATTTCTTGCCATTAATATAGAAGACTATTGTCTTCTGTTTATTTGAGTCTATCAAATTAATTTTGGCTTCAGATTTAATCTCTATACTGCAAAGATACGAAGACCTAACCTGAGCTTTGTCATGACCATAACATGACATTTTAAACCAAAGAAAAAATCTAAAACAGGTTTAGGATACAACTGACTCATGATTAATGAGAAAAACACTGATGATACACTGCACACACAGAATTGTCTCAGAAGCCCACAGCAGAATGCAGAAATAACTCTAACATTTTAAACAGAAAAGAATATCTTAACCTTAATAATTTACTATGGTAATATAACATTAATTTTTCATTTGCGGTGATGTATTTTACTGTTTATAGTAGTTCTCCTGGAAACTTTTCCTCTAAAAATTGCTCTGAAAAATAAACAATCTATACTGTCAGTGATACAAAAGGAGTTTTCTTCATGAATTTATTTTAGAGCATAAAATCGAGCAGCTTAACCTTACTTTGCACATTATAGATCTTGCTAGCAGCGGACACGCTGTTCATCAACTTTTTTTTTTTTCTATTGTACTGTACTTATTGTACTGGACTGTTATGGGGGACAACACTCTTTAATTACATTTCAGAAAAATCAAACAAAAATGATTCTTAATATTCCACACCAAACCCCCCAAAAGGAACACAAACTTATTACCACCCTAGAGACACATTGGTCATAATTGAAAAGACCTGTTTGCAAGTAATTGCAATGATCATTAGCAATGTCTTTAAGATCAGAACTTCCTGTATCTTTTAGGATCGTAACTTCCTTTACATTTTATCAAACGGGTTTGTTAAAATCCATATAATATGAATATATTTCACAGTGAGATTTGTGCATTCTACATCAGACGAGATTCATTGTTTGCTCTTCAGTGGATTAATAGTTTGCTACTAATTTAGCTGGGTTGCATCTATGCTTGACCTGCCTGTGACAATTGTTTTTTCAAAGAAAAACTGAAAACAGTAAATATCTCACTAGCAAAAGTACTGGAACCACCTAAACAGATTATACAGTTTCTTGTACTTTTATTTTATAAATTACTGTCACCATGTTGCTATTCCTTGTACTTCATTAAAATAAATAATTAAAACCAACAAAAAACGTACTTCTTTCTACCACCAAAGACCATTTAAGACTGTCAAGCAGACTTTATTGATATATCATTTTTTTCTGAAATATTAAAAATGAAGCCACTCTCCCTTTGCCAATAAGATATAACTAAAAAACTCCCCCTTCTTCACAGGGCAATTTCCCGTTATTTTCAACATTTCTCTTGCATAGATACTAGTACTCTGTTTTTAGAGGCTGAATGATGGAATCAGAACATAGGTTAGTGAAGGATACCTCAAAAGTTGAAAAAGAAGACATCAACGTCCATGTTTTATGAACAACTGGGGTGGCCTTTGGAAGGGTTATTAATCATCTTGACACAGAGCCAACTGAGCTGAAGGTTCTGGTCCTCTAGGTCAAGGTATATGGACAGGGAAGTAATACTAATGCCTGGTTGGAAACATAGAAGCAGATTAGTGTTTGAATACAACCTCACTTTAGATTGATCTGCTGTGGCAAACATTAAGGGAAAAAAAGTCTTCCTCATAAAAATATAAAACACATCAAAATGCTAAAGCTCAATTTACTCATAAAATTTAAGCCCATGCATATGCTTTGCAAAAAACCCCACGCAACCAAAAAAAGCAGCACCAAAAACAACCCCACCCCCAAAACTGAAACCAAGCCTTGACTATTAAAAGCACTATTCTTTTTATTTATTTTTTTAATTCCTCAGACTGTTTCTCTCCACACAGATAACTGTGGATATTTTGCGGAAGGTGTGTGTTTCGCATGACTGAATTGAATCAATTTCCTACAGGAAAACAGCCAGTGAAAGTGTAAGTGAATGGACAGTACACAAGAGACAAAATAAAGGAAACACACACAGGATATATGTATATACATATTTTTTTCTTAAAGCACTAGACATAGTGTTTCCAGACACAGGACTCTAATTATCAGTCCTTGAGATGGAAAAAACTATATATTTTCTTTTACAATCTGTGTGCATGAGTAATGCATTTATATTTACAGCCAAATTAAAAACAGGTGGAAGGAAAATAATATTTCCTCGGATCCTGCTTTCATTAACCTTCAAAGGTTAAAACTAAAGATATTTTGAAACAGATAAATAAAGGCAACAGTTAAAAGACTTTGAAAGTGAAAATGAATAAAAAGGGCAGGTCTGAAAAATGAAGGTATAGATCAAAGAAATCAATAATATTGAATATTCAAAAATAGTTTCACTACGTTCCCCCCTATCAAGCAGCAACTATACAACTCGGACACTCAAACTTTGGGTGGCAGGTATGCCTTTGTAACTTAGAACCATGCTGTGATTGTTGGTATGATAGCTAGAGAGGTGTGGAGCTACTGTCTTGATGTTTTGTTTCTTTGCTTTCAGAAACAGAGGAAACTAGTACTACTGCAATTAAATTAAAAATGATTTATCCCCACAGACAGGCATGTTATCAGGAGAAGAAAACCACAGTGCTCCAATACTGAAAAAAGGTACTAGTATGTGGAAGACAAACACTTCCCCAACCCAGGGACAAAGAGTAGGATCACTTTAAACAGCAAAAAAGTTAAGAAGAATCTGGGTATGCAGAAATGCTGCCAAAAATAAGCTAACAAACAAGTAGTGTTCCATTAAATGTCTCATCACATGACACCAAAGTCTGAACATAAAGAGAACAAGCTACAAGCAACATTGTAACACCTTGCAGATTTGTTCCTGCTGTTGTCACTATAATCATTGCACATTGCAATTAGTGTGATTTATTCTAAAATGGATGAACTGCTCATTATGCCTCCCCATATTTAATTCTTCTGACCAAATTATAGCTTCTCTGTGGTAAGAAATGAGGTGCAGACCAGCATAAACTCAGGCAAATTTAGTAACTGGCACTGTTAAGATGTGAAAAAATGCAACAAATTCCGGAGGGTTTTCTAAACACACGTTTGAAATTACGAACTATAATTACAACCACCCCTAAAGAGATGAACCTTCAAAGCGAAATCTGACAGTGCAGCTTTCTTGCCTCATGACATTTTCTTGTCTCATGACCAACTTCTTTTTCAGTCCATCCTAGTGCATTTGAGGTAACAGCACAGATAACCTATAGCACTCCACACATCTCAGAAGAAACCTCGAAGCATGCATTTGGTTTCTTCCAACCTGGAACTAGAAGAATCAAACTAGGCCAGGCCAAAATAATTATGCAGACTTCTCTGAAAGAGGAGTCCTGAAATGAGACTACTTATATTTTGTGTCCATGGGAATATAGTCTCAGCACACTTGCTGCAGACATCACATGGAAAAAATAGATGATTTGTGTTCAGCTTCATATACCTATTGCAACAACACTTAACCTAAAGCACACAACCTTAGGTCCACCCATTCTATATTGAGGCACATAAACACGCTAAATAAAAACATGTCTAACCAATAGCTTCTCAATGAATACAAGAAAGCTATAACTGTAAAGTAAGCTTCAATTATCGACTTTAACAAATAAGAAATCACTGTGCAATTTCCTTGAAGGGAGACTAATTGATTTGGGAAGGTTAAATTCAAGTGCCATTTCTCTCACAGCATGATATTCTTACAATCTTCCTACACTTCACTACTAAATTTTGAATAAGATAACAGGCTTATGACCCAGCAGCAATACTTTGGACAATAGTTCTCAGGAGCAAGGATAAAATCACTTTAGTTTTGTCTTCATAGAAGCTTCCCTCTCTCTAAGTGCTCTGCAGTTACCGGCATCCTAGTTCCTACGTACTGCACCTGTCATTAAAAGCAGAGTTGATTCAGGACTCGGAGACATCTCTGAACCCAATCTTGAGGAAAAGATGTCCACTGGTATCAGTGACAGCCTTATGCACTTTGCGTTTGCCTTTGCTGAATGTCACAACGGGCCTGTTGTCCCGTTCCTCTAACTAGAGGCAGCCTGTTAACAGTCCCATCCCCTCACCACCTATCGACTGCTCCCCTGCAGTTTGGTATCATCTGCAAACTTGAGGGAAACACAGCACATCCTGTGATTCCAGTCATAGACAAGAGCATGAACTAGGATAGGCCTCTGCATAATATCATTCATTGCTGGACAGAGGGGCTCCGAGACACTGAGAAGACAGAATCACACCCTGGACCCATACAGTAGGGCCAGCTCTTCCCCTCACCCTGCAGTCCTACTGTTCAACCCAAAATACCTATTTGCTTGCAAGGATGGAAAGACAGAGAATTGAAACCTTTGCTACCCTTTTATGTGACTGTATTCCCTTATTGTCACTATTAGATTTACATGAGGATTTATAAACTCCATTCAAATCAATACATAGATTTACTGTTGTAATGTGAAGCAGTGAGCTAGCAGTCTTTTGCTTTTGGTATGAGTTTTACATAATATGTATTTTTTACAATAACCAATAGCCTCTTTCAATGTTACTTAATTACAGAAGGCTACAGGCCTAACACTTAAGATCAGACCAATTATTTATCACCACACTTTGCGTCTAAGAGCCTAACAGTAAGCAGAGACTTTACACATTTCAACTTAAGTAATGGTTACATAAGCCTACAGTGAAAGCTTGAATGGACTCTAAACATGCATATAATTTATGTACCTACTAGTCAGAAATAATGCTGTTATTCAACTAACTGACATCTTAGCATCAGCATTTTCTTCTGTTAAAATACATTTCTGTATTCTTAATGTTTACGTCACAACTATTTTCAGCATGCTGACTACTCTAAAATCTGCAGTCATTTTAAAGCGAGGGAATTAAGTAAAAGAAAAACAAAACCCCACAACATTACAACCAAATTACTTATCCCCACTTCTCCCCATTCACACTCAAATTCACATCATGAAACTTAAAAATTTCCAAACACCAGGCCTAAGAAATATCAGCATTTAGCAAACCAACCTCTATTTTACTGGTATGAAATTTATTATCATGCCTTTTTGTGTCTATATTTGCCTTTTTAAACATTTTCACTTGTTTATGACCTTTTAAGGGTTTCGTTTTGTTCCCTGCTTGCATACCCCCTAAATTGGATTCCGTCCTGAAAGAAAAGAGCCTAACTGAACTGATACCACACATATAGGAGAGCATTTTCTTGATCTTTACATTTTCTAATAGACTGTATTAATATATTCTGTTATTCTAAACCTCATTGTTCGTAAATTTGCTCCTACCTAATGCCCAATTTACAGGTAAAATTCAACAGGAATGGTGTCTTGTCTGCTGTCTATTCTATGAAGGATTTCCTGTAATTACCCTGTTAGCCCCATGCCTAAATACTCATGGATAAAACCAGTAAAATGGTGCAGGAAAAAAAAAAAAAAAAAAAATGTATCTGCTGCCCTTACTGTAAATTGCTTAGTTTATATGTATTAGAGCATTTCTCAACGGCTTAAAACTACATCAGAATTTATTATTTAAGATGTGAATGCAGCAAAATAGTCTTGAGCTTGAACTATAATGCTGGCAGTAATAACTCCATAGCTTTTTCAGTTTCTGTAAACCGTTATGCTATCTGAAATAAAACTCTTTCACAGCTTGCTGAAAAACATAGACATAACAAATCCTTACAGTAGTAGCTAGAGAACTCAATAATTAGCCATGTTCTCCTCAAACGTGTAAGTTTGCCCTTCTAAAGTAAAAAGCCCAGTATAAAAAGTATCACAAGAATACAATAAAGTTAGTAAATAATATAAAAAGATGGTTACATCTGTTAAATTATTAATACCTGTAGAAAAACCTCAAAAGTGGGACTGTGTCCTGAGTGATGTGTTCATGAAGCATATCCATATTACTGCAACAGATGCACTTGTATTCAGCTGTAGCAATTCAGAAAAATCAGAATATTGATCAAAATTAACAAGACATCTCACTAAGAGGTGAGGTGAAATATCGATATATTTTCTTATGTTACATAAATTGAAAATACATTTCAGAAGAGACTTAACAGATTTTACTACAGTTTATTCTGTTTCATTGTGTATCTTTATATAAGAGATATACATGAACGTGTACAAATGTGTAAAATTAACTATTCTTCAAAGAGTCTAAAAATCTTTCCCAGCAGGCAGTATCAGAAAGTAAATAGTTACTACTTCCTTCACCTCCTACTAGTAACAATACATATTTTAATTGGAGTTTAGGAAAGATTTACCGGTAAATCAATTAATGATATGGATATTAAGTTTTCATAAGAAAAAGAAAGCTACCGGACAGCATCCTCTGAAGATACATTTGCCATGTGGTATCAAGACAAACCAAGCACTTAAAGAGTGAAGGCAGTGGAGGAGTTTATTTCCTAACTTTAAGAATGGCAAGAAGATGAAGAATAGGGAAGAACTAATCCATTTTCTCAAAAAAAAAAAAAAATCTGAAGTAACTATAACGCATCAAATTGAGTTTATCAAAAAACACCACATTTAAGCACACAGTTCATAATTAAACTTCCCTTTTCTTATCTTTGTTTTCCAAGTATTCATTATCAGCCACTATCAAAGAACACAGGACTAGACGGCTGTTCTCAGCATGGCTATGCTTCATACACTAACCATAGACAAACTACCTCTTCCTTACAGAGGAGTATTGACTAAGCTATTCAGACAAACCTCACCATAGTATATAATGCAAACCTCTTTATTGTATGTTTCCTTGTGAGATACTAAATGCTTCGTAGACTCAGAGGAAAACAAAACCCAAAACAAACAAATAATACTGAGAAAAGTATTTCTTAGCTGCCTTCTCTGAAGCCCTTCCAGGACTCTAGAAGGCTAAAGCAAGATGTTGAGCTGTGAAAAGAATACTTAGAAGTCTAAGGTATACTGGTACAAGCAAGGGGAAGTATCCTTCATTTAGAATCAAATTTTACTGAGCTCAGCTGTATGCCTTTTCCGGAAGTTGAGCTGGGAAATTCACTGTTAGTGACCAATATATCACTGTTTCTCAATGCTTAACTGAACTGCACATTTTTATTATATGCTAGTACTGTCTGCAGAGTTCAGACTTGTAACACTTCACTTTCCCATCTGAGCCCTGTAACAACAGTATGACAACCTTCTTTAGTCAAGATAAAAGGAGAACAAGACAGGAAGTTTTGGCACAATCTACTTTTCCTTAATGGTTCCTCTTCCACACCATTTCACAGCCAGCCATCGCCAGCAAACATCTCTGGCTGATGTTTCAGGAGGAAAACAGTTCCAAGCCACTGTTCTATACACTTGGCCTAAGGCTAATTTTTTGTTTAAACTGAGGAGGATTTCAACCATGCAGTGTCAAATCACGTCCTGCTTCAGTAATAAATAATTGCTTTGATTTGCTCAGCCTGGAAGAACTTGCTGCACTGTATCAAGTCCTGCTTTATTACCATGGTTTACAATTTATGATTGGCTGTAGGAATCAATTTTGGTACAAAAAGTTCTTGCCTAATGAATCACTTAAGTACTTCATTTCCTGCAGATAAGCACATATTTTCAGTAGTCATAGGTAATTCAAAGCAGGTCAAATATGGTACATCTATAGCTGGCTTTTACCTCTGCTCTTCTCAACCCATTACGGAGGTACAATGTGCTTCCATACTTTCCTTCTACGAAAGTCTGATGTAGTACTTATTAAATCTGTCTGAAAAGAAAAAAGCAGGACAGAAACACTGCAACAGAACTTCCGTTAAAGAGAAAAAAATATTCCACAAAAGCAGTAAAACAGAATATTAATTTTCACAGATTGATCCCTGCAAACACACAGATATTTCAATGCACCTTAACTTTCCATAATAGATTTTTTCCCTTTCATCTTTGTTGAGTATACAAATTTCAATTCCAGAACAGTGTTATGAACCAGAAACAGAACTGAAAGGTAAAAAAATATTAGAAATGAAAATGAAAAACCCTGGCAACTTAAAAGTTCTCTAGGTATTTAGTTCAGTTTTTAGTTTCATGTAGAAGAGCCAAAGGGTTTGCTCCACACCATAAAGATTCATGTTTGTATCTTTGTGGGTTTATAGCAGCAGCATATTTGCAAGAGCTACCATAGCTCCTGCAGATCGGAACCTTCCTTCCATGGAAACTAAGCTGGAAAATCAGTGGGAAGTTTGAGTCCCAAGCCTAAGTAAAAAATAAAAAATAAAAAAGATAAAACGAGCAACAAAGCTATTCTCATTTTTGAGCTGCTCCAGACTAAGATTTAAGAGAGAACACCACCACAGAAGTCTCCTTGAAATATAAGTTTTAAAAATTTACCAGCATTCAGTAAAGTACTTAAGTATGCATTAATAGTAGGAATAAGACATAGCATCTTCAAAGAAAAAAAGACCAAAACCAACCTACCCTTGAGACTAATTCCCTTAATGAGAAAACTTTCATTGTTTCACAGATTTCTGCTTCTTCCATCCAGTTATTATTCCTAACTTGTAACCTGCTGAACTGAAGTTTCAGTACAGAAACTCAGAAAAGCATCCTGCTGCTGGGTAAGATGCTTTAATAAAACCAACGTTACTTTGCTTCCCTTTGAAATAATCAAATAAAAGCTGAATAGGACCCCTCACTTTAAAGGACTTAATCTCCCCTCAACCTCTTTATATGAAGATTTCAGAAATCAAAGGGTAAACAATAAAAATTATTAATAAAAACAAACAAACATTAGTGAAGCATTATTCTTAGAATATTCTTCCTTCCCTGGCACCTTTTCTGTCATTTTCAAGAATCAACAAGTTTTGCTTCAGAATTCAAACTGTTCAAACAATTATAAATTGAACATCAGGATATCTGTGAAACAGTTTGATAAAGTAATTAGTATGCATAACCTGACTTGTCTAACTACTACACAGCTGTTTATGATATTTGCTGACAAATATCAGCCCGGTGAGGGACAATCACTGAACCTCACTGTTCTCTTCCCAGGTCTGAGAATACTGAAATAGCTTACTCTTATATGGACTAGAAATCTTAAATCCACGGTTACTTATGAACCTAAATACATTTTGCCAGCTAGAAAGAGTACAAGCAGTATGTTGCTTTATCAATTGGTCTAATTCTTCTTAGGCAGCCACATCTGCATCCCAGTTCCAGGGGTTACACAGACCCACTTCTACCATGACTGTAATATGCTATTTGAAACAAAGAGAAATAAGCATTAACCCAGAAAATTTATACTGCATAAGGACAGGTATTCAAGCACTTAATTCTTTGGCACTGCTAGAAGTGCAGGAATATGTCCCTTTTAGCATGTCAGGACAAAAACTAATGGTAATGAGGCCTTCAAAAGGCTCTTCAGAAGTCAATTTAGCCTTGTCAGAGATTTACTGAATGCAGTATAATTGCAAAGACTGCCAACACAAGAAATTTAATGTGATCCAGAGTAAACTGAATAGCTACAGAAACTACAAGTAACATCAGGGAAAAAGGGAGAAGGCATTTGGATTGAAAGGATGCAAGGACTAAAATTACAGGGGAAGGGCGCTGAACAGCACCATCCATTTTGAAAGGGTTTTATCTCAATCTCTCAGTCTCCATTGTCAAACTCAACAGCGTGAAGCATAACAGCAGCTATGGTACAGATGAACAGAGTGCTTAAAAAAGCGTCCCAATAGATCACAAATGCTCAAAGATTACTGGAGAATAATACAGGAATAATAAGGTTTCTTGTTTTTAATTATAGCTTAAAGGGATGTCTCATATTGCTGTATTTTGTGTTGAATTAGGATAGACCTTTCCCAGAATAATAGGTATTGTAAGTGGCCAGAAGAAAATAATTGGGATCAGATTACTTTAAAACAAATAACTGAACCACATCAATTTCTTTTAAGCAAAGGTGAAATGCATCATCAGCCAAGTGATGATTCACAGCTACATTGAACATTAAAGAAGTGATCTCAAAAAATATATAATATATATATGTATTATATATATATATATATATAATATAATTAAAGCCTTACAAACTTGAAAACAGTAAGCTTGAAAACAATATATTACAAAACTCACCCAAATCATTATAGTTAACAAGAGCATAAATATGTCAGTATGTACCTATACACCTGTGGCAAGTTCTCTGGGTGATTGCTAGGGACATTCTTGTTCAGATAGGAATGGGAAAACACAGCTTTATGAAGTTGCTTAAGATATTGTGTTTTACGGATGAAGAAAGAGGATCCACTAGATGCATTTGATTACAAAATGGGGG
This sequence comes from Oxyura jamaicensis, assembly GCF_011077185.1. NCBI lineage: Eukaryota > Metazoa > Chordata > Aves > Anseriformes > Anatidae > Oxyura > Oxyura jamaicensis. Next base: position 13,706,674 of record NC_048897.1, on the reverse strand, counting down.
AAAAAAGAGTTCTAATTCGGAAAATAAAATTAGAACATAATAATCCAGCCTGATTTGTGCTTGGTCCACAAATTCTACAACATTATATATGAGTACAATAAGCTTTTAAAAATTTTTTACACAAATATCTGGCTCTGACTGCAGGTCAATTATTTAAAAAAAAATATCAAGGAAGGCTATCATTTCAACATTCTGTTATAAAGACAGCCTCCAGAAAACTGAAAATACAACAGACCTAATAAACAGACCTGCCTATTCAGATTTCGTCAGATATATTCTCCTCTTTCCACCTGGAAGCTTTCCCTAAGCATAAGCCAAATACTTTATAAACACTTCTATTTGGTTTCCCACATATTTGTTGCTTGGGCAAGATGATGAGGTTGAACAATATCCCGAGTTCCCAAGAACACCTGTACAGTATGTGCATTGATTGCATACACAAAGGTCATAAAACACACTGCAGGACTTGCAATACATGTGCATTTATGCATGCTGGTCTGGAAATCCTTAGAAATACAGGAATTCTGCTTCAGGTTGCCTGGATTCCTCCTTACTAGCACAAAATCTCATTTGAGTACTCCTTTACTAAGAAAGATAGAGAGTTGCGAGAGCTGCATATACTTCCCTCAATGGAGCAAATAAACATGGATTCAAAAGCCCACGTGATTTTGAATGATGCATACCAGATAGCTCAAGTACTCTAAGCAGAAACAAATTGATAATTGACTGATAATTATTTACATTTTTTTTTCCTGTTTGTACCTGCTGGAGAAAAGTCAACCACCTCAATATCTACTTAGAGTTCCTGGAATTTCTTAGCCTTGCACAGATGCAGTGCAGACCAGTTTTTGTGCTGAACAACTCAGATAGGGTTGTTTCTTTATAGATTAGACTATGCATGGTATTATAGGTAGGGTTCTGCAGAGGGGTGGCTCTCTTGTTTAGGAGACTTTCTGTGAACAAGTAATAAATTCTAACACCCACTGCTAAAGATATGTGGATTTATCACTGGTTTATTTTTAAACCACGATCTCATACTGTAACTACCACCATTGTCTTCAGATTAATATTACCCTGAGGGCTTCCTTTTGCCAATATAGTATAATAGTTAACTTTAATAAGAATCCCAGCCTTTTTATTAATTCATTGTACCATCCTATGAAGCTCAGCTTTAATAAGTTTAATTTTAGAAGTTATAGAGGAATTCATAGTGGATTCTTGGTATATTAATAATGCTGAAATTTAAAATTGGACATAGCATACTGCACAGTACTACACAAATTGCAGTTGTTTAGCCCCAGACTTCACTCTTGCCATTGTTGCTTAACCTATTCAAAGGAATACGTAATGAAAAGGATTTAACAACATAAGCAGCAGCTGCATCTTGAAAGCTTACACAAATGTCACCAGCAGAGATCTTGTGGAGTACATAATACTGATGAGATACAGCCAAGAATGATTATCATGTGGATGACCCTGTACAGTTAAAAAATACAACAATGTGTGAGCAGGAAATTATTAAATTTTATTACTAAAGTATGATAAACAATACTTATATAATCTGTAACCTCAGTCTAAAGAGATCTTGCTGATGAATAATTTACCATTACAAGACCACAGTGTATTGTTATCACAGATGGAGGTTCCAGATAACAGGATTTAGGTCTCAGGGCTCTTTTTTCTTAATGTTTATATACAACATACAACTGGAAGTAACTGGAAGTAAACGTTTCCTGTTCCTATGTGAAATAGGAATTAGAATGGCGGGACCTTACAGCATACTTATCAAAAACCTTTCAGTCTTCAAAGGAAGATGTTCCATACAGTATGTTAGAGTACACTGAATATCTCATTAGTTGGGTGAAGTAGTGGCTCAGGACTCCTGAGACTAGGAATTTCTGCTGGGAAAATAATAATTTCTGTTCTCCTGCACCATATCAAAACATTTATATGAACAAGAGGTCAAGGTCTCCTAGAAAAATAAATGCAAACGTTTTATCTTAAAACAAAACAAGATACCATAAACAAATAAATAAATAAATAAATCTCAAACAGTGTGCTATTATCCCTGCTAGGGCTTCTGTGGAACAGCAATAACCAAGTTTGAATGCAATCAAACAGAAGGTTGGACACAGACACCTAAACAGCTGTGTAATAACTTTAATGACATTCTGAATAAATGCAGCAAAATAAAACAAGACTTGGTGGAACTGGATATGTTAGTATTCATCTAATTTTATAGGTTGGCTGCACTGTCAGCAGGATACAGTTGCTGCAGATATGAGCTACAGCTCTCTTCTCTTTCTCCACTCCCCTTTGTCTGGATTATGCTTCCTGACACCTCACCAACTTCCTTTGACAGTGCACCTCAAACAACTGTCGCACTGAAGCTGGAAGAAAACCATATGAAATACTTTAGAAGTCATTAATACTGTTATCAGCAGTATGTCAAGCACTACTGGTACAAGACAAAAGTCATTTCAGGCGAAAATGACAAAACCATTTCAGAATATTTCCTGCATTTCAGAGCAATGAAACAACTCTAAAGATGTCCAGGTGGAAAGGGACAATATACATTACATCACTTAGTGTTTGCTTTCCAAGTACACATTATTTCTTAGAGATATGTATAACAATTACCTTTTGCTCCTCAAATATTATGACCCTGTCCTGATCCTAGGATCCTGCCAGCACCGGTTTTGTATGTTTTGATATTCATCAGTTTAGTAAATCAATCTCCTTTTGCCTGCCTCAGTCTGCTTGTAGCAATGTAATTACTGAAACATTAAGAATGCCTTCCTATATCAGAGCACAAGCCAATCTCTCTGGGTAATATGGAAGCAGCATTCCCTGCTGAAGGTGGCCCTGCATTGTTATGATCCCAGGGTTCTTCTAACATCTCATGGTACTTACCAGTTCTTCTGGTTCTTCTAACATCTCATGGCACTTACCAGTAAGATAAAACTGACATCTCATGGCACTTACCAGTAAGATAAAACTGATTTCCACCACAGTTGTATCCACATCACTGTCAAACGAGAACTTGAAAAGTCCGACAAATATTCTTAGCTTTATACTAGAACCATTAAAAGTGGGCTGTCTGCTTCCTGTCCTTACAGTACTACTTACCCTTTATGCAAGTTTACAGTCACTTAGCAACTTGGTGGTAACTGTCTTTGTTTCAGGAATATTGATAACTAGGCTATGAAACTACTGGCTCAGTAAAAATAACATCTTAAATAAAGGGCATGTCAGTCAAGTTATTCCTATTCTAGGAAATTCTATGTGTACTCTGAGTCAGATTGCTTTGACAGATGAAGCATATAGTCAAGACATAGCCTGACAAAGTTACATGTGCATTATTAAATATCCAGAATTTATTGAATATCAAATCCATCCAGTTCTTGAGGTATTTGTATAATGCTAAAAATGAAAGAAAACATTTATCCTTTCAGAATAATTTACATACTTAGGCAAAATAGTTTTATTCAATTTTAAATCAGCCCTCAAAAAGATGCATTCTCGTTACGGTATAAGAGAAATTATCTGCTTTAGCATCACTTTAAAGCTCAAATAATTTGCATTTCTTTTATTCTGTTTTCTATATACACACAGATGTTTGACAAACTGTGTTATTAACTTGTCACACCATCAGAAAAAGCATTTTATGGAAAAAATTAAGTCACCATATTACTCAAATTTTATCTGCAATCTTTTGCAAGAAATGCTGTGAGACAGTTTATAACAAACAGAAGAACTATGGCTGAAGTTAGTTTTAAAATATATGAGGATGGATGTGTCAAAAGAGATCAATGTGTTTTTCTTTCCTGTGTTGTTCACTGTAGCCTCAACATATGGATTTTATAACATACCTTTTTTATTTTTTTTAATTGTATACATGATAGTGTTTATTTATGCATACCGCTGTGTAAAAAGAGGGAAAGAAGTTGTGAATTCTCTTTCTCTTGAGATCAATGTGCTAAAAAGAAGGAAAGCATGAACAACTGTAGAGCCAACACAAAGCTCTCTTTACACTGCTAGAGAACAGAGTAATATGTTTTAACAAGTGAAAAGGAAGACAAATCAGAACTAGCTATGTTAGAAGCTTACACCTGTATCTAAAAAAAAATTATGACAATGTAGCAGCTGTTTCCAGTGATCCACCTACACAAACATGTCCTAATGACCATTTGTTCAGAGTTGAAAATATAGATCAATAATATTTTTAATTTCTTAATTCTTAGTTTTCCAGATTTTTCAAACCAGTCTCTGTTGTCAAAACCAAATGTCTTTCAGGCATAATCTCTCTACACTTCTCTTATATAACCCCCCCTGTACAGAGCTCATGAGAAAATGCATTAATTATTACACAAGTCAATTGAATGATACCTTTTGACCTCAAATTAGAGGCAAACAATCAGAGCATGGAGTTCACAAAACCCAACAAGAAAACAAAAAACATCCAAAAGCGTTGAAGGCAAAGAGTGCAGGGAGAAGAAGAAACCAGAGTTCTAAACTCCAGATGATTCCTCCTGAGCAGGGAATGATGCCAAGTGATAGGATATCAAATTTTCACAGAACTGCTATAACGGAAGCCTGGGTTTGCAGCTGTAGCAGGATTCTAGAAACAAAGGGAAAAAGAAAAACAAAGCAAAGCAAAACAAAAATATGGTCCAACGCAGCAGATGAGGTACTGAGAACTAAAGAGTATGGCTGTAAAACAGAAGAGTCAGAGTCAGAGACTGCTTAAAAAGAACAAAGAAGGTAAAAGGCTACAGAATAATCACATGAGGTTAAAAAAGAATCACCAATATTACTAGTCAGGGTTAGGAACAAGAAAGGTTGACATAAGCAATGGTTGACAAAGAAAGAACAGTGTTATATCTGTTTAAAAAAAAGGTAGATTCTTGTGTAAAGTTCAACATCTGGAAGTTAAGTTAAGCAGAAATAGAGGCAAGTTGACAATGCCTTGTTACTAGTGAATAGTCACATTCAGGAAGGAAGTGCGCAAAATTAAAATGAGAATTAACTTGAAGTGAGGAACTATGTTTAGTGACAGAAATTTCTCCAAGAAGGTGTCGCAGTCTAAGACAATCACAGAGACAATCAGCTGTCAGAAAATAGTTAGAAAAAGGATATACATACATATATATACAAATATGGTAGCAGAAATAATCCAATTAATTAGCCATGAAGAAAAAGAAAATTTAGAAGTAGAAATAATAATAAAGAAAAACCTTGTTAGAGTTATTCATGAATAAGAAAACTAAAAGAAAATATCTGCAACAGTTTTTTATAGGAACTACTCACATAAAAAGGGCATTTCAAACGTTTTCCAGCCTTTGAATGCATTTTAGAAATGCAAAATGGGAAGGACAGCATGAAATCAAATTATTTCCCCTGAATCAGCAATCCAGGCTTCTAAAGCCACATAGATATTTTTTTTTAAAAAAAAAGGCAATTAGAAAGGATAAATGTTTGAGTAAGCAAAGAGATGAGAACAGCCTCTATGAAATTTATTAAGAAAGTGACCAAGACTGAGCTGAAACAGTCTGAAACCATAGGTTACAGAAAAAATACTTATAATATGAAAAGCAGAGACAGATAGAACTTTTTTTTTTTTTTTGAGTACATTAGACAATTTAGCATCACATCACACTTCACCTTTTCCTAAAGAGATTTAAATTTTACATGTGTCATTTGCATGAAAACACTCTTACACTGATCATCTTTTTTTTTTTTTTCCTGCTAAATTAGTGGGCCTTCCATTAACATTTCTAATAAATGGACTTGATAAGAAAGTGAACGTCTATTTTTATTCTGAGAAATGTCAGTAAAACTTTGACTTATCTTCAAAGGGTTTCTGAAAACAATTGTATCTTCTGATACTTTTCCCCTCAAGAGTAGTATAATGCAGTTAAGCACATCCGTGGAGAGAAATGTTTTGATACATTCCAAACTAATGGAACAAAATTAAAAATAACAGGACATACTTGAAAGAAGGGTGGTATTTTTGTCTTTACCTGGCATAATCTTGCCATACTCATTTTCTTTCAGAAAACAATAGCTGTGCATAATTGCTAGATATTAGAGAAGAGAAATAGGTTTTTTTTTTCAAAAAGACACTTTCAAAATTTGCCAAAATATTTGATACATACTATGACTTTCATAGTTCAGAGGGAATCTGAAAAGAAAGCTTTTCTTTTTTAATACAGGCAACAGTACTTAGTAATTGCCTCACAAAACAAAAACTAACTCAGTTTACTCAAGGTCTACCATGCTGAAAATTTTAAGTCTGACATGGAGTGTACCTCTAACAATCTAAAGTGACAGAGGCACACAGGGAACAGCTGAAATCTACCTAGCAAGCATGAAAATTTCAAACCAAGTTCTGAAACTTGACTTTCTGGAAAACAGTGGCTTCCTCTTTTTCTAGAAGAAGTGTCAAGTTCACTTCAATTTCAATTCAATTTTACTTGCAGCTAAGGCCAGAAAAAAATACCACTAAATAACAACAACAAAAAAGCATTCCACTGAAGCACGCTGATACAATTATATTGCAGAACTAGTAATTCTCCCTCCTCTCAGAGGAGGGATCTTTCTGTCATTGTACACGTGTGGTGGTTTTACCGTGCTAGGCAGTTGAACACCACAACCGCTCTCTCATTCCCCCTCCTCAGATGAGTAAGATTGATAAATACGATACGCCCAGGACAAAGGATTTCTGCTGTTGTATAAGCAGACTAGTCTCCAGACTTGCTGAAGAATTCAGTTAGACATTCTATGGGATGCAACTTAAGTTCACAGAAATATTCCTTAGACTGATCTTTCCTTTTAAATATTCAGAGATCCTTATTATGGGCTCAGGAAAGTTTGTTGAAAAGGAAGAAAAAAGACAGCAATAATTGTCTGACTTCCATCAACATATATCCTCTTATTTCCTATACATTTCAAGATTTATAAAACCACCTTTTTCCTGCTTTTCAAGACAACTTACTTCCTAAGTTTCACAGTGCATACTGGTGCTGTCTACCCAACAAAGCTGAATGATGTTAATTAACAAAAGAAAGATACCCATGTCTCACATTTGCTTAGTGATTGCAAGAAAGATGAGACTGGAAATGGGAAAACAAACTGAAAGAAAGAACTCAAGAAGAAAGCCTGAAAAGTCTGGCTACTTTGCAATCTTTACCCCTTCCCCTCCCGCTTTAAAAAGTATTTACATACTTTTTGTGTCCTTTGACAGAATATTGATGCAAAAGTTTATCAGAAACATGCTAATACTGAGGCAGCCTCTAGCCTCCCAACTCCCTCCTGCCATTAATGGTTTTAGTTTAAACTAATGGTTTTAGTTTAAAACCATTCCCCTTTGTCCTGTCATTATCTAACTGAGCAAAGAGTCACTCTCCATCTTTTTGTAAGTCCCCTTTAAGTATTGAAAGGCCACAGTGAGGTCTCCCTGGAGCCTTCTCTTCTCCAGGCTGAACATCCCCAGCTCTCTCAGCCTTGCTTCATAGGAGAGGTGCTCCAGCCCCTTGATCATCTTTGTGGCTCTCCCCTGGACCTGCTCTAACAGATCAACATCCTTCTTGTGCTGGAGGCTACAGACCTGGACACAGCACTCCAAGTGGGGCCTCACAAGGGCAGAGTAGAGGTGGACAATCACCTCCCTTGCCCTGCTGGCCACTCCTCTGTTGACGCAGCCCAGGATGCAGTTGGCCTTCTGGGATGCAGGCACGCACTGCTGGCTCATGTCGAGCCTTTCATCCACCAGAACCCCAAGTCCTTCTCTGCAGGGCTGCTCTCAGTGGAGTTCTTCTCCCAGTTTGTAATTCTGTCTGGGATTGCCCCAGCCCATGTGCAACACCCTGCATTTAGACTTGTTGAACCTCATCAGGTTCACGTGGCTTGTCCAGTCCCTTTAGATGGCATCCCTTCCTGCTGGTGTACCAACTGCACCACTCAGCTTGGTGTCATCTACAAATTTGCTGATGGTAAACTCAATCCCACCATGTCATTGATGAAGATACTAAACTGGTCCGAGGACAGACCCCTGAGATACACTGCTTGTCAGTAGCTTCCACCTGGACATATATCCATTGATCACCACTCTTTGTGTGCGACCTTCAAGCCAATTCCTTATCCACTGAATGGTCAACCCATCAAATCCATCTCTCTCCAGTCTGGAGACCAGGATGTCATGTGGGACCATTGCCAAAGGCCTTGAAGAAGTCCAGGTAGGTGATATCGATTGGTCTTTCTTTGTCAATTGATGTAGTCACTCCAACAGAGAAGGCCACCACAGGGGTCAGGCACAATTTGCCCTTGGTGAAGCCATGCTGGCTGTCTTGGATCACCTCCTTGCCTTGCTTGTGCCTTGACATTCCTTACAGGAGGATCTTTTCCATAATCTTGCCAGGATTATTCAGTGACAGAGACTTTTTCCACAGCTCTCATGGGATTTCTGTAAAAATTTCTAATTATGAAATTTTCTCCATTCAACTTTGAGTCCAAAGCAGTACAAAGCAATAACACAACCCTGATTACTCAAGTCCTGGAGACATGTTCCTGCTATCTATCTAAATGAAGAACTAATATAATTCTTGACAATAATTCTACTGCTTACACTGCTGTTCTGAATCATTTAAGCAGACTACTTGAATGACATTGTCTTACTACGCACAAATTTTTGGATAGACTATTTAATTAGCGTAACAAAAGTACTGAAATATCACTAAACAAAAAAAGTAGGTTTTGTCATGTTTAAAAGGCACTTAGAGCCTTTAATGAAATCTATGTTGTTTCCCATGAACTAAATCACAAACAACAACAACAACAACAAAAAACCACAACAACCAATCAACCCACTGCCACTGGAGGTTAACAATTAAGTGCTTTATTTCTCAGAGGATTTCAGAATGTATTGAACGACCTGTTTTTCAAAATGCATCATCACATTGTATCCATCATTAGAGTCAAGAGAAGTCCTTAGTTCTACTAATTTATGGTTACATGGTAACTCTCTCTTCTGCTCTTCCCTTCGTAAACCATTCTTTCAAGAAAAGAAGCTGTTTGACACTAGCACAAAAATGCTTTATTAGGCTACATCAATTTCCAGATAAAAAAATAAATAAAAATCTCTCATTTTCAACAGTTTTCACCAATCTGGTATGAAGCATAGATCAATATTTATTTCAAGAAGCTGACTCAAAGGCAAGATTTTTTTTTTTTTTTTTTTACACCTTTTTTAATTTGGCAAGAAAACATTTTATTTTAAAAGCATGGTGCACTGCAAATTTACAAACAAATTAGAGTGGTGTTTGAGAGTCTAAATGAATAAAAAATTAATACTTCATGACTTTATAATTCATGAAATACAGTGGTCTACCAGTTTAGAACTTTTCAAATGCCCTTTTTCAGTTCCTGACAAATTTCATGGCATCCCTTCAACACTTTTCCAATTTTATGTTGTCCATAGTTGAGGCTTATTTTTGTCCTTTTGCTTCTCAACTAGTTTCAATTACACAATGATCACTGGGTAAACAACCAGCACTTCATCAGGCAGATGGTACAGTTGATGGATAGTTTGTGTGTATTTGTATGCTACGTTTATGGGGGCTAAATATAAGAAACCTATTCTTAAAAGAAACTATGACATCTGAATACAAATATTAAAGAGAAAATTACTCCAGAACTTTTTCAAAAGTTCTCTACATAAACTCTTGTTGTTTCCAAGTAGATCTACCAAATTCTAGCTGTCAAAAAATCCTATTGGACAATATTTTAGAGAACTTCAAGAAAAAAATAAGTGCTTGCGCCATCACTAATTATTTAAGAATCTGCCATTATTGCAAATGAATATTATGACTGGAGGTTGAAAGCTTTTGTTTATTTAAGCTTTTATTTTTCCACCTCACTCAGGAAAAGCACACTTTGTGTAAATTATGCAACAAAATATTCTTTTAAATCAAAAGTTCCATTCTCTTCTGGACATTGATCCAGTCACAGAAAACAGCTCCTACCATTACTACTGTTTCCTTAAGAGTGACAAGAGGCAGAGATTTAAGATAACTAACTCAGCAGGGGCTGATATCATATTATCCATGAAAAGCATTTAGTAGTTATTTCATCCAGCAAGAAGTTTATGTTGCAGCTTCTCTTCCAGCTGAGCCTGTCCTCTGAACATCTGAGGAGACAATACAGATGGACAACTAGATTCTTCAAGCAATTTTTTTAATAGCCATCTAGTTTTAGGCAGATAAATTTGCCTAAGGAACTTCACCATGTGATGCATATGTTCCACAATATTATAATGGTATCTCAGACCAACCCCCTGAAAAAGGGATTTACCTTAAATCTTTTAAGGTCATTCATTAGCCTAAAATCCCTCAACAGAAAAGAGAAAACTTTGTGTCAAGCAACCTTCAAGGAGACCAAATAATCAAGATTTAGGCCCCTATTGAAAATAGCTCAATTTGCATTTGCCTCAAGGCAAGGCTCTGACACAGTAAATGAGATGTCTGTAAAGCAATGAAAAAATGTAATGCAGGTTTTCTTATATTCACAGATATTGTAGTTTTGCAGTACTCATCTGCTTAGAGAGAAGTGATCTGTGTTTCAGAATACCCATTCAATGATAAAGGTAGCTGTTTAAACTACTATAATGGAAAATGAGGCCAAAAGGCTATGAGGAAAATTTCACCTAAATGAGGCATTCTTCCAAATGCTAGTGTTAGAAAATTTGAGCTGCAGTACAGCTGTAACTCGATCATTCCCTGAGGCTGAAGGTTATTATGTACTGTTGAGCTCTAATAAACACAGCAAAAGCACCACTGAAAGGGTGGGGCAGACTTTCTCTATGAAGCAGTTCCAGCTAAACAGCTACCAGAGATTGTTTTAACTTGGACAAATGGGTAGATCCTCCTTGATACAGGGCCAACAAAACTTTACATAGTTTATATTCTCTCAGCCTCCCCACCCTTCATATGTTGTTTTTTTTCCTTCTTGTTCGGATATGCATAATCAGATTACAAAATCCAAAATATGTAAAAATCTTAATCTAAGCAGGCCGGAGGGAATAAGTTGGCTTCTGTAAACACAGAACAATTATTTCAGATAGCACAGATGCATACATACATGTATTGTTACAGTTGGAAATGTTTGGGTATTACACCACTGAGGGAGAAATGGACAGAATTAGCTCAAACCTCCTTCCCTACAGTGTTCCCTAAATGGCCTGATACTTGATCAGTATTGAAGCTCCTCTGGCAACGGTTTGGATGAACTGGGGATACAGGCAAACCACAGCAGCAGACCAGGTTATTGGTCCTTACCTGTTCTTTTTCTATTTAACTCACTTCTATTATTTTTTATAGATAAAATTCATAAACAAAATATTTAGAGATCAGGACTGTATTATTCATCTCTGACAAAGCAACAGTAAAAGCAAAAGTAACGAGCTGAATGCAATATTCTAATTGGCTTTGCAATTTCTTTTTAAGTACTTCTTATGGACTGCTCTACACTGAAAGTTATTTGATTGTACAGACTTCAAAGAGCAGAATTATGACGACAACATACTGGATTTGATTCCTACAGCTTGGAGTACTAGCACTATAAAAGGATAAGATTTTAATCTGATGTTTATCTACTCAAAGTCTGTGACACAGCAACCAATGGTCAGGGAGAAAGAACATATAGCCTTTAGAAGCTACAAAACGCAGAACTACACAGTAGCTGGCAGAAACGCTTTCTGAAGCACAACTGCAAGGAAACAATCGAGATGCTTTCTACCTCATATGATTAAAGTTCAACAATTCACATCACAATGAGTCAGAGTACTGTAAAGGCCTCTCTCCAGTACCATGAAAACTAAGAAAACCTAAGAAAACTGTTCAAACTGAATCCTACCTCAAAGCAAAACACGCCAATTTTAATTGTCATGGTAAAATAACAACCATTTCTTCTAAAGCTAGCAATTAGTAAATACTCACACAGGTCTTATGTGCATGGTTCCATACTTCAACTTGAAGGAACAGTTACCACAAAATACTGTTCAGTATATCCTTAATTCTAGCTCTGCATTTTTATCACATATAAGATAGCACTAACCCCTGCCAAAAACTCACTTGGACAACGAATGAACGAACCACCTCCAAAAGACAGCATGACATTCAAACATTTTAACCTGGCAGTAAACTTGATGCAAGCATCTGCCATGTTCTGGGCAAAACAGTGCAGTGAAATATGCTGCATGCACTGAAGGAAGCTACTTCCAACCCTTTAGGGATGCTAACCTGCCCAGAACAAATAATTCCAATGAATGGATAAAGGAATACAGTTGCCAACCTACTCTGATCATGGAGGGATAGGAAAGGAATGCTGCAACTCAACCACTTTCTGTAAGACTTCCTAGTAATTCTGGGATGCGTTCATGGAAGGGCTACAAATTCCAGCCAGGAATAACCTCATTAAGCTTCAGTTGTGATGAACAGGACAACATACAGCTTCCAGTGTAAAACTTCCAAATACAGCTTTGTAAACAAATTGTTTTATGCATAACAATTTACTGCATCAATACATGCTTCGTATTTATGAACATTAAACCAAAAGGGATAGCCTTTTGATTATTACAAAAGTTATGTCTGACGAAAGAAACAGATTTGATTCCTTACTTTTCCCATCAAGTTTTCTGGCTTTCTATGGTTTTGTTTTGCTTGGTGATTTTTTTTTTATTATTATTATTAATTTTTTTTCTGTGTGATTTTTTTTTTCTTTCAATATTTCTTCCTTCCAAAATCATCTGATTTGGTATTTTGGGAGTTGTTCCAAGGAACACGTGTGCGTGAGGTGGAAGGAAAAGCAACTCCAAAAGTTCAACTCTGAATAAAGCTGAAGGTAGTATTAGTGATAAAAGTTCTCTGGATCAACATATCATTTTATAAAACTGAAAGTGATGCACAATAAGTAACTGTCAAGCTTCAATCTGCTACAGTTCTATTCTGAAAAAAAAAAAAGTGTGAAACCACTGGCAATTCTGTGAAACATCAAACATCAGTCAGACACAGAACTGCACACCTTCAGCTTGCAATTTAGAAAGTATTTCCTGCATGTAAATTAGATCAAGTACTTTACTGGGGGGATGGATGCATGGAAGCATACATACATTCTTTCTTTGCTTTCAGAAGAAGGGAAAAAAAAAAAAACAACTGACCAGATGCTTTTAAATAGACAATTCTGTAGCTTTTGTATAACAAGATTCCCTTTTAAGCAATATTTTTATGGAAAAAGAATTGATTACCTTAAATTGAACAACTGGACACAGTCAGAAAGTATCAGAACATCAACGTATATTACAATATTACTCTGAATACGATCAATAAATTAGCCTACCTGCCAAAGCAATATATTAATTTTCCTTCCTCTATTTTAAATAAATACAAAAAAGATCAATAACGAAGAACAGAAAGTTAATCCAGCTCCCACACAACAGCCACCAGTTTTCTATCTATTTAATTTGATGACAGGTAAAGATTTTCAAAGACCCTTCACATGGCTTAATTTTTGAAATTATTTTTATTTAATTGAAGTTGGCATTTATTAGCATTAAGAGAAAGTGTTTTTTAGACTTCTAAAAATCCTTTTGAGATCCATGGAGTTAAAATATCAACAAACAAACAAACAAACAAACAAAAAAAAACTATCTAAACCAAAACAAATTTTGATAAAGGAGAGGTTTGGCTAAGAACTCCATTCAGTATTATAATCTATCACAGTCACTGTAGAGGTAGATGAAGGTAATTATATTTTGACATTTTAATATGAGCTGTGCACCCACAATGTCAACATCTTGGCAAAATCACAAGGCTGTGATGCAACAGGGAAGATGGTTTTGAGAGGAATGTTACCCTTGTCAGTGCTGTCAGTCTTCTGAGCCACCATACATTACATGTTTGAGCACTACCAGTTACTATCAACCAGCATTACTGCAAACTGCTGCTACATCTGTAACAAGCCCTGAGGCTAATAGCTAAGCACAGATGAAAACTTCATACATATGTATGTATTCAGTGTATATTTATACAGATTTACACACATATGTATACTGCCTGAATCCAACCACGTTAAGCAACAATTCAAAAATATCTGTGCTCTCCTTTACCCAACTTAATGGCCAATACAGAACAATAAATATAAGTCATTGAGCACAACATCAAAGACACACATTTGCCCTATAGGTATGTAGAAGATTAAACCTTTGTCTTGAAGATATTCCCAAGATGGGGGGACGGTGATGTTCAGGAACGTTTTCCTTTGAAGAACTGGGAGGAAAAGAATCTTTTTTGTTTTTTTTTGCTTGCCTTTTTAAAAAAAATTATTATTAATTTCTGTTCTAGGTTATGGGAAAAAAAAAAAAAGGATTTGCATTTGCATCACTAATCACAATTCAAAACTAATGTTGATATTGTTGTTTAAAGCAAAAAAAAAAAAAAAACAGCTAACACGTTAACACGTGTATTGTTAAAGGCTCATGTTAGAGAAGACAAGGTCTGAGACATCCTTTGTAATTTATTTCATTTGAACAAAAATGTCATCAAGGCAGTAACAGTCCCTAGTTTACTCGATAAAAAGGCTAATGATAACATACTTCTGTATAATCACACTTCTATTTAATTTTAAAAATACTTCAGAATTAACAAAATTTAAATAATTTCAAGAGTTTTAACTCAAAAGCTGTTGATGATTTTTTAGGTAGCTATTATAAAAGATGAAGTAAAGGCAGACTAAATGTCAGAATTCATCCAAATTCCTAAAGTGGTTAATCAACGTTATAAGAAACCCTAGTAAAGATAAGGTGGGGTATTGAAAAGGCCCATTTGCTTCAATTCTACAGCATTTAAAAGGGATTCTTATTCCATTTAGACTGACTTATGAAGAAACGTTAATAAGGGGAAAATAGATCCATGAAAGGCCATAATCATTCTTGCATATTTGATGGTTTAAGCATGTTTTCTAACTGCAAATTTGTTATGTAGAAATTGCCTTCATATCAATCCTACAGGTGTCTGTAAGCCTGCCTTTTTTTTTTTATATATAATAGTATAAAATCAAAAAAAATCATTAAATATCAGTAGAAATACCTTTGCTAAGCAAAAAATATGAACACCAGCCTAAAACACACTAAGTGGTAAAGAAAATAGAGTAATCTGTCATGTACACAATCACAAGAAAGAATTATCTCCTCACTCAAAAGTAGAACAGAAAGCATTGGAATGATCAAACAAGATGCCTCTAAATTAATGGAGCAAAGCAAAGAAGAAAGTGTAATGAGCCTATTCCACCATGCAGAAACTCAAAGTTTTGAAACAAAAAACATACATACTGAAAAGAACATCGTTCTCGGCACTTTTCAATGTTTGCCATAACCTCCTAACTTTAAGGAATTCTCAGAAATGCCCATAAATTTTAAGGAGTAGCTTACATATTTCAACTTGCTTCCTAGAAAACTTCTTCAGTAAATGAAGCATTTGCACAGGAAAGCTTTTTTTTCAAGACTGATCCATGGATAGAAGGACCAAAAATAAATATACAAATTTGTCTTCTATAAGCTTCAGTTTTCAACTAAGCATTATATAGATGGTGTGCTATATACACCCAGAAAATTCTTTTCCAGATTTTCAAATTTGAAAGTATCAAAAATGGAAATATGGAAACAAGATGTATCATATACAAAATGGCATATAAAAGTATTGACTTTCTTCCTCTGCCCTGAAGCTACTCTGAAAAGTTTCCTCTATGCAATCATGCGGTCATCAAAAAAAAAAGTCTAGAAGTAAACCCAAGTGATCTTTCAAAGCATCTATCTTTAAGGCAAAATCTGTCACCTTTCATGCAACTCCTGGCAAAATTCTACAGCTTCTTCCCAAAGGTCTCCAATGACAGATTATACATTTTTTCAAAGCTGTCTACACCAATTGTTTGCTATTCTTACTGTTAAAAAAAAAAAAAAAAAAAAAAAGTTTTCCTTGTAGCATCTTCCTCATTGTACTTTGTTTTTCACAACTGTAATGTTAGTCTAAATGGTTTCATAACAATGCAAGTCAGCTGCAGTTCATGTTTCCCATGGCCAGAGAGCCTTGCTTATGCATTTGCACCAGCTCAGCTGCAAAACTAATGACAAAAAGTTTCAGTAAGCTGATAGTCAACTCAATACATAGATACATGAACATCAGCGTAGGCACCAGGAAGGCTGTGAGAGGCATCAGCCCACGGAATTCCAGAATAAACACAAAGCAGTTGCCACTGAATTGCACATGTTGGAAATCACAGAATGCTCTATCAGTAACTCCACTGATGCTAGCAAATTATCATTGACTTGGTCAACATGAATGCAGAAGTTGCACAAAATCTGTATAGGTTACACCTGAGTCTAACTGGAAGTAAAAACAGCTAAGGAAGCACACAAGGAAGGTTTAGAGGGATCAGTAGCCAACAGGAGAAAGTCTCCAATTAATCTGTGCTTTGACATAGAAAGCTGCCAATACAGAAGGAACACTACTTTGATTTTCTGCACAGCAAAGTCCTGTCCATTGAATTCTGCACCAGTTTCTCCATAGGCCATCAGAAAGTTATCAGGTATCATATAAAATGAAAAAAATGTTAGGTGGAAAACTGGAACCACACTTTTCTGTAGTTATGGTTAGTATCCAATGAACTCATCCAAGATAGCGAAATACTTAATATTCCTCTTCTCTGACTGTGGTGGCTTCATCCTGATGGCTAGCTAAACTCCACCACAACTGCTCTCTCACACCCCTTCCTCAAAGGAAGAAGGCAAGAAGATACAATGAAAAAGGGCTCAAGGGTCTGGACAAGGAAGATCACTCCCCAGCTACTGTTTACTAAAAACACCTTCCCCCCATTCAGCCTCTTCCATCTCCTCCCGAGTAGTGCAGAGGAACGGGGAATGGGGGCTGCAGTAAGTCTATAGCACTTTGCCACTCCCTCACGGTCACTCTCTGCCGCTGCGCCACGTGGGGTCCCTCCCACAGGATGCCGTCCTTCCCGAAATGATCCTGTGGGGGCTGCCTACAGGCAGCAGCTCTTCAAGGACTGCTCCAATATGGGTCCGTATCATGGGGCCCATCCATGAAGAGCAAACTGCTCCAACCTGGGTCCCCCATGTGCAACACCCCCGACAGATAATCTGCTTGCTCCTGAACAGGCTCCTCTCCACAGCCTGTAGCTCTGGCTTGGAACCTGCTCCTGTGAGGGCTATCCATGGGGTGCAGTCTTCATGTGGCTACATCCACCTGCTCTATCTTCTCCTCCTCCGTGGGCTGTAGCATGGAGATATGCTCTGCCATGGGACCCATGGGCTGCAGAGGGACAGCCTGCTCCACCAGGGGCCTCTAAAAAGGCTGCAGGGGATCTTTGGCTGCATGCCTGGAGTACCTTCTGCCCTCCTTCTGCAATGACCTTGTCTGCAGTGATGTTTCTTTCTACATTTTCTACTCCTCTCTCTTAGCTGCTCTTGCCCAGCAGGGTATATATATTTTTTAATTTATTTTATTTATTTTTTGCCTTTCCTAAATCTGGTCTCCCAGAGGCACAACCAGCTTCCCTCACTAGCTCGGCTTTGGCCAGCAGCAGGTGCCTTTTGGAGACAGCTCTTGTCTGACATGGGGCTGCTGCTGTGCTAAGTTCACAGATAACACCAGCCCTGCAGCCCCCTGCTACCAAAGCCTTGCCACAGAAACCCAGTAAACTGGGACACAGTATATGAATTTTTACCTTAAAGCCACCATTTGTAACTGGCAGCCCTTGTGCTGAATACAGCTACTGGAGATATCTTCCATGATCAAACATACATATCAATGCATGCCCAGATGTTCCACCTGTTGTGCCAACCTGGAGGTCCGTGGGCTTAGGGAAACCACCACAACTGGCCCGCAGTTGTCTTCAAACAGCTGTCCAAATCACACACAACTTGCAGAAGACCAAACCACCATTTACTATTCATGTTCTTCTGAGCTGACTGAATCTCTCACGTAGATGATGTTCCACTTTGCATAAGTAATTAAACATTCAGTAGAGGGCCTGACATCCTTGTAGGCCAGATCCACCTCCAAATTGAATGCACTGTGTCTGACCATTAATACTGAAGTATCATTCTCACCCCCCAGTACAACATTTAAACAGAGGAAACTGTCCCAACAAATTACTCAGTAATACCTCATTACACCCTATGATGAGGTGACTACAGTATTCTCCTTGAAAGCAAACAGAAAAAGGAAATTCACTTTTTTTTCTCACAACCCGAGAAAGAAACATGAGAATCCTCTGCACTACAAGCTCCTGAAAAAGGAATGTTTTCTTCAACATGAAAAAAATAAATTGGGAGATGGTCACTTCAGTACAGGACCAAAACTGACAAGAAAAAAATGAGAAGACATAGGAGAAAAAATGAATTATTTTGATCTGAAACTCCTTCCCACTACTTTCTGCTTGGTAGCTGAACTGAAAATTGGACAGGTCAATTACGTATTATCAGCACTGGAACTCCCCATGAAATTAGGGGGAATTTCTGACTGCCATGTCAAGTTACCTTCAAAGGAAGAAGAGATATAGGCCACTCCTAGGTAATATTCTTCTCCATGAGCCATCTGTTTAGAAGGAATAACAAGTTTATATTTGGAAAAACAACTTTATGGCACCGTTGGCTCTAGAGGCAAAAATAGAATACGGTGCTTATGTTGGAAGCATAACCAAGCAGCGTGGTTAGATATTAGCTGAAGTAAATGTGCTGTAAGAGCACAAACTGAGGGTATTCACAAAACTATTTAAGCTAATAAGGTAGACCTCTGTCTCTCTGTATACTTAGAAACAGGAGAAAAAACAAACAAACAAACAAACACCTTCATACACTGTGGTAACTGCAAATAGCTTTTTAAGCTAATTTACTGCCTGTTTGAACAAACTGTGACATGGTCAATGAGGTTAAATTTTAATGAAGAAAGAAAAAAATGAATATATATATATGTTATATCTATATGTTGTTTATGTTGTTCCTTACAATTTCTGTGCACTTTGGGGGCTTTTTTTTCCTCATCACTCTCAATAGATTGTACTTTCACATAAAAGCCATCCAATGTTAACAATATGTTCATTTCATTTGGAGACAGCAAAGAAAAAAAGGATTCCACTCCCAGTTTTAAACAATATTAGCTTTTAAAACTTACACTCCAAATTTTTAACTAGAAGGACTTGAAAGAGTAGCACAGCTAAGTGTTATCACACATAGGAATTCAGGTTCAAAAGGAACAATCTGGTTCATTCAGTGTATTGCAACTGCAATAGAGTTTTAGTCTCGAAAAGGTCAATGCCACATCCATATGTATAAACTGGAACACTTCCAATGCACTATATGAAATTAAAAACCTTTTTAATATTAAAAGTCACTTAGAAGCCATAATGATATCATGTCAAAGGAAATAACACACAGAACTGCGCACAAGCAGCTAGGAGAGATGGCCAGAGCCCTGTATCTCTGAAGTGACCTTTTAAGTATTTCATATTTAATTCAGCATTCTAAATAAGGCTAAAAGCTATTTTAAACATTTATATTTCAATTATATAAGACAATGGTGACAAATTTAAAACTTAGATCTGATCCAATAACTGTCACTAGGCCTGCTAGTGTGGAGGAGGTGATAAATATCCACTTTCAGCTCTGAATTTCTTGCCTTTTTGCTGTGTCAAATCCTTTCCTACATAAAAAAAAATCCCAGTTTTCATCTTCTCTGTTCTGCCTACAGCCTCTGTGTTTCCCATCTGTCTACTCCTTGCTTGCTGTTCTTCAACTAAATATCTGAGAAGATCTCTCTTGGCTATGCTTCCCAGTCTTACTTTGTCAGCCCTGCCACTACAATGGGCTCCAGGTTGCAGGTCTCCACAACTGCAGTAAACAGTCTTGCTACAGCATCCTTACATTAATCCGCCTTCAGTTGCAGCTGACAGGCATTATGTACACATTTTTGGAGCATCTATAGGTATTTCCTTCTAACCAATTCAGTATTTAGTATTGTCAAATATGAAGCCCAGTACATACTTCAAGTAAAAATCTGAAGCAACAATCATTCTTACTCTCCCATCTCACTGTTTTCACTATTTGACTCTTCTAATGCTTTACTATCCCAGCTCTTTGAGTCCTACAGGTGGCAGTGATACAGTCCCTCTGCTCAGGATCTCTATCCTCATTTACAAAAATGCAGATAGACAACAATGTATTTTAAATTCAAAAGAGAAAGGAAGACACAACTATTAACAGTGTTATTTTTTCAGCTACAAACACAGTAGAACGTGGAAATAGCTCTTACAATGGCTGATGTCTAGATTTCTATGCCCTATCTTGAATGAAACTATAGGTAGGCAGAACATTTTATAACCCCAAACATTTATAATCCTCGTAACAAGTTAGTTTCTAAGGGGACTCTTTCAACTGATATACTAAGCTCTAGCCTGTAAATTATCAAATTCCTTCTAGTAAAGGCCACACAAATCATTCTAAGAAAACTAAGAATGCATATATTCTACTCACTACATTTACCTAATATATCGCAAAACCTGGGCAAAAAATGGGTAAAGAGTACAGGGCTTATAAAGTTGTTTCTAAGATAGGTGTTGCAACACTCAGCATTAAAGCATACGTCATTTGAAGTGGAAACTACTATCTAGAGCTGGCCATTGATGCTTCTCATACTTTGCACTGAATCACAGAAAAAATGGAAAGTCACCAAGTACACTCTGTAACCCCCATATATAGTTCATCTTAGGCTGTCTGGGGACACAGCACAACTGCCATTCCCATATATCCTTACTATTTTTTTTTTTTTTTTAATAAACCTACTCATTGCAGCTAAAACCATTATTACTTCATAGCCATTGGGAAGAGCAAAACAGTTTATCCTTGTCGCAATTTCCTTTAACCTCAGTGGCAGAAGCATTTGTTCCTTACCCTTTAGTTTTGTGCTCTTGATTGTTCTTGACTAAATAAGCAATTGCACTTAACCCTATTGTATTATGTCAACTTTTTGATCACTCTGGAATTCTGAATCTGTCCTCAAATATGAACATACCAGGCAGTCCCCTCCCAAGCCTCTTAAGTCAACTGAAATTACTGATCATACATTGTATTTGATTGCATAGGCTATTAAAATATTTAATAATAATAAAGTCTCATTCCCCTGCAGAACCTCACTAACAGCAAGCCACACACAACTCGCCTAATTCAATTACAGAGCTTTTCAGTGACCACCACATTTTTCAGTAGTTTTATTTAGACCCTGAATACTTCTCTTTGTCAAAGAGAAACTCTGCTGAAATCAGGACATGTGCTGTTACCTACTCATAATGCATTATCCTGTTGCAGAATGGCATTAGATGCATCTAAGACTGTGTAACATCTTCAAGTCCATTCTGGCTGCTACACATGAACATAGAAGTGCGGGAGCTGAATGGAAGCTATGTTCCCCAAATTGGCAATGCAAAAAAAAATCCAATCCACCTTCTGAACAGAATTAGCCTATAGAAAATTGAAAGCACAGACCACTCCTCCTTTAGTCATGAATAGGGTATTCGAAACATGGTGGGATACCTGTGATATTCTGAAACTGTGTGGTCCTAGACTAGGATTGTTCTTTAGAGTATGAAGACTCAAAAAAAAAAAAAAATCAACTCTTAAAAACTGACTGCCGAACAAGTAAGAGTTGAGCCTTTGCTTCAAAACAAGTTAGTGATCTGAACATTTATTTCAAAGATGGAAGACCTAGATTCAGCTTCCTTCACAACCTGAGAGAATTGAGGCCTGCAATCTTTACATCTTAAAAGGGTATCCAAACCACAACTTTAGGGAAAAGGCTAGGTGAATCAAACTCTTCCTTGAATCTACTGTACATGGGAAGAACGGCACGCTGAATACTCAGCAAGAAGTGTTGAATCTATTTTGTCTTACTGTCTTCACAGTGTGTGTACAGATACTTTGCAGCTTCTATTTAACATAGGTACTTGTACATACATATACAAATGTTACTTGTCAACATATTTAATAAATCTACATTTTGTGTGCATGTGTGTGACGTCTTATAACAGCTGTAGAGTCACTGGGTTTTACACTCTACATTTTGAAAGGTTTAATATAATTTTCAGTGGAAAGAAATTTGACAAAGTCCATGAAACATAATCTTCCATTTACTTCAGAAACAGTCTCAATCATCTGAACTTCACAGAGCACTTCTTCCTGTGACCACTAGTTTTACTTGCAGTGAGATACACACCCTCTAAGGAGGCAACCGATACTCAAAAATGTAAGTGACGAAAGCACCTTAGGATATCAAAGATAATCACACACACTCACTTAGTAGACACAGAAACTACAAGGGGATTTCTGCCTTCCTAAGAGAGAGAGGTACCTGGAAGAAAGGCTGGGTATCTCTAGAAATCTAGAACTGCACTGAATGCCTAACAAGCAACTTAATTACATGCTAAGTCTGAAAACTGGTATAATCTATAGGCAAACGAGTGTCACAAACTACTTTCCAACTGCTTCGAGACATAATCCTGGTGAAATTTATCTTAATTTCAATTATAATAACCAGAAAGTATTCAAAGCATAAGCGAAATTACATTCTTAAAAGAAAAAATATATCCAAAAATCTGTGATACCACAGTTAACCACAGTTTACCCAATCAATGAGTTTCATTTATACACACTAAAATAAATGAATGGACATTTGCCATTATTAGAAAGGGTAAAAATATACCTAGCACAACATATGCTAAACAGACAACTACTATGTAGTTGTTGTGGTTTAACCCGGCTGGCAGCTAAACACCACACAGACGTTCGCTCACCCTCCCCCCTCCCTCTCTGGGATGGGGGAGAGAAACGGGAAAGTGAAGCCTGTGAGTTGAGATAAAGACAGTTTATTAAGATAGAAAATAATAATGATAATAATAATAATATGTACAAACAAGTGATGCACAATGCAATTGCTCACCACCCGCTGACCGATGCCCAGCCCAACCCCGAGCAGCCGGCCCCCCACCCCGGCTAGCCACCCCTATATATTGTTTAGCATGACGTCAGATGGTATGGAATACCCCTTTGGCCAGTTTGGGTCAGCTGTCCTGGGTCTGTCCCCTCCCAGCTCTTGCTGCATCCCCAGCCTGCCTGCTGGCAGGACAGAGCGAGAAGCTGAAAAGTCCTTGGCATAGTGTAAGCATTGCTCTGCAGCAATTAAAACATCAGCATGTTATCAGCACTCTTCTCATCCTAATCCAAAACATAGCACCCTACCAGCTACTAGGAGGGAAAAATAACTGTCCTAACTGAAACCAGGACAGTAGTCTGTTCCACAAAACTCAGACTCTCATTAGTACCGATTTGACTTTGGAGAAGCTCAAATGAATTTCACCTGAACACATTAGCAGCAATAGATGATTTCTCCCTGTTCCCTGTGAGACCTCAAAACCGATCATTATACATCATTTTCTCCTTCAAATCAACTATTTCCTTCTTCACCCCTTTGTCCAGTCAGGATATCAAATACAACAGTGGTGCTGTGTATCACTGAACTGAAAATATTTTAACTGAAAGTTGCATATTTAAGGACCCAAAAAGTTTGTAACACAGGTGCAAATATGAAAAGAATTTATTTGCTTCAAACCAGGAATTTCAGGGCATAAAAAGCAGAAACAATATGAAGTTCAACCCTCCAAGAAAGATCTTAACATCGATAAGAAAAGACTGTTTCCAATTACTCTATCTGTTCATATTCTGCAGCTATATTATGAGAACACCTCATTTTTTAAACAATGAAACCACCTGTTCAATTTATTATATGGTATAAATATTAATAGCCTGTATTTCAAGTGCTATTATTCTCTGCTTCCATTATTAAGATTCGAGTCACCCAGCACCTTGCAGCTATGGGATAACATCTAATCAGTTAATCAAAATATACCAAAACAGACAAATGGATGTCCAAATCTTTAATCTTACCTGACAGGCAGATGTATGTTAAATATTCACCCTGACCCCCAGTAGCTAGAAAAGGAATCTTTTTTTTCGTTCTTCTTTTTACTTGGACAGCTCCCAGCATCCTTTCATCATGTGGGGCAAATATTTCTTTGTTGATTGCAGATTTGGCATTCATTGTAGATCAGATATAGCAGACTGACACTCTCTAAAAATAAAATCATAAATAAAAGTATTAGGAACTATTCCAAAGCTACATGGAAGTCCAGCTGATTGACATTAGCATCTCTGACCTTGAAATAAAGTCTTTAATGATTCAAAGAATTTAGAAGAGAATTTCATACACTTTGAGGCAGAATTTTCAAAGTAGCCATCCATAAAGTTATTTGTTGTTATCCACACAAAGTCTCAAACTAGCTTAGCCTATTTGGGCATGAGCAGTCCATACTAGCACTTCAGTGTGATTCAAATTCTTCACTGAGATTTTGTAACTAAATTCATTCTGCATAAAAGCTTCATTAATTCTTTCTCTGGTAACCAGTGGAAAATTCATCTGTTCCATGTACACAGAGAAAGCACTGAATGAGGAACTGAACTGAGCCTGTGGTCAAATTCATCAGCCTCCACTCTGAGCTAGGTCATACTGGCAGACAAGTAGCAGCATTCACAGAAAATACATGAAGCCTAGATCTCTGTAAGACTATTCTTTCAGGACCATTGCTTTCAGTGACAGGGCTTCCTTAAGCAGCTCCTGCAATTCTTGCAGCTTTAATACCTCATCCCCTCGACCCCTCTGTAATTACCAATTGGGCAACTGCACAGGAAAACAGTATCAGAAAAATCAGCTTAGACAAAACCACACCTCTTCATTTTTGCCAAGTAATTTTAACCCAGGTCAGTTCCTCAATTTGTTTCATCATGTAATAGCACAATCAGTTTAGGAGAGACATTTGGAGAGAAAAAAACATATGAGAACAGGGAAGGAGCAGGAGGGAAGCTGCTTATTCAGGCGCGTCCAACAAAAGAAATGTGCATCTGAGCACAACTTACAGCGGAGCCTAACAGAAGAACAGAGAACTCAGTCACAGAGCTGATGTAACTCTGATTTTATGAAGACAGAGTTATAACTCAAAATAATTCCGTAGTGAAATCTGTTAATAAATATGTAGGTCCCACTAACAGACTGCTAAATCTAAAGAAACTTCATAGCCAGAAACAATCCTCTTTTTTGATCCTCATATACTTTTTAAATCACTTGCCCTATAATTATTTATTCAGGGAAGTTTTAATTGAACAAGGTTCATTTTGACTTCTCAAGCCTAACTTATTTTCACTCTGACCATTTTCTATTTGCTCAATGTCTGTCCTAACAAGAGTGTTCCTTATCTCCAAGAATCACCAGTCCCATGCTGCCACCACTACCTTCAGCTTTCTCCTTACTTGATCTTTTGTTTCCATCTCTAAGTTAATTTATATAAAGAACACAAAATGTCTCCAGTATATCTTTTCCAGACACTATGTAAAACATACTACAGAATTTAAATAAAACAATAATAATTTTTAAAAAAAAAAACAAAACTCATGGAGCCTCTAAATCTGTGTCAGAAATTAATGAGAGGTCTCCTGATATATTTTCATTTTTTATTACACAACTTGCACATGCATGCTTTTCAAACTTTCTAAAGGAAAGTCAAAAAAGATGACTCATTTGCCTTAAATGATCACATTCAGGTCTCAACTTGAATTCTCATGAATTCTACCTGTGGGATGATACTGGCAGATGATATTTTCCACAATTTAATCACAATAGAAACACAAATTCTGGTCAGATTAGATAATAAATCCAAGAGACTCATGGAACCGTCATACTGAGATACATATAATCAGAAAAGGAATTGTCTTAGCATTTTCAGTTTCAGCATTTTGTTGGTACCTATTTATGATACCGTTATGGTTTTTTTTTTTCAAAACCAGTGTTCATGGAGGTGAGAGAGCACAATTTAGTCCAAATCAAGTTAACAAGCTATTTATTTTGGGATGCAAATAGAATCCTTCGGAAAAAAAAAAAAAAAAAAAAAGGCACTAACCGCAATAGCACACTCCAGTTTCAGAACAGTTAACCAACATTAGAGCTGTGCAAGTTCTGACAAATTGTAGCGTGAAGTTATTTTACATACATTCCTACAAAAAAAGAAAATCAATTTCACTTAAAAGTGGCCCTTTTAAAAGATAAAACTAGACCAATTTCAGAAAAAGAAGTTTTTGCAAGAAAGAATGCTCAGCTCCTCCAAAATATGTGATTTTTTTAACTCCTACCATGAAAGTTACCTATCCTTTAACAACAAATATCAACATGGAAAAAGAATCAAAAGAATAAATCTACCTGTTAGTTACTTAGAAAAGGCTGTTTTCACATTTGTGGTGATCGTACCAGAATTTTCTCCTGTTCTGTATTATGGAAATAACTGCAGCATATACCAGCATGTGAGCTGTTGGCACATTAGGACTATTTTATTTATTTATTTAAAATTCAAGGTTGCTGCTCGTAACTACAGTTTTAATCACACAGAGCTCCTTCTGGCTGAGATAAAGACTGATAATCTTTACCAAAATAACTTCAGTGTCAGACCTTCACATGCTTAAACAAATTCTAATAAATGTCTCTATGGGAAAACCAACACATTCTCTCAGGTAAAAATAAACTTTAATAAATAAATTTATTTAATAAATAAAATTTATTTAATAAATAAATTTATTTAATAAATAAACTTTACAGAAAAAGGTTCTCTAGCTAGCCACAATCTGAGGCTGTTAATTCTGCAACTGGAGTGTCGAACCACTGATGTTCTCAGACATTTTCTTAAGATTTATGCACTGCAAAATAAGCATGATTTCAAAACCAGTCTGTGTTGTAAAGGTCTCCTTGATTAAAAGAGGATATATTTATAAAGAAATGAGTGATTGCACTAAATTCAGTGCCCCCTATTTTCAGTTTTTCTTACCTGAAATTGGTTGTAGCAGTAAATATTTCTTTACAGCTTCAAAGCTTTCATATAATACTTCAAGATTTAGTTTAAGGATCGTTCTCAATGTATATAGCTGTAATCAGTAGGATTTTGCTGAACAGGAGGCAGGCCAAATAAACAAGAGACACTATCCAAATCCCGTTTCATAAATTTCCCAAATCACTTTGATTTGTATGCGCACTGCAACTTACAGCATGAAACAAGAATAACTGCCACGTACACAATAATCAAAATGAAATACTAATCCTAGCAGAAGGAATGTATCTCTCCATGTATATACCCATCCTTATCTATCAATGGAAGTGCTTTTATGCAGAAAACCATAAAAATCCAACTTTTAAATACTGCCTAGCTAAACAATATCACAAGACAAATTCTCCTGTTGCAGTAGAGGCACAGAAGAAGTGACATGGAAGAATCAAATATTGCTGCATGCTGCTATTTGCTTTGTGATTATGCTCTTTTTTTTTTTTTTTTAATACATTGACCATAAGTTGTAGCAAACATCGTCAGTAGACACCCAATGTTGCCCCTGACTAAAGTATGCACTCACTGCCCAGGTTTTGATCCTTCTTTCCTAAATAGATGGTTTACAACAGTCTCAAATGCCAGAATAACGAGATTAATCTAATACAGTGTGCTTGACATGATTTCTGAATCTAATATGGAAACCAACATTAGCACAAAAAAACAAACAAACAAAAAAAAAAACAACCCAACTGTTATATCCCTAGGTGTAAACAGACTTCTGAGATTTAGCTGTCAGTAAGTATAGTTTGTATTGAATTGTTTCTCATAGTTCAAAAAGCAGCAGCTAGGTATAAATAAGTAACCTTCTCCATATTTACTGGTGGATCTATGTAAAAGACTTTAATATAACCTTTGGATAAATATGTAAAACATTCCAGCACTCCTGTTTTTCAAAAGAATCTTTAATACAGTATTTTTGTTTGTTTTACTAAAAAAAAAAAAAAGGAAGACTTGCTCAATGCATATGAGTAACTGTCAATTTTTTCCATCCTCCAACAAAAACCTCTTTTCATTAAGGAAAGATGATGGCTGTACATGCAAGACTTCATGTAGTACATGCAGATTTATTTATACAGTAATGTTCTTGGCATTAGCTCCAAGAAGAATTCAAATTATTACCGTTTTCCGCTACTGTGTGGATTTCCACTGTGTGTGGATTCAAATACTTTGAAATATGAGTATTTCTCCCCCCACTTTAACTTATGCTATTTGAATTAAGGCTATTTTGGCCATCAGAAATCTACTGAACTTTAAAGAAAAGCAATCTAATTACAACTGAGAAAAAAAATCTCCTTTCTCACAAAGCATAGGAAATTATTAAGGAAAGCAATTCATGCCCAGACTCTTGGTGTTCGACTTCGTATCAAAGCTAAAAATTCACTCAGCCTCCTGCAGTGGCTTTTTTCTTGCCTTCATTTTAAATTGTCTGTCCAGGTCATCATAACCTTTATATGTGTGTGTGTATGTATATATACATATATATATACACACACGTAGATATAGAAATAGTTGAATTACTGCATACTTTTTATTATACTTTTTATTATACTTTAATACTTTATTATACTTCAATACTTTATTATACTTTTTATTACAATTATCTTTGTCAGAGAGATGGAAAAAAGAAGGTAGGCAATATTGCCTAGATTAAAATCAGTAGGATTGTTATCATTATTAATATGTACTATGTTATTAGTAACACATGACTGCATGTGTTTCAAACCCTAGGATTTCAAACCCTGAGCTTACTTGAGAGAAAGGCCTGGGCAGTAAGTTTCAATAGATTTTTGAAAAGTAAAAGGCAAAATAAAAAATATATGGATCAACTAAAAAATGTAAGCCATTATGTGATTTTTTTTTTTTCGTATCAGTTCTGGACTGTTCTTAATTTACTTTTTAACAATATTTTATTTTCCTTTTTGTTTGATGCACAGAGAGAGATTCAGAATGCAGTTTGGAGAATGGTAGCCATCACTATCAATTCCAGATGTCATCTCCCTGTGAATGAAAAGACAGATTCAAACATCCAAAATATGAAATCTCCTCTTTTTGGATCCTCTTTTGGATAGATTTGGAGTGGTGGTTCCCTATAAAATGGATTCATTTCTATGTAAGTCTCAGGATCCACCTCTCTGCAATCTATCCAAGAGGATCCAACTCATAAATACACATCTGTGAAATTTTAGGCAATTTATTCAGGGCTGTGAAGTGTTCCTTTTTAATCATGGAGTCTTCTCTGAATTTAATCGCGTAGGTCTTACCCAACAGTTGGGGGAATCAGAATAAGCCCGAGGGACTGAAGCACTGACCTCTATAAACCGTACCTTAACCACACAACTTGTGGTTATAATGGGACAACAACACGATCTTTCTCAGTGAATGGTTCAGTTTTGTACATGACAGTTCTCATCTCAGCTGCTTGGTGCCTCAGAAAAAAAAAAAAAAAAAAAAAAAAAAAAAAAAAAAAAAGGTGCTGGTCTCAGTTTCCTTCAGAAGTATCCATTTCAATATCTAGGCCAAAAAAAAGTAATTATCCTGGAAACATGCTCAAATATAAACTGCCTTAAAGTAGAAAATGTTATTGCAGGCTCTCTGAGCCGTGGGAAGGCAGAGTTTCTGCTCACAACATTCCTGACAGGGGCAGGGCAGGCCCCAAGGCCCTACCCCTCTGAGGCAAGGGGGATTTAAACATTTCAGTAAATGCATGAGTCTTAGTAAAGAGACCACACTAACCTGCCTCACACTTCCTTTGTTCTACACACTTGATTCTGCTCAAATTATTCTAATGATGCTCTTGGCTGAACAAAGAAAATTCCATTTTCCTCCTGCGGGTGTTCACTCCAGCCATTGCAGTCCTATGGAGCAGGATGTCTGGATGCTCACCGCACCCGCAGCGCTACACAAATGCCAGAGAGAAGAGGTTTCCGTGCAGATTTGATCTAGTGCCTGATGTACGCTGCATCACCTCAAACCCTTCTCTGCTACAATGCTTTCCCACGGCATTTGTATCAGTAAAATTTCCTCCTAAGAACAAGCTGACCAGTCCACAGTATATGGAACAGAGGAGAAAGCAGGAATTAAAGGTAATTTCTAAAAAAAAATATATTAAATAAAACTAAGAAGATACCTGAAGAGATCCCTCACATTCAGAAACAATGAGCAGAAATAGTTTGCTGGTCAGCCAAAAACTCAGACTGCTTTCCAGCAGCCTGCCAACACACACCTGACTTATCTTTACACCCAGATGTTTTCTAGGGCCATGCAAACAAGTGCAAAGAAAGGGAGTTGCAATATCCATGCTGAGGTAATGCTACACAGACACACTGGGGAAACTAATCCTCAGCATGCAGAACTTTAACAGCTGTAAATCAGCAAGAAGAAATGAAGTAAGAAATAAGAGAATGAATGTTTTAAAAAAACGTTCAGTATGTTAAGCATCATTGCATGCTAAGATACTGTTTAATCACAAGCAGGAATGGGCTCACAGGACAGGGTAACTGCTGCAATACTGCTTACAGCGTGAAATCCTGAGCAACCAACTACTGCTGGGCTGCACTGATAGCTTTAACCAGCACACAAATTCACTTTTAGCCATCCTGACAGAATACCTCGACTTTAGACATCATTGTAAGACAACATTATTAAGGACCCAGCCTCTTCTATTCTGATAACTATCTGGTATTTACTTGCTAGAAACATTGAGACTATGTATTTGATCATTTCCATTTATCAAAAGTTTTCTATTTCTTGTTGTCTCAAACAACTAGTTATTACATATTTGGAGAAGTATAGCATCATAGCACAAAGACAAATAACGTATAAGTCCTCCAAAACCAAATGTTAAAACATACAGTTTCTAGAGCTCGTCTGCAGTAGGTAATTTTAAGTTAACGTTAACCTAGAAGCATAACACCAAGTTTAGTTAGCTCTGCAAACAAGGATTAAACCAGTAGACCAACTTTGGTTTAAAAAGTTGAGGTAAAAATCTTTAAAATGATTGAAATAACAGATCAGAGTATCTTCTGTGATTCCTCTATTAGTGAAAACTGATTTTGAGAAATTTTTAATTAGCAGCAACCATTGTACAGGCCAGAAAAAAAGAAATCTATTATACCCTAATAACAAGAGTTCAAGGTTTTTCCAACTATTTACTGGGCAGGGGGGAACACTTTCCAGAGCTTTTGTTTGAAGTCACACTTCCAATTTACTTTTTCAAATAAGCTCTCTGTGATGAGAGGTTCATTTGAATAAAATATTAATTCTAAAATATGAAAATTATGGAATTGTAAATATATTTGTGCAGCCAGACACTTAAGTGGTAATTCAGTCACCCAATGTGTTTTTACTTACAAATATAATTACTAAACAATCTGTTTGCCCAATCAAGCTGAATTGGACATGAGCAGACTTCAGAGAGCAACGGTTCCTAAATCTAAAACAACAAATAAACAAGATACAAATAAAACAAAAGATAAACAACAAAGAAGCCCCTTAAGTGGATCTCACAGAGGCCAGTCAACCACATGATCCAATGTCTGGTAGCCATATTGTAGTTCACAATTACAACCCTTAACTGTTTTTAACCAAGCTATGGATTGAACAAGCTATGAACAGGTGTTCAACAGCACACCAGCACTGGGTTTTCTTTTTTTTTGACCCCTTAAAGCAGCCTGGTTTGAATTATCTATGAATCTCTCAAAGGGCTTCTAGAATAAGTTGAATGGAATGGGAATGGACATGCTGGGTACAACACTTCATGGCTCGAGAACATGTAATGCTTTTAATCAAGAAAAAAACACACAGGATTGGCAAAGCACATGGTTGTAGTATTTTAATGTCTAATAGAAGCAATAAGCAACTAAAATATCAATGCTTGACATGGTTCTTCACCCTAGGCAGGATGAACCTTTCATCCCAAAGGAATATGATTTAAGTTCTGTGCAACTTGCAAGGACCTATAAGTCTAAAAAGAGTTCTGAATGGTATTTATAAGGAAATGGGGATGCAAACCAGAAAGGTACTTTTGAGTCTACATCATCAAGTGCCTCAGTCTGGCAGACCATAACATAACCCAAAAGTTCACCTTGAAGTTTTGTTTACCTCCCTCTATCACACACACACAAGCTCCAAGCACGTACTTACAATGAGAGATTACCATGGATATCAGTGGAATTCTGCAAGTGGTTAACAAGGACCACATCCACTTTTGTGCACAAGACGGAGCAGCTGTTTTCATTCTTGAGCTCTGCCCTAGTAGAGGTCTATTAAAACAGAGAGTAAGAGGGATCACACAACATCAGTTACCCTTACTTCCTCAAGACAGATGTTAGCAAAAGCAGAAGATGCAGGATAACTGGGCTCTTTTTGAGACTGTCCTGAACTCTGTCCAGAAGTTATACAAAATTATATAGGAGTTGGTACAAGAAGGCACATGGTTGGATGAGTTACTGTATTTTCATATTATAAGAGTCCCAGAACTGAAAGTCACAATTGTTTGAGGAGGCATGAGTTTGAAACTAAGGAGAGAGAATACCACATTAAGCAACGCTATTCAAAGCATGAACTGTTTTATTAAAGGCCAACCAAGAACTGGTTTGGAACACTGCCCTTGGAATCATCTTTTTGCAACAGGAATGTTTTTAACCTCACAAAAAGATTCACAGAGAAACTCAGGAACTGCCAGATGTTTTAACAAAGCCCCAGAGATACCACATTTGCATTTGTGGGAAGTTATATTTATTACTTCAGGACATCAGGACATTCATAGCAGCAAGAGCTACTACTTCCGCATAGCAACACTGAAAATCATAGTCTTAAAATGTCAGCTTAATTCTTACAACCTTTTAGACATTTTTAGCTGTTAAGACCAGTTATTAAATCTGCCTTTAGACTTTGCAGGCTGAGTTATCACAGTTCTTTCTGTCATTCCTCACAATTAGGCTTCCAGACACCTGACCTTTCTAGACTCCCTCCCATGAGCTTACATCTTTTTTGGATAGCAGTCCTCAAGTATGGACTCACAGCTTCTTTTAAGGCAAAGTCAACTGGAGGCGCTACTTTATAGATCTTCCAGTTAACATTCCTATTTATGGTGAGACTACCATATGCAGATCTTTTCCAAAAGGTCAGCAAAAGACGTAGATGAGAGCGAAAGCCCTCGTCTACTACATTCTTCAGGTGTTCTGAAGAATTACTACTACACAACTTGTTTCTCATTTGACATTTAAGTAACTCGTTACTCCCACTTAACAAGAGATTTTTGTATTTACTACTTTCAAGCTATTTCTTCAATACTGTAAGATCATTTTGAATTCCAAGCCTGCCTTTCCACATTTGCAGATCTCTCTGGATTGACACCCACTGAAAGTTAGTATGCACATTCTGTGTTTCATAGTTTTAGTCATTAACAGTTTGGGAGCTAACACAGCCTCCCTTCACTCCTCCAGTTAGAACAAGAAAGATACCAACTCCTCTGAAAACAGTTCTACAATCATTCTTCTGTTCCTACATCTTATGCTATTTCCATATAAACTGCGTTTCCCTAGTTCACTCATGACATATCACATGAGACCGTTTCAAAGGCATCCTTAAAGTTGCAATCTATCTGCCAGCTCTAACTTACTCACATGGTCTAATACCTTATCATAGAAACAAATCAATTGAGTTCTCTCTAGTCACCTTCTGATTCCTTAAAAAATAGGTTTTATTCCATTGTTCATTGAATATGTCTGGAAAGAAAAACTATTAAATAAATGAAATTAAAGAACTATGGAGAGAAAGAGCAGCCCCCATTCCCTAATGAAAGAAAAACTAGTTTGAAGGACTGCCATTTGTAGTGTTCAGAGCTTCTTTCAGAAGTTTCTGTTGTTTCACAATTAATTTATGCCCACCTAGTGCATCTGTGCTGTCAGAAATGATCGATTTCTCTGTGCCCTTTTAGTCCTTATGACAGAAAGAGTGCTTATATAGTAGTGCAGTGAACTAGACAAGAGAATTAATCCAGGTTTAACCCAGTTTAAAAGCAGAAAAATAGTAATTAGTTTTGGTTTTACTCAGATCAGCTCCCTGACTCAAATCACTACACAGCTGATTGTGACAGCACATGGAAAGGAAAAGCAGGAATAACACTGGGACTGCCTTAGGCACTGGCAGTGTTAGCTTGTACTGATCATGAAGCAATGATTAAAGGACAGATTCCGAAATGTCAGGAACTTCTACCACACTGATGGAAGTTTGAAATTGGCTGGCTGAAGACAACCTAAACATTTTTTTTTTTTTTCAAAACCAAAACTTGAAAAAAGGAATCCACAGAATTGAACTGAATAAAAAGTGGTGAAACACAGGATTTCATAGAAGGTTTCTCCTTGATAATAAAGGATGTCTCAAGATAGGAACAAATTTCTTGGTGTACTGATTCCATTATTTGTTGGACAAAACTGAGGCATGGCAAAAGGACAAACTGGAAATTAGGCTTTGTTAGCATACACTCTGATTTCTGCAATAAATTCCATCAGAACCTGTTGCAAATATCCAAAGATGCTATGCAATGCTATTACTGCAGTACGTCCCATGCAACTAGAGCACATTAAGTCTGGGGAGCTACTCTGGCAAAGACGTCTCAGAGGAACACAATTTTCCCTTATTAGCATGAACAATCACAGCTGCTCAACAAGGACAAACTCTGCAAGTACTGTTTAGCTAATTACTGAATAACCAGGTGTTAAATGGACTCATAATTTAGCATACAGGTTGCTAAAGAGATAGGAAATTACTGCAGTTTTAGTTGAAGGTGTTTTAAATAAAAAACCTGCTTCAGCTGTCTTACAGTGCTCTTGCCAATGGCTTACTCCAACCAGTGCACTTTCACACACTCTCACATCATCATGTTTCTAAAAACTTCAGTTTTATTTCTACTCACACTGATGTAACTAGTACTGGTATAAGCTGTAATTTTTTTCACATTACCAATATCTATTAAATCAAATACCTCAAAGTGAAGCAGGAAACGAACTTGGGTCTCTCAGGCTCAAGATTTTCAATTTTCTGATCTGCAACCTGCAACACCCACATCTGAGGAAAAGGGAAGTAAACTCAGTAAACACAAGGGATGTTCCTTTTATATTACTTTTAATACCAGGGAAGAGTACAAAAGCAGAGCAATACAAGGGGATGAAACATAACTCCAAGTAATTTAAGTGTTCTACTTCACCCACACAAGGTGAATCAGCTTTTTCAGGTAAATAAAAACATTTTTAAAATATCTCCAAATACATGAGCAAAAAATCACTTACTGACAAAATATATAATTCTTTTAAGAACGAAATGTATCAGTACCTATTGGCTTTTGTCAGACTTTTTCCACCACCCAGTTCTGAGATACCAAAATCTTTGTATGGGCAGAGAGACCTCTTTTAAAGCATTACACCAACATTTTACTTGAGGGAAAACAAAAACCATGCAAAAGTAGTAAACCATCTGTTAGTAGTGTCCTGATATATTCTTGCAGTTAAGTATGATTTTTCTGGCAAATAACATGAGTTGAAGACATTTCTGACTTATTGCATACTACTTCCCACGAATCCTCCATGAGTAAATATCCCACAGTTCAAAATGGGTGAGCCGAATTAAACTTGCAAAACTCCCAAAAGTCTTACAAATAGAAGAAAACTACAAAAATAAATAAATAAATAAAATGGCTTTGTTAAGTGTTTTGTTCAAGGGATGTTATCTCAGAAATTATTAGAAACACTATCCATCCCCCCTCCAACCATGTCTGATTGTTTGACTCTGCACTCCTGACAAAATTAATGGAAAAACTACTGCAAACAGACCTTATGAAGATTTATTTTTCAAATGAATGTCTTGTTTAGTCTTACAGAAATCTGAGAAAGCTAGAAAGGAAACTGTTGGCTTTTTCCTCTCCTTTGATGCTTTCATAGTTTTACCACTGATCACTGATTGCAAATTAGCATTCTATTTTAACAGATAGAAAATTTCCATTAAACATGTAGGTGGCAGAGAGAAATCATCCTGTCAGGTGATGATAACCCTTTGGAAACCAGATTAAAATATATATATGTATATAAACACACCACAAGATATCACAAGTGATTTCCTGAGGATATGAAAATTTTCATCAGGTTTATGAATCTACATAAAGCAATAACTTGTAGATAAAAAAAATCTTAAAGATCAGTGCTGTATTAATCAATATATGGATACCTGTACAACACACTGTAACACTTTCTATTTCTACACTGAAATCTGAGATAAGTATTACAGTACAGAGATGCACAAGAGACGGGAACCTAAACAGCCAAAAGCCAAAGCAGTAAGTCCTTTCTATCCTGTTTTTACATTTTCCCAAAAGAGAGATGGTAGCATACCTTTCCCTCAATGCTTTCATTTTCAAGAATTAAGTTTTACATGTCTGAATTACAATACACAATGGCATGAGAAGGTAGACTGAAAAAAATGACATCTAAGCTTGTGTAAGAAACTTGGCGGGGGGGAGGAGGGGAAGGTTATATGAGAGGTCACAAAACACAAAAACCCCTGCAACATTCATTTCAGAAGTTTAGGAATGACTCTATGCTTCTTTCTTATAGAACTTACGTTTATAACTCTTAGGCATCTAATCATTTAATGTGTCAATGCAGGAGGGCTGCTTTAAAACAAACCAACTGCATCTTTCAAACTGATCCCAGCCCAATCAATGTATCAGATATCCTCCCACTCACAACTTACCTATGAATAATTTACATTCTCTCTAAATGATGGGCACAGTTATAGACCCTAAAACAACATCTCTCAAAACATCTTCATAGGTTTATACAAAGATAACCATTGCTCCAGAAGTACATCAAGTTTAGAAATATACATTTTCATCTGGATAAAGAATTTCTCCATGTCAAATTCAGAAGTATAAAAATTAACTACCTCCACAGCAACAGACCCTCTGCAATGGTTCTGTGCCCAGGTCAACTTAATACATCCTATATCTAGAGCTGAGCTGTAAATATTGATATTACAAAGAAAACGACATCTCCAGACTTTTTACTGCCAGAAACCATCTAACAAAAACAACACAAAAAGGCATGCTCCCTAGCAATACCCTTAGATAAACTGCATCCAATTGAAAGAACAAGCACATAACCCACACAATCATGATTTTTATCCAACAGATACTTTCTGCCAGAGCAACATGAAGATATAGATTACATCTTTAACAAAGGCACATATACAATACAATGCAAGAGAAAACAACTGCAAGCCATGCATCCTCTACCATGATGTTCAGACTAGAAAAGGAATCCAAGTAAATACATACGTGCTTATCTTAAGAATAATATTCTTCTTCCAGCACAAACAGCTTTATGAAAAAAATCCTTCGTGTGCAAAACCAAGACACCACTACGCAAGAGTATCAATACATAGATGTAATACTAGAATAGCTCAAAGTTAGACATATCCGATTACAGGTAGGAAAACTATTTCACAAAGAAATCAATATAATCCTGTTCTCAGCCAAAAGCTGCTTTTCAGCACCAGCTTATGCCAGTTTAACTGTGGGATGCTGCCAAATGAAGTGGTCAGCCTCTTTCATCTCGCAGCTTTTTGCTGATTCATCAGAACACTAGTTCTCTACTAAAATTTGCAGCTGCACTTCATTAGTATCAACACGGGAATTCGTAAGAACATGTACTACTTTGGGCAATAATCTACAGCTCACTTCGTTAACTCAGTCTTGAAACTACACTCTCAGCTCTGCAGATGCCTTTAGAAACAAGCCTGAGAACTACACTCTTTAACTTGATTGCTCTTGAATCCTACACATCATCATTTCTGAGGCATCAGTTATAATGGCCTGTTGCAATAAGCCTACAGACTCCGCTTTACAGCTTTGATTTTTCTCTTTCAATACTCCACAGGACATGTCAGCTCTACTCACACAAAGCACCACCCATTACTACTAGACTTTGATATCTTCTATTAGACAAAGTAATCTCACTTTGCTATAGGCTTTTCCTTTCATATATTCCAGGACGGAGAAGCTCAAGACAAAGCAAAACAAAGACAAACAGTAGCATTGTCTCCTGATACGTAACTCCTTAAAACCACCCACCTACAAAATCAACTACATTAAAAGAAGAAAAAAAGTTAATATAATAATGAATAATCCAAGTCAAACTTAAATTTACCTTTTACTTTACTTTTTTTCTCCACACAGTCAGTATTTAAATAAACATGGTTTCAGAATCCATTGAAGAATCCAGTGGAAACTTGTCCACTCATTAGACTGAAGCACTATGACAATTTATTTCAAACAAGTTCACTTCATTCTGGCTATCAAGATTTAGCAAAGAAATTGAAAAACAAATTCCAAAAGTTCCAAGACCAAGGCTCATTTCAGTGCCTGGTTTATCCACATTACAAAGAGCATTTTCGCAACATTAAATCTAAAATAAAGAGCCCACTATAGCCACCTTAACAGGTTTGCAATCTACATACTAACTAGGCATGGTTACAGGGAAGGAAAGGTGCAGATAAAAAAAAATGTATTTTTGTCAAAATGGTGTAGGTAAAGTCAAGAAACTTACAGAAGAGGGCAATCCCAGATTGCAATGAAGAAAGGAAAAAGAGAGACACTGAGAACATCCACTGAAATACCAATTAAAAAACAGAGTATAATCCAAAATGCAAGAAGTGCTAGATTAGGAAGCTCTTGGTAGGTAGTACAGTTGCTAAATATTTTGCCACAGGAGATTTAAAAATAATCTTAACATTCAAGTTGAACAAGTAATTCCCCCTCCCCCCCCCACCCCCCCCCCATATCACAATCTCCTAGGAGGAATGAGAACAGGGAAAGAGAGAACCCCCACTCTGGCAGTGACAAAACAAAATGAACAGGAGCTATGGAAAAAGGGAGGCAAATCCCCGCTTCTAAAAGTGCTATAACATCAGAACAGGAATAAATACATTTCACTGGGTATACATATATCCTCATTTTGTCCATTCTGCACAGCTCTCTTCTCGTGTTCTGAGGAAATTCTTTCATCACAAAAGGTAATCAAGTTGGTCAAGCATAATTTACCACAGTGGCTCTTCCTACTCACCTTCTTGTCCTTCATGTGCTTGGAAATAGCTTCTACTGGCAAAACACAAGGGCCTGCTATAAATTCTTATAATTAAAAAATAATTTTAATTGTAAGTTAAATTTACAGTTTACAAGGAGGGGGGAGGGGGGAAAGGAGGGATTCGGGGTAGGTATTCCTTCATGTTGCTTATTATGTCCCCTTCATGATTTCTCAACTGTGATCTTCTGCATGCCATACCATGCTAAACTCTAGGTTGTTTAGATGCTAGCGTTTACCTGTTTTACCAAGAACGTGCCAATGGCAGAAAGGCTTGGTCCCAACAATGAAAAAAGGATGGAACAAATACCAGATAAGAAGGCTGGATCTTTAAAATATACCCAATTGAGTTGAGGAACATTACATTTGCTTGCTGCATTCTTCCAGATTATGATCAAGGTTATGCATTGGGTAAGCATAATATGATTTGGCCTATGCTTCTCACTTGCATTTTAAGATGAGCGTATTTTTTATAAAACATCCAGGAAATTCTACTTTTGTCAGACACATGCACAGTATGTTGCAATTCCTGGAACCAGTACTTAACCACAGAGAATGTATTCTGTGAGCAAGAGATGAAACAGCTAATGCTGATGACAGTTCAGAGAATAAGTCTGTGTACAGTTACTGACACCATTTTGTTTCATGAGCAGTAATTTGCCACATGCAGGCAACAATGGCTGCAAAGCATAGAACTTCACTGGGGGTTATCCTCACTGAATAACTTCTCAGTGAAAAAATAAACCCATTGTTTCAAGACCGTTCACTTGAAATATTTCTTTTGGACAGGGAGAAGAAGAAACGTCCCTTGTTCCCTGCTTCCCATGCAAGCCCAATAATTTGAGAGTCATTTTCTTCTTCCACCTGACCACCGGTCTGAGACAATCTGACGACATCTAATTCTCTAATCCGAGTACAGTCACCTGCTCGGAGCCAGGAAGAGATGGCTCTGACTTTAGGCACTACAGCACAAAATCCAGAGAATACAGGGATACAGTATCCTCACTAGCCAGTATTTCAAAACCTAACGGATAAAAAGAAGGTTTTACTGACTTCACAATATGTTTTTTTTTTTGTCTTGGAAAGCACACTGAAAACCCATAAGTCTTCTGGTGATCTCACCACACAGAGACCAGCACAGTTCCCAAACCCATGACTCATTCTTATCCCCAGCATTTTTTTTCCTTCTTCTAGGAGACAGCTATTTTGTTTATGATTAATTAATTACTTTAGTATGTCTTGCTCATAAAATATCAGGCTTCACTTTGTATGCAGGAAATAAAGCATGTTAGAAACCTCAGTCATGCTCCTGCCTTACCTTTTTTAACACTATTGTCTCAAAACTGAAATGGCAGTGGATGCTGAAGATGTTTGAAAAATTTATTTAAGAAAAATAAAACATTCTCTTGCCAATAAAGAATTACTTTCCCAATTATGAGCTGCAAAACTGTGCAACTTCTAAATATTCAGGTTTTGAACTTTAAAGTTTATTTCCATAGGTCTTACGCATCAAAAACTAAACATTAAAATAATATTTTGTTATTTTAATGTCACAAGAAGCAAATAAGACCCAAGTACAGTTTCCCAAATAACTGATAACTTTCAACATTGTTTAGTTTGATATCAGAACTCCAAACAGTAGAGTGTTTTCATTTAGAAAATTTTGTTAATTTTTTAACACAGTGTTTTTCATTACACACTGGCATAATATTGGTGGAATTGCACTAACTTAAGTTAGTAACCATTACATGGTGTTTGCCTCCTCCCTCTGTAAACATTTGTTTTTGTCTAACCCTAAAATGCACAGAATCCCAGCATCAACCAGTGCAACAGAGATATATTTACCTGTGTATACTTATCTCCTCCCCCACCCTGTCATCACTGTATCCTCCTTTGCACATGGCTCACTGTTTTCTAACATAGTACTTCCTCCTTTTTATCCAGTTTCTTTCGCAACACTACTCTAAGGTGCATATAATTTGCATTTCAGTAAAGAAAACCTGGCAGGTCAAAACATTAACAGAGGATAAGCACTCATATCTCAGTAAAATCAATGGGACTGCAAATCAGCTCCAAACACGTTCAGAAACTTATAACTCCAAAATATCCTGTTTATGCGCAATATAGTACTTTCCACTAGCATTTAAGGGGATCTCTGCTCGTTATTCATTGCCTTAGATAAGGTTCAATCCTGAAAAAGAAAGATCTTTCTCACAGCTTTTCATACCAAATGCAAGAGTAGACATGCATCCAAACAGTTGAAATGCTGAAAATCTGCAAAGAAACCCTTTGGCAACTAAATAACAAGCACATACTTCTAACATGAGACATAGAAGCAGCCCAAACTAAGACTAATAATTCTGATCAAACAGAT
The DNA here is from genome assembly GCF_011077185.1 of Oxyura jamaicensis. Lineage (NCBI taxonomy): Eukaryota > Metazoa > Chordata > Aves > Anseriformes > Anatidae > Oxyura > Oxyura jamaicensis. Next base: position 13,665,073 of record NC_048897.1, on the reverse strand, counting down.
GGAATGTGAGTTGGAGACTTAAGAATTTAGTACCACTGTATGAGACACCCAGCAATTCCTTAGTAAAATGCATATTTTGATATGACCAATACAAAAACAACACTACAATCACCACTTCCCTACCAGCCTTTATTTTCTCTTTTTGCAGCAAAGCAACCAACATGCGACAGTGACATTCAGGTCTGGTAACTGCAGTGCCAGCTATCTGACAAAGATGCAAAAGGCACAGAACCTAACAGCTACGACACAGTTGTATCGTACATAGTTCAGGACACCAGCATTTCCATCAGCAAATCACTTGGTGATAGCCAGAGAAGTACTGGCTTTAGAGATGTAATTTTGTAACATGTTCCCATTTTATTCTCCCTAATAAAAATCAAAATGAATCTAGTTTCAGAGGTTTGAAAAGAAATATTGAAATTATGCCACTCTTTGTCTACCCTGTACCTTAAAATAAATCAGAAAACATTTCTTCCAAATGGAGTAGGTTGTTCTGATACGTCAGATAAAATACTTTCAAACTGTTTTCTTTACACAGTGTCCATAACAAGGTAAATACATAGCACTACTAACTTCATCTACTTAGATACTGCTATCAGCAGAAAAACAACTCTTGTTATACAAAAGAAATGTAGGATACTCATGTCAATAGAAATGGCGAGTAAAATATTTTAAAGAACTAGGGTTTATGTTGTCAAAAAGGGTTATCAATTTGTTCGCAATCTTTGTGTGTTAAAAAAATAAAAATAAAAAAAATAGCATCAACTCAGCCTCCTGCATAGCCAACAGCCACTGGTGTTTCTACAATCCTTTACTTTTTTAATGTAAAGCAAACAAACAAACAAACAACAACAACAACAAAAATATTTAAATAAGCATTTTGAACAGTCTTAGTCCTTATAGGACCATGGGGTGCCTAGGCAGTTCAATCAACACAGGAAACAGAAGAGCGGCTCAAAAGTAACTATTTGCACAAGGACAATGTACACCAGCAACAGCTTGAGCAAATTTACTAACAAGCAAACAGGATCCAGAGTCTATACTGGATCCTTTTGTTATCACGCAGCTATTTCAAGTCTCATTGTGACAGAGAATGGAAAAACAAAAGAAGGAATCAAGCGAACAGTATTGATTTTTTTACTTGCTTTCAGAAGGTTTTGAGTAACAGACTGCAAATCACCTGAGAGTGGAGGCTACCACTACATGACAGCAAACCAGGGAGAGCAGAGAAGCATGATGGAGGAAGCTTTTTCCACACACACCCCAGTGCTAGCTTGCACAGAGTAATAGCTCCTATTCAGCAGCATTAGCTAGACTGAGCTGTTTTTCATTTTCAAAGAGAAAAGCAACTAGGTAACGGACCACCTAGCACAGCAGCTGAGCAGAGGGAAGGCTGCTAGCACACATCACAAAGCTACATCAGTGAACTGAAAAATTTGTGCTTCTTTGTGTTTAGCAAGGGCAATAAGGACCTCAGACCTGCAGATAGAGATCTTCAGAGGAAAGGCTACTAGACTTCTGCAGAAGGACAGAGGCAGCATGATTTGGCTTTGACTGAGAAAGGCCACACTGTCTCTCAGCCAGGATGCTTCCTGTAGGAAAGCTGGAATGCACAGAACAAAACTGAACGACGATAATCCTCAAAACACTCTTCAGCATCACAAGAATGTTCTTAGTCTCACCAAGTCTGTGCTGAGATTCAGTGGGAAAGAAAACTGACACAAGCAGCTCTGGCCTAATAACAGCATGTTAAAAAAATAATGATTTTTAAAAAAAAAAAAGAAAAAAAAAAAAGAGACAGACAGAGAGACAAAGGGCCTTCCAAGCCTTGCAGCTCTTCCACGTGAAATCAAGATCATGAGATGGATATCCCCTCTAACAACAGTATGGTAATTACTGAGCCTGACACATCATACCAGTGTCAATAAAAATTCCTTCTTATTCAAACACAGGAACAGTTCAAGCATAATAGAAGTAACTGCTCAGACTGCAACAACCCTTATCAATATTTATCAACATCTTTGGGGCATAACTCCATCCTAGGAGAAGAAAAACTGAGCAGGCCTGAAAGGAGAATTATGCAAGAAACTGTCTTGCTTTACAATTCAGTATGGTTCTATTTCAGTATAGGTCAGTAACTGGCAATCTTCTGAATGCCAAGGAAACTAACCTGTAAACTTAAAGGAATTACAAATAAATAAATCAATAAATAAATCCTTGCAACTATAACCACATCTGAGCAGAGAAAAGGAATCCAAATAGCTAGCATAGCTCTTTGACAAGTGAAACAGTGAAATTAACATTTTAGTATCATTTTTTTCTGAGAAATTTATGCAGTTGTTCAGAGTTAAAAACCATTGCATAAATCACTAGTAAGTAACTATCGATAAGACAATGGTTACAAATGTTAACAGTTTAATTAACCTCTCAAAAAGCTGGCTATACATAAGAACATTTCAATGAAAACATGAGACTGTAACTTCACCATGAACAATCATAAAATTTTGACATGGAATTTCATAATTCCACGGTGAATTCCTTGGTGAATTTCAAAGATTTCATTATTTCACACAGGTTTTCTCTGCTTTTGGTGTGTTTGCATGAAATGGAAAGCATAACTGCCCATTCTGCCCATAACTCATTCTGCTTAGCCATCTCTGTTGCATAGAAAAGCAACACTGAGAGTGCTCTATTGCTGTTTATTCTTTTTAAATGAACTAGCACCCATGCCAGGTAAAACTATCCATGAAGAATTACTGATGGTAGAAAACCACTGGAAACAGCTGACCAACTTGTATTTCTAGGGGTAGGACTAGAAGACAGTGAAAGTTTTTATTCCAGAAAGCAGCTGAGCTCATGGAAATTCAGAAAAACATGTCTGGAAAGCATTTCAAAACATCCAGTCCTTCGTAGGGACAACTCCAGCACACATTTACAACTGGTATTTGTCCAAAATATTTTTAATGCCACCCCAAGGTAACCTCTTTATGGAGGTCTTTTTTCCTCCAGTATATAAAACCAGGAAGTGTGATTCCTAAATCTTTCTAGAGCAAAGGAAATCCATCACTTCATGTATATTGAGAGAGAGAGAGAGAGAGAGAGAGAGAGAGAGAGAGAGAACAAGCTTTTCATTGGGTGTTTTAATAACATTTTAGCCCACTTACCTACTAATGTCATTTGTACTGTTTGAGCCACCATTGCTATGCAGTAGTTCAAACTCACAACCACCACCAAGCTGCATGCGTATGTGATACGCACAGGTATCTTAAAAAGTAGTAGTAGGATTAATAAATTGGCATTTAAAAATAAAAAAGTATTGTCCTTGCGCTGATCTTAAACTAGTTTGATCAGAATTTGAAAAAAAAATAGATCTCAGTCTTCCAAATTCATATTTAAAACAAACAAATGACCTTTCTATTTAGTACTTGATAATCATGATTTGACTGATCAAAACAATAGATACATCAGTCCAGAAGACAATCATCAGTACTAGTTGCAGAATATACAGTTCATGTCTGAAAGATGCACGTGTCCTATTTGCACCACGCTTAATTACACCACTCCACCAGGCATTCCTCTCTTACATACGCGTTCTGTGTTACGCACTGGGTTAGCGCCTGTGCCTGTGACACGTAAGCATGAGGTAATTGCAGTGCTTATGCATAGGGTAGAGGTGTCCAACAGACTCACAGGTCACATGCATCTAAGCTAGAATAGCTCAGCACTTTCACAGCAAGAAGTAGATGGCTTGCTGTACGGACTATAAATGGCGATGCTGACAAGTGTTATAAAAGACAGACTCTTTTCCAGCTGCTACAAGACTCTACGAACCCACTAGAGCAGTGTGAGAGCATTAAAGCAATCTACAAGAATCTGAACAAAAATCTTAAGCGTCTACTTGGAAGTGGATTCAAAAACTGCCATTTATACTGAAGTTGTCATTTTCGTATAATTAAAAATCCACAATGAGAGTCATCAAGCATCCAAATGGAGAAAGAGACTAGAGACATGGTTAGAGCATATTCATGAAGAAAGGTTAAATGAAGCATTACATTACAGTCCCTCTTCAGTAACAGCTGAAATCAAACTAAAAACATAAGATTCCAACACATATTAAAGTTTTACTTTTAGATATTAATTTCTTCAAACACAAACCATGTATTCCTTCAATTACAAAGTTTTTGCCTTGTAGCATGAGTTCCAGACAGAGACAACACATCAGTTTTTCTTCTTTTTCCAAAATTAGGCTTAGACTGAACAGAATTACTGGGATCATGAAACATGCTTACTAAGCATTGCCAAAAGAGAAACAGTCATGTGATACTGTACGCAACCTCCATTCAGCTTCTTGTGATATGTGAATTAATTCCCTTAAAGAACAGCAAAGGAAATTCATTAAAAAGTATCCTTAAATTTTATGGAAACGCAAGGTGCCAGTTATCACCTTCTAGCACCATCATATAAAACAAATAGGTCACCTATGAGCAGGCAGCGTATCTTTACTTTTAAGGAAAAGGAGCAAAAACACTATGAACTTGACTGATAAACCTCAATACTTTAGCCTAACAAGTGGCTTACTAATAGAAACAAAATGTTCTAAAAACAGCCCACAAAAGCATGAAAACTGAAAAGGTCAATCTTAATTTGTTATAATTCTGTTCTGAGTAAACACAGACGCACTGAAAATATACTGAAATAAAACACTAGATGTGGAAGTTCATCTTCTTTAGCATCTTTTTGCTGACCCGCATCAGCGCCTCTTCTCCCCTCCTGAGATAGTATTTCAACATATGAGGACAGAGTGGTTGCATGGTTTCTAGCCAGTATAGCTATGTTATTAAACCAAGAAGGAAAGAAAAAGAACGGTACGCAAAGGGTAGATTTCCAAGCTGCTCTCACTTGAGCAGGGATGGTATCAAAGGGGAAGGCTACTGTTCTCCTCCCATTCTATTTCAAAATGACCTCTATTTGATTATCTTAATAACCTTTTTTTTTTTTTTTTTTTTTTTTTTTTTTTTTTTTTTTTTTTTTTTCCCCCGAATTGGAAATATCCAAGAATATTCACATGGCTACTCATAGAAAACAGTAGCCAAATGGGCCTTCTTCACTTAGTCTGAAACAAGGATATCACAGAATGGTTAACATTGGAAGGGACCTCTGGAGATCCCTTGGCACAACATACTGCTCAGGCAGGGCAACCTGGAGTCCACTGGCCAGAAACCACGTGGAAAAACAATTCAGAAGAATGGGGTTCTAAGATCGTGTGAAGTATCTGCACTATTAATGAACTTCAGAATTGAGAAATAAATTTATGGAAATAAACTCCATTAAACAACCACCACTGGCATTACACAAGCTTCAGTATGAAACCAATGCTTCTATTGAAATTCACAAGCTTGAATCACTAAACAGGATTGATGTCTACTGACGTGTAGATCAAAAGACTAAAAAAAAAATGGTTGCAATGAAGCATTCACTTGCCTTAAGAGACTGAATTTTTAGAAAAACATATCCTGAAAGTCTCACTGTTCTTCACATTAACAGAAAATTTCAGAGATCTTCCTTTATGAGGCATCACAACCTCCACCTCAGAAAGGAATAAATAAATAAATAAATTCCTGCAGCTAACTTTATCAATATAATTCCTTCTAGCGTCTGCCAGGAACTGCTTGTTTCCATAATGTTACTGAAACATTGCTTCTTATTATGTAGTTTTAGAATAAAGTTAGCCTCTATGCTAAATCAGCACCAACATTCTGTACCTTTTGCCATTATTATAATCCAGGCACAAAGGAAATATAATTTTTCACCACAAGTAGTACATTCTGCTCAATATCTCTACTCCAAATCAGTTGAACTGTAACTCCTGGCTTGTGGTTACTATGTAGATACACTTTTGAGGAATGCCCTAAGCAATCCATATCCTTTAACAAGCCCCAGCAGATCAGTTTCCTACCCATTGGCTTACATTTTTTTCAGCAGACCCCTTTCTATAAAGGACTACCTGTACATTGTATTTCAATACAATTCAACCTGCCAAATTTCATTCTATGATCTCAACATACAGAAAAGAACAGATAGTGACTTTAGTTGATATAGGTGAATAAATCATTTATATAAAAGCCCAATTTATGTATATATATTTAATGTATGTAACTTTTTTTTCCAGCACTTTGCAGGTGGTATAGAAGAAAAGGAATTAGGAGCTGAATGCCATAATCTTGGAACATTACTTACTCAGATCCACACTAGTCTGAGTTTATTGACTTTTTGGGTGTGGTACCTTAATGAGGTGCAGTAACAGAGAAGTGGCCCAACTGCCATTTCTTACATAACTTTAATTCCAGGAAAAATACTTAACTAACCAGACTTTTGAGCCTATTTTTTCCAATTCAAATATGTTAGTAGACTACATTTTTGAATACTTCATAAAATGAGAACTAAAAATCTATTTCCTTTGAAGAAGAGTGTTTTGATGAGAGAGAAATAGAACAGTTTCAAGTCTTAATAAAACAGTCTTGTTGCGATTACTTGACAACATACTTCCAATGAGCACAATAATTACCTTACTTTCCTGAGTTTTATTTCAGCAGGGAGGAGAGGTGAAGCCTACACATGTGCAACCACTTATGAATGAAGCTCGCAGTACAATCCTGGTGTAACTTCAAAATATGAATGGAAAGGGAGTAGACGAGAAAAAGGGAGAAAAGGTCCCATATGAAGCAGACACCCACAACCTCTTCAAGCTACTTGTGTTTCATAAGCAAAATCAGAAGTCCCAAAAGATCTAGAATCATGTAAAATTATACTACCTAGTTTGCTTGAAATCAACAAGTAGTTCTGGCTACTACTGCTGTCCTCAATGACAAAGAAGTTGGATGAATTGTGTTTTCCCCTCAATCCCATGTAATTTCTTTTTAATTCTCATAAGTTGAGAAGACCCCAAGCTAAAGCATAGCTCTGTTCCCTGGACATACTGTCATCAGATTACATATTTTTTTCATACAACACTCTCAAACCTAGTCATTGTGGACTCCACAGCTCTCACAAAGATGTTGGCCAATACTCTCTTCTTCCTTGAACTGCGGAGATGCTAGTTACATTTCACAGACAGACAGGAAAAACTAGGTCCTTCTAACACAACTAGGTTTTCTCTGCCTGGAAAGACAACTCAGAATCTTATTTTTCAAGAAGTCAGGAGAACTGTGCCTACCCCAGTTCTTTCAGTAGTTCAAACTGGATTTCCCTGTTTTGCAGAGAAAAAGCTGTCAGTAACAGGGGTACTCCTCCACCACTTGACATCACCTATGAACCCACCTCAGAAGGATTGCTTTGCAGTGACCCTATGCAGCAGTGTGGGTAAAATACATATGCTATTTTATAGTTTAGCTTCCTTCCTTTCATGGAAGGATAATATTCAGATGCTTTTGTACAGCTGTGTTCCTGTTGAGGTTAATAATGCTTTTAGTATACCAGCACATTTGAAGCCTTATAAGTTTATTCTGACACTTGTGAGCTTGTCTAAAGTAAAGGACAAATGTTTGCTAAGCATTCAAGATGTATGTGGTATTTCTTCTACCTTTTGTAAATACATTAACTGCTGCAAGGTATTTGACAACCAGCAAGTCCAAGGTTTAAAAAAAAAAAAAAAAGAGAGAAAGATATACATAGAATCTCAAATTGCTACTCACCATGGAATTGCCCCAAGTGCCGGACTCTTTCACTCCAAAAGCATGAAGCCTCGTTAAATAAACAGTACACATCAGATTCAAGAGAAAACCCAAATGTTTACTGTCCTTTAGCTGTCTTTGCTGTTGCACAATAGAATTTACTGCTTTGGTGCCTTCTCACAACTGCAGTAAGAACAATTCAGATCTAGTATTTCCATGTACGCGGTTCTAGAGCTGTATTCACACAAAACAATTGTCTTCTCTGTTCTTCTCTGAAAGGGAAGAAAAATGGCTCAACTCAGATTTTTGAGCACTATCAGTGTACAGCAAAAAGGGCAAACAGCTGTAAGAATGTAAGCTGAAGTCAAAACAAAAGCATTTTCAACTAAGTTTTCTTAAGCTAGAAACTTGTCCTAGAATTGTTAAAATCCTATTGCAATTACTGTTGTTAATATTCTTTTGCGATCAGTATTCTTCATCTTAACATGCATGGTACTCTACACCATCTTAAACATCATTCTGTGCATTTGTGCTGATAGCTCAACACTCTCTTTTCTTTTAATTTGAAGTCCTCTTTTTAGTAATAAAATTTCAGACTAATAATGCTGTAGTCTGAGTAGGCACCCTGCTGCAATTTCAGCCTTCTTAACCATCCTTTCTAAAGTGAAATTTGGTGAAAGGACAGAAAAGGAGATTAAAGTAACTCAGGTGCATGATCCGGAGAAGGAAATTGGAATAGGAAGAAAGAAAAGAAGAGAGCTCCTATGTTTTCATAGGAAGACAGGCCTGCAATTGGGAAAAGACAGACTTTCAAGAACAGAGAAACATCTTTCTTGGAGAGGAAGAGAACCCCGAACTATCATGCATTCGTCAGAGAGCCAGGATCCTGTTCTACAGGAAGAAGTCTCTTTAAGGTTGTCATGCTTATCGGTAAAATAGAACTAGTTTTCTTTGCAGAGGGTGGTATGATGCCATGTTTTTAATTCTGAATGAAAATAGTCGTGGTAACACAGCAATGGTTTAGTGGTTGCAGAGCAGTGCTCACACAGAGCCAAGGACATTTCAGATTCTTGTGCTGCCCTGCCAGTGGGGGAGCTGGGTGTGCACCAGGAGCTGGAGGGGACACAGCCAGGACAGCTGACACAGACCGGCCACAGGGATGTCTCACACCACATGGTGACATAGTCAGCAATAACAGCTTCCTTTCGAAAGGAAGAGGGAATTGTCTGGAGGGATGGAGTTTGCCTTCCCAAGGAACCATTATGTGAGATGAGGCCTGCTTTCCTAGGAGTGGCTGAACCCCTGCCTGCCGATGGAAAGTAGAGAGTGAATTCCAGAATTTGCTTTGCTGGTGTGTGCAGCTTCTGCTTTACCTAGTAAACTGTCTTCATCTCAGCCCATGAGTTCTTGCACTTTACCTTTCTGATTCTTTCTCCAGCCCCACTGTGGGGAAGCGAGTAAGCAGCTGTGTGGTAATTAACTGCCTGCTGGGCTAAAAGCATGACAAAGTTAATGATGTTCTATGCCCACTATGTGCATCAACTGGAAAAATTCCTCAGAGATCTTTGGATTGATATTTAAAGCATTAAAAATAAATGTTTACATTTAACATCCCTTCCCATATCCTTCCCAATTCAAGGAAGATTCGACAGTATTTTTTATCACAGATATAATCATTAAAATAATATGTTAATACATGTTATATTAATATCATAGTTGTAACTTTCTAAGATTTGATTATGACAAGTTTTAAGAACAGAATAGTTTTTCAGGTCTATAAAACTAGCCAGCTTTCTGAATTCTTCCATCATCATCAATCAGAACGGAGCAAGACCTGCACTCCTCACAGCAGTCTCATGAGCCACAGTGCAAAAAAAAAAAAAAAAAAAAAAAAAAAAAAAAAAAACAAAACAGGAACTCGGAGGTCAAAATTGAAGTCTTGAAGCATACGAGAAAGATTAAATGATTTTTAAATAAAGTATTTATGTGCGGTGTAGATGAAGAGTACATTTCTGAAGAGTAATGCTGAACTAGAATATAATAGACCACATCCAGCAGAACAACTACAGCGAGGCCACAGATGAATCACCACACATACAGACAGCCAAAGAACTTTCAAAAAGAAAACCACTAAACATCACCCTTAAAGGTCTGATACATGCATTTATTTGTGTGTGCTTTATTCTTTCCAGTCTCCACTATTATAGCTGAACCGAATTTTCCAGAAGTTGATTTTTTCATCAAGATTCCAACACCAGAGAATGCTCTAAAAAAGTGGGATACTACCAGTGTTACAGCACTTTAATATAGCTATTATCCCTACTTACGTGTTAGAAAGGTTTCAAAGCAGTCAGCTGAATTTTCAAAGTTAACTTCCCAAATGCTCCAGGAAAAAAAAAAAAAAAGAAAAAAAAGTTTCGATTTTTTTATCCTCAAAAAAAACACACCAGCAACAGCAAAAGAACAACAACAAAAAAGCAACACCCATTACTACATTTGCCTCAACAAAGGTACAAGTCTCATATGCAAAATATATATACATGCCTTAAGAGCTAAAGAACCTTCTATTTGAGAATCTTCTGTCTCTCCAAGAAAATTTCATACACAAAGTGTTGTTAAAAAAAAAGACAGGCATCTCTGGGAAAATCGGCATCTATAATGCAAGGTACACATGAATGCAGGCAGACAGCATGATACAGACATTGCTCTTGTAACTTCTTAAAAGGCTTTCATTTAATTTTTACAAGGATATCAATTTGTCAAAAGATACATCTGTATGAGAGCTGCTTCTTAATCCACATGACAGAGAGATTTTGAGATTGAGAAAGACAGAGTTCAGTGCATTTTGTGCTTTTAGCTACTATGCCTAGTGACGTTTCATTCTCTCTTGAAAGAGCAATCTTTTGTATGGCCATCTGCACAGTAAGTGAAGAGAGAGATTTTTTCAAATAAGGATATGAGAAAAGTGTTGGTATGGCCCTAATAGCCAGATGCATACTTTGAATTCTTTGCAACTCATTATTTTAAGTTGCTCGCTCAGCTTGACAATTCTAGCATCATTTATATACTTGAGACTAGAGACTATTTGCTTGCTGTACAAGGAACAATTTCATAGAAACCCCAAAGAAAACTGAAAAATTAAATCTGGAATCAAGTAGGGATACCGTGTTAATAAAACTTCAGAAAAATATCTCCCAAAATAAATCTTCCAAGAAATACTTATTGTCTCAGCTTTGTGTTCAGTCCAAAGACAAAAAATGTGTCTTTACTCAATCAACCCAATCAATAATTTTCGATCTTATATTATCGATCCAGAACTTAACAGTTCTCAAGTTACTTCTGTTCTAAGCTCTTTTGTGCACTATTTAAAAAAGTGAAGCTCTGCAAATTGACCATTGGTTTTATTCAGCTTCATAAACTATGTAAGAGAAGATTTACGTAATTTACGAAAATTTACTTACATATACGTAAGTTTAGAAAATCCATATTTAATATAAGGACTATTTTTCAAACTAAAATGAAACATCAAACACCTGAAAGAAGTATATTATAGATAAGAAAAGATATGAGATTCTTTCTAAAAAAGCAGAGGTCTCAGAAATAGGTAATGTATAATATATATGGTATAATGTCTAATATGTATAGTAAAACAAATTGCTAAGGGTAACAAATAGAAATTTTCTTAATAAAAATCTGTAAGTATGATGAATATATTAACAGTGTTTAAGGTGCTCACACTTCCTGGAACTAGAGAGAAAGCTAACCAGAGCAGGAGGCAGCTATTCAGCATCCTGTACCTTGCGAAACAGATAATATTACAATGAAATCAACTGTTCCTTTCAATGAAAGATTAAAAGATAACTAATGGATCTATTTCTCTTGCCTTTCAACCTGCATTAATCCAATTTTAATCTTTATAGATAGAGAACACACTGCATGGTATTAAAGTACATACTATCTTAGACTTTCAAACACTCCATGTGGAGGCAAAAAAAAAAAAAATCACCATCCCAAGTTTGTCTTTCCTTTAATGAACATTTATTTCTATTTTCACCTTTCCACACTAGCACTAATGGTTGTTCCTTCTGCTATGTTATTTTGCTCCAACATAGCAGAAGGAACAACCATTAGTTACCTATCTAACCTATCTCCAGGGCCCTCTGTCCATTCTGCATTCTCAAATTCAACCCCTTACTCTATACATACTTTTCCCAGCTTTTTGTTTAAGGATTTTCTAGAAAAAGCTACCCAGACATGGATAAAGGTGTTTATTTTTAACAGCTACTATTTACTCAATGAGTATAAAATATTTCACATCCTCCTGCCACAGTGTAGCATATCTGGAAAGACACAGAATGTACCACAGTGGTATTTACAGAACACTTGCCTTCCATCCCTTATCACCAACAACTTTGTTTCATTTAAAGTATGCAACTGGCACAAGAAAGGAAAAAGAAATTTCGTGAAACAGGAGTGAAAAATACAGAGAAACAAAGAGCTAGAGAAGTCATATTCTCCTCTTCCCAAAAGACAGCATTCAAGATAAGCTGAAGAAGTATGGTGATAAGAAAAAGGATAAGAAAAAGAAAAAAGGAGGAGAGAACTAACTTGTCAATGGAAGAATCAATCTCTAGTCAAAGTCTTCTCTCCACAGATGCAGAATTTTATGCTCAAGGTGAAACACAACAGGGAATACACGCCTACAAAGTCCTTTAAGAAGGCACGGGAGACCACCAAATGAGGTCTGAAAGAGAGCAGGCTGATGATTAAAGACACATACAAAAGACTAAAAGATTAGAACAACATGAAATTATGAGAAATACTGAAAAAGTAGTGAAAATGATAAAGGCTGAAGGTGTTAAAAGTGAGATTAGACAGGGCCCAGGTCATGGGAATAATCCTTGCTGAGGAGGACAGCTGAACCAGTGCCACTGGTTCATTAATTAGATAAACAGCCCTACCAGCTTCCACACCTCAGTGTGAAAAAGGCTTCTCATGAACTTGTCCTGTGTTCCTGAGGTACTGAATTCTCACCTCCTTCCATCTCAGTTGTGTTTACAGTGGGACTGCTGTATTTTCTGTCCTATAGTATCTCTGCCATTTTCAGAACAGTTTATTCAGAAGAGCTTATTATAAGATATTGCATCACCATTCAGGTTAAACTTTTTTGATCCCCACTACTCTCATCTTAGCACAAATAACGAAATAAGAAGAATATTTATCTCTCGCTGCCAACAAAAATACATTTTTCACCCTTTCAGGAGAGCAGGATTCCCTTTCAATATTGGAGAGAGTAACTCACATTTTTCTCATGCCACCTTTTGGAAGGGATGGGTTTGAAACAAACCAAAAATGAATTTGAGCTCTCACATCAAAGCATGAGACTAACTTCAAAACATGTCTTGAAGTTCAGGGAAACCTATGTTGCAAGAACATGACATACACCTGCATAATGGAGGGAACATACAGAAAGCTAACTCTGGATTTACTGCTGTGTCAACAGCAGGAAGTGAGCAAATGCACTCCTTTAACTCCGGCTACCAAATCAGGAACAGGTCACTAAGATATACCCACACCTAAGTGTTCACATGGGTGGCTTTTATTGCTGCACCTGTGAAATTCATTTCCTTATTGTGCAGGGTACCTACACAAAGTATGTCAGACTACAGAGCAAAATACAGCAGATACATGCAAAGAGAGGCAGGAAATGTAGTAGCCCATATACACCATTGCCTATTTTATTCTAGAAACATAAATAACTGTTTTGTTATAAAATGGAAAGGGGACGAAGTTTGTATTATCAACTGGGCAAGGTTCTACATGGATGGCATAAATCCACAGCTTCAAATACCAAGGGACTTCAAATGCACACTGAGGTGCACTGCAAGTCTTTTACTGAATTGCTTAAAAAGGTAAAAATGAAGTCTGATACACACTGGCAATCTTTAAAAATTGAAAAAGAATGATGGATTATGATCGCAGTTTTACCACTTAAGTGGCATGACCTTAAACAACTCATGTAAGGTCATGCACTTCAGCATTAAGCTGGGGTTAACCACACCTAGCTCCCGGATGTATTGAAAAACTTGGCATTTGGGAAGCAGTTGTGCAACCCCAGGTGACAGCCACTGCTGAACACCCAGACTACATGTTGCACATCTGCATTCCTCAGCCCCATTACTTCTTCAGAGGGCTGTAGGGAAGCCCCACTTAGCATTCAAAGTGCTACCTGGACTGCTGGCAAAGACAACCCCCTCCTCCACTTTTCCCAGTAAATCAATACAAAACAAAGAACAATCCCAAACTGTACATAGCTAGCTTTTGAATGAATAACAGTATTATTTGTATTATTTCTGCACACACACACACAAAAAAAAAAAAAAAAAAAAAAAAAAAAAAACAGTAGTTAAAGTCTCTCCAAGGTTTCAGGGAGATAATTTGAAGATTGCATATCATTCACTTCAGTTATTACTATTCAAAACAAGCATCTAATCGCACAGTAACTCAGCATCTTGACAGTACACTGCTTCACAAGCTTCCATAGGGGACAAACATCAAATAAATGAGCGTCTGATATCACTGGAGAATTCCTGGTTTCATTTACCCAAACATCCACAAAGCAGTCAGCTTCCTAATTAGTTAGCACTGAGGAAGGGGAAGCAGAGTTGCAAACATTTTTGTCACCCACCTAATAACCATGGGAGAGCATTGTAATTACACTCCAGTGACACCAGGATCAACCTTTACCTAAGCCCAGACTTCTGCACACTCTCATGCATAAGTAGTCACTTCTGTAAGAAGAGTTAGTAGAATAACACACAAGTAACTAGCAATAGGATTGGAATTATAGAACCATGGCAAAGGAGTTCACAAGACCCATCACAAGCATTTACTCTTCCATTCAAAACTATCAATGGCTCTTTCACAATGACAGCATTGCAAAAAAAAAAAAAAAAAATCAGATTTATTTTACCTGTGACTAAGATGTGTGTGTGCACATTATTTTTTCCTTTAATGGAAAATAAGATAATAGTATCAAGACATTTGTCAGCTCTCAGCTGGTATCTTTAAAGTTCTATTTTTAGAAGGCTAAGGCTCATGATTTTTAAATAATAAAAAAAAAAACTACCAGTGTTCAATGCTTAAAGTTTTAACCACATGCTGTTTGCCCCCCAAATTGAAACACTGCCTAGCAACTGAACAGAACCTGAAACTATGTCTTTTACTTGATTCTTCTGGTGATCTAAGGGTGCCCTATACAAAGCTCACATTTACTAAGTTCCTTAATAAAAGTATAAGCTTTTAGTTTCTCACTCCTATAAGAGCTGGTATATTAATCTTCTGTCAGGTAAGTGCTTATAGTGAAAATACTACAAGACACATAGGTTTTACTTTTTATTTAAAGTATTAAACATAATATCTGAGATCCCATCAAGGCATTAAATATAAATTACTGGTCCTAGTATCATCCGAAGAAGCTTAATAGATCAATGAATTCTCTTACCTTCATAAGGCTTTCCCAGCTCAAACAGAGATGTGCCAAGCAGCTGACCCACAGGGCTGGGAACAAGAACCACTCACAATTCAGTATCAACTTGGGGCCTACATGGAGAGCGGTGGGCTAAGATGTGTAAACAGGACAGAACCCAGTCTTTTCCAACCTTAACGATTCTATGATTATTCACAACTCACATAAAAGCTATTTCTGCCCATGCTTTCTCACACTGCTTACTGAAGTAATGCCATTACTATTTTGTGAAACACTATAACACTCCAATTCATGCCCTTAAGGCTTCCAACTACTTCCACTGACTAGACAGGAAACACAGACACCATAGACCAGGGGATAATTAGGTGCCACAGTATAAACTTGTAACACGCAGTGCAAGGCAAGGCCTGACATAAAATACTCAAGTTTTAAGCACAGACTGAACCACTTTGTTTCTATTACAGAGTAATGAAGACCTTCGTATGATACAATTCATCATCATGAGACCAACCCTTAATCTTATATTTGGGTATTTCAAGAACAGATTATATAACTACCATCTTAACATTTGAAAAATGCCTATCACTTAGTCCCATATTTACATACTAAAGCACTGCCTGAAACCTACCTAAAACCATAGGAGCTAGAAAAGTGAAGCAACTCCACAGGATGAAACACGCCCAGGTGCTATGTTCAGTTCCCAGTCAAGTCAACAACAGCCTCTTCTTTAATTTCCGTAAGAGCTAAGTCAGAATTGTCCACAACCAATTATGAATGTATACTTCAGGCCCTGGTAAATTGAAAGTGACCTAAATATCTTACCTTAAAGCAACCTCTGTCTGCTAAGATAACGTACTCAAATTAGTTTGTTGTACAGAAAAAAAAAATATTAAAAACACATAGATATTCACTTTGGGTTGCATTTTTCAAATACAAACCTTACTACGTTACCAATGATGAAAAATAAATAATTAGTTTATTTCACAGTTTCAGAAGTTTCAGGTCTATTAACTAAGAACTTCATTCATTCTGCCCAGAAATGGAATCGCTCTTCTGCCACTTTCGATATAACATGGATTGTTAATGCAACCTCCTAACATGAGAGCAATGCATTAAGGTCAGAAGCCACAGGGAGGCAGAAGGGAAGTAACATTACTGTTTCTGAAAGGCACCTGTGGTATAATGAAAGTTCCCAGTTTAAGATGGCTTAGAAAAATATGGTAACTTCAGAAATTTTCAGATCTGGTAAATTAAAACTCCACGCTGCTTGTGAACGTCTCCCTGACCTCAGTTGGCAGTCTGTATGCAAAGCATTGGGGAAAAAAAAAAAAACAAAAAAAAACTTTTAGGTTTGTTCTGTCTTAACCAGTCAACATTGAAATTTACAAATAGCGATTTCCTTTCAACATCCTACAAAACAAACAAAAGCTAATCTTAGCACAGCTTTTCTTCTAAAGAGAAAGGTATGATAGATCCGCAAAAAAAATTCCAATCATGTCAGAAACAAGAATCAATCAGAGGGGCTGGACAAGATGACCTCCAAAGGTCTCTTCCACCTTCAACAAGTCTGTGATTCTGTGATCTTCCTTTTTTATGTTTTTAAGTCAGATTGCTTTCTTCAGGCAATCACTTTTGTGTAGATATATATTTTAAAATAACAAAACTAAGGTACGAATTCTGAGTTTTGATATCTACCTCTAAATCTGACTTTCAAAGACAAAAGACAGCTGAAGATATGTTCTTTTATTGGTCTTTCCCAGTGGAAAGATGCATACTGACACCAGACAATTTTTTGTCTCTCTGCATCACATAACTTGCATTCAGTGAAGAAAGAACCGGTAACGACAAAAGGTACAGAAGCTGCATATCAGCAAGGAGCTGAGGGCCACCAGGAAGCCAGTAAGAAGTCCTTTGCATTGCTAGGAGTAAGTGGGGCAAACCTCCTTTGACAATCCACCTGTTCTCCAGTGCACCATGCCTGAGAGACTAAGGCACTAGGGCATCCCACAGAGTAACCAAGTGTATAATGTTAGCGTACAGAACTGTTTGTTAACCCACTGTGAATGAATTCCCATACAAAACTAATGGAAGTGTTTTATACAGAAATCACAAAGTTGCTAACAGACTAGTCACTAACCTCTGCGCATATCATAATATTTGGATGCTCTTTATTACAGCATTAAGAAACTGCCATACAAGTTCAAGAAAATAAATGAACTCACAGAAATCCACCATCTGAAATCTGCCAGTAATTAATTATATCTTTTCTTTCTCTATACTACTACTAATGATGACCTAAGCATCTTCAAATCAAGAGGGCAAGTCGATGTCCTTGCATAATGGCCCACAAAGCAAATGATTCAAGAGACAGTTTGTTAACATCCTTGAATTTCTAACTGCCAAGAGGGAGTTTCCAAGTGTGGATTACACATGGCCAAATGTTTGCTCTTCTCTTCCTCAAAATTACACCAGCAAGGTTGAAGTGGAACTGAAACACTTTCCAATTTTGCACTTTAACAATCCTGAAAAAAAAGTAAGCAAAATTAGGGAATTACTGTTTTCATTCTGTAATCAACTAATTGCAAGATATAAAAAATGCTTTCTGACAGCCTGCATGTATAGCAAAGAATCATCTGTGAAAAGGAGACCCAAAACCACAGTCCATAAATAACAACCTTGTTAACCAGCATTGCTACCAAGAAGAAAGGAAAAGTACTTACAGGACTTTTTTCATAGATTAACTGTAGGCAAACACCAAATTTTATAAAAATTGTATTTCTGACTTGACCTTATAGCAATGCTTCAAGCAAAATGAACTGTTCCCAGCACAACTTTATTCATCACTTAACCAGGTTAGTTTTGATTCAGTTTAACTGGAGTGAGAGTTGGTTAACTCCTCCTCTCCATGCACATTTACTATTTATTACTGAGGCAGGTTTAGCCAAACTGGTTTATGTGGAAACAAGGCAAACTGAACCTACCTTGAAAACAGTTTTGCAAAGTCTCTCCATCTGAAGTGTTTCATACAGACACATATAATTTGCTTTCCTCCCCTGCTATTAACAAATCTGGCTGTAATTGAGTTTTATGCTACTTGGAAACTTCACAGATGTAAAATCACATGTGATCTCTAGGAAAATATAATGAAGGGAAAGTGTCTAAAGTCTACCATGCCAGCTATTCTGCCAAGGCAAAAGAAGAAAGTTCCTGGAGCTGGCATTGCTCTCATGCCCACAGCGAGAATAGAACCAAGTTTAAAGAGCAAGAAAGAAATGCCTTTAAGTGCTGGACTTTGATCTATATCAGCTCATGACACTAAAACCTTTAATAACTCATGTTCATAACCACTGGTATGAGTTTTGCTCCACTGAGCATTCCTGAGCTCTCATAATCCTTATTTTATTACGGAAATCAAAATGTTACAGATCAGAAACGTCTAGATTTTTTCCCTGGGGCTACTGTAGCTGTATTATCACTAACTGAAATCTGCATATAAAATTAAGAAGTTAAATATGTTTGTTTTAACATTGCCAAAGGTAGATCTTCCAAGCATAAAAACACCAATGTCTATGAAATCTTCCAAAGATGACAACCCACCCTTCCAGGAGCATCGCAGTCCAAACTGCTCCCAGACTTCCAGCACTCAAGGACAGCCAAGATGCCTTTCCCAATACTATTTACCTAAGAAAAAATATGGAAAGGCAAGGGGGAAAAGAGAACACTCTTGAGCTAATCTACTGTCATGCAGTCCTAATTGCCAAGGAATTAGGATCTCTCATACTTGTGACAAAGAAGCCCCACAGCATCATCTGTGTTTCAAAGTCAAAGAACTCAGGTGCAGGGGATGTCTGCCTAAGATTGGGATGGAAAAAACATGCCCGAGCTTTACCTTAATGTTCAGCTATGTATTCTGGGCTGTCACAACAAATAGTGTATGACAAAACTCAGCTGGGCCTGCAAGAAATGTATACGGGAGAAAGAAAACAGATTTCCAGAACACAGCCTCTGGGGACAGAGGAAGGGTATCAGAAGTCTGAAAGAGTTTGAATGCACTGATTTTGAAAAATTGTCTAGTCTCTGTTCTTCCCTCTATTACCCAGTGAATACATTTCACAAGTTTATTTCTGCTATATATAGCCTTAAAAATACATTTGCTTCCTGAAAAACTATCATTCATTCATTTCTGAGGTAGCACTTCAGTCAGGGGAGTGGAAAAAAAAAAAAAAAAGGAAAAAGACGGGAATAGTAGGCATTGCCCTTCCCTTGTCCCCTTAAACCAGTTTCCCCACTTACATGAGAGTTCAAATGCTCTATGACATTTATTGCCTTTTCTGTCTCTTGTTAACATATTATTTGTTTGTAATTGATGTTACTATTTAAGAAATTTGTCTCAGATACCAGCATACTTTTTCAAAAATAATAAAAAAAAAGAAAATGTAAAGGTTTACTTATTCTCAGTTAAAGAGTTGTAGAACCAAGTTATGGAACGTTATACTACAAACTACCAGAAACAACCAGATGATATTCATTAGCACTGGTAAGAACCTAGTTTAGATTAGCCCTAGTGTGTGTATCCTGACTCCAAACAACAAGAAATAAACCAAACACCTAAATTTAGACACACTTATATACAGTTAACACAGTACTGCATGCTGCAGTCATATCCAAAAGTGTATTAATGAATTCACTGGCATATCTGGCTATGATAAAAATTAATGCCACAGCTTTTTAGTTCATCTATTTTTCAAATCCCCAACATCACTACAGACTGCCAATCAAGGGCTATGAAAATTAAGTGTTCTCTTGAAGGACTTGATTTGTCTCTGTATACACATTAGCTAGAGCATTCCTGTTTAGTTAAAAACAGGAGAAATTAATTTGTCATCTATCATCATGTTATCCAAACACTGGCTTCCAAAACTGTGATTAAAACACTTTTGTACCACCTTGGCAAGGCTAACTTACCAGCTGTACACTGAAAAGGAACATTAAGTTACAGAGGATGAAAAGAGAAAGAAAGAACAAATGCACTATTATTCAGACAGCTTACCTCCTTCAAAAAACAGACCTACAGCTACTGCTCTATAGAATCTGTTTTTATGGGATTTTATTCATAATACAACATAGATCTTCTATGTCCCACATTTTTTAAAACTGCACATTTTGGATAAAAGGTATTTTTAAGTTCTCTAAAATTTACACTCTAATCCACTAACAACAGTACAAAGTAGCTACTGAGGAATTCTTATTTAAGAAGTGAGCTTTTAGTATGAGTAGCCTACATAATGAACAAATACACAATTGGGAGGGGACAAAAACCCCTTCATGCTAAGGATTTTACAGTTAGCTTATTTTCAATACATCCTTACTTCCTAAAAAATCACACATGCACAGAGAGGTGAGATGATCTGAATCCACACGTGGAAAAAAAGCCCTAAGCAGTTACCACCCCTGGGCCTCCCATGGCACACTTTACTGCATTCTCATCATGCCTCCCTAACTCAAGGTGTTCAGATCCAGACTGCATATGGAGGGGACACTCAGGAATGTGAAGATACAGCAAATGTAGATGTGAAATCAACGTGTGTGACTTAAAGCAGTCTCAGTCCCAACAGCAAACACTCAAACAAAGTGGTAAAATAACACCTATAGAACATATAGCACAGTTCTTAAAGATTTTTTCCACCTGGCAATTCCTTCACCTGAGGAAGCTATCACAAAATGGTGCTTGGGCTAACTCCCAAAGAAGCGTTCTCACCCTGCCCTGAAAATATCACAGTACTTCTTTTTTCCTTTATTTAATTTAATGCATCTTTAAAGGTAGCATCCAACTTTTAAGGCATATTCTAAATGTAAATCAAGAACGTGCACGAGGGAAATTACTGTGGCACAACTATGCCATAACTACATCCCCCCAGGTAGAAAGGCCCTAAAACATTTTACTGAAAGAGACCTTTTCTCCAGTAACGTATCAAGCAGATTACCATCATCCCCAAGGAGGATCATTCTTCCCAGAGGCACAAAGCTGTAAAACTGTATTTCATGGGGGGTTGGAAGAAAACCAACTCATCATCATGATTATTCATTCAAGCTATCCCAAACACGTCCTTTTTGTTCATTACTTCAGAGCCCACCACATTTGGAGTTTTCAAGGACTCCTTAAAACAGCCAACTACACTCACTGAACAATTCAAGAGCTAAGGGGTGCTTGGAAATGAGATATAAAGGAAAAGCAACCTATCACTTGCTAAAAAAAAAAAAAAAAAAAAAAAAAAAAAAAAAAGAGTACATCACCACCAAGGTGCAATTTCAGTGCTGTCTGTTTACCCCTCTCGTACAAGAGGGAGGGCAGGGCACCGAGATCTCTTCCGTAGCTAGATGCTGCAGCCTGGAGATGTTGCAATCCAGAGAGAACCGAGACACCACGCTGACATCCTCCAGCCTTGCACAACGAGAAAGGATTGCTCCTGTCCTCAGAAATGCCAAACACAAAGAGATGCCAGATTATTCCCACCGCATGAGCAGGAACTCTTAAAACTCTTAAAAGGAATGCCACGGGGCTGTGGATCCCGTTCAAGCAATGAAAAGCTGTAACACTATTTCTGACTCATAAAGGGAAAACAGCCAAGCTGGAGATATCCCGAAAGCTCGCTTACATTTATGGAAAGACGCAGGGCTTCTGAAAGGGATGCGACTCGCAAAACGCAAACTCCTCTGCTTGGCGGAGGGCAAAACGAGGTGAAAAAAGACCGTCACGTTTCTCTAAATAAAGGTCAATATTTCCTCGAACTTCAGACTTCAGCAGCGGCAGTGCCCCAGCGATGCCGATAAAAGCAGCCAGGCGCTCCAAGTTTTACTTTCCCATTAACGGAGCCGCTGAGAACAGAAAACAGGGAGGGCAGAGGCGGCGGCTCCCCCGGGCTGTCAAGGTTATTACCCCTAAACCATCATTTGGAAGCAGCCCCTCTGGACGCCTCCCGTCCAGCTTTACGCCGCCCTCCACCCCTCGGAGCAGTTCACCGGGGGGAACCCGGGGACTGCCACCGCCGGCGCTGCGCAGGTTTTGGGGTGTGCTCCGAGATCCGAGCCTGCCGGGCTCCCCCCGGGGATCCCCGCGGCCGCCCCCCTCTCACCTTCGTGCCGGCTGGGCTCCGCTCGACTCGGCTGGGTCCCGCCGCCCTCCTCGCCGCGGCCGGGTGCCGCGCCGCCCCGCACGGAGCTCCCGCGGCGGCGGCCGCCGCGCTGCCAGCGCCGAGGCGTGAGGGCGGCCCCACGTGCGCCGGCTGCGCCAATCCGCGCCGCCCGGCGACCGACGGACCCCCGCCGGCCGACAGACAAACCCCCGCCGGCCGACAGGCACCCGCCCTCGGCCCCGGCCCCGGCCCGGGCCGGCCTCGAACCGGCGGCAGGGCGGGCGCTGCGCGGTGGCGGTGGCGGTGGCGGTGGCGGCAGCGGGGACAGGAAGCAGCTCCGGGCCGCGGGAGGAAACCAACGCGCCGGGACCTGAGTTTGGGACCTGCCGGCGGGGAGGGGACAAGGAGCCCCGCCGGGCAACGTCAGGACCGAGCCCCGGCTGCAGGAGTTCGGGCGGACGAAGCTGCGGAGCGAGTTACTCGCTAAAGCAGCCTTTTTACCGAACAACTCGGTAAAGCAGCCTTTTAGCGCTCTCATGAGTTTTGCAGGAAAACTGGAGCGCGCTGGCTCGCTGTCACAGAGTACCGGCGGTGTGGGGCGGGCTCTGCCTGCCCAAACGGCCCCAAGGTGGAACAACAGCACGGAAAGAAACACCGACGGGGAACCTTCCGTCGTGAAAGTATGGGAGCGGCTGCCCAGGCTCACTGGGACCCTGAGGGCAGCACCATCACGTTCTGCTGGAGCATCAGACCCCGGCGCACAGCCAGAGAGCAAGGCTGGAAATAAAGTTTGTCGCCACACGCTCGCTCCTGGTGCTAAGAGGTGTCCGGCCCCATGCCACAGAGCTGGGACTGCACTCTTCACGGTGGCAGCGCTGAGAACCCAATGCTTAAAGACAATGCGCTGCCCAGTATGAAAATAAACACTCTCGATGTATCAAAATATTTTGGTGCTGTATTTTGCAATGTTTATAACACTGCATTTTTGTGTGATTGTCAACGTGAACTGTAGTTAGTACAGTTTCCGCTTGTTACAGAAAATGAGCGTTGGTTGCTCACTGTGTGTGTGTTTTGTCCCCGTCATTTGTTCGGATGGTTATCGATGCAGTGGCAGTTGTTCACAATGGCCTCAGTCTCTCAGACCATTGCAGTCTGCCGTACTGCTGCTCCTTCAGGCCTCCCTTAAAACTGCTCTGAAATGCAGTGAATGACTCACGTTAATTTCAATAGCTTTTGCACGGGTGTAGTGGAAACAGGCTGATCAACTTTTGTTGGAGGCAACAGCCACCCACAAACGCCTTACTTCCCCCCCCATCTTAAATGTAAAGATGTTCAGCCCCCAGTGGCCTTCAATTTTTAAGAATAAATTTCCAAAAGATAGATTTCTGTTTTGTGTGAGTGAGACCGGTTGCCGTTACAGCTAAACGTCTCTGGCTCCCTGGTCCTGTGGCTAAATGCACAGCCCTGAGAAAGATGAGGGAACACAGGCCACAGCTCTAAAAGGCAAAGCTGCAAAGAAGGTTACTCCTTCACGTAGTAGCAGAGTAGCTGAGTCCTTTCAAGAGTTCATGACTATCTTTTCAAAAGGATAAACTTGGGAATGTCCAGATATGTGATCTATTTTTATATAGTGCATAAATACCAAGTCTTTTAAACGTTGCTAACATCTCCACAACAACACAGACCAGTAACACAAGCTGAGAAGATCATTTAATTGCCTAATGCCAGAAACCAACATGCAAAAAAGCTGAACATGCTTTTGGGAACAATCAGAATGACACCTGTCAGCCCTTCCATGTTTTATTCCTTTATTCTTATTCTAGTGTTTTCTAGTGGTTATTTTTTTTTTTCCCTGTAGATTCTCTGCACGTGATATATTTCAAATTAGAGCAGAACTTGAAGTCCAGCTTTTAATTTTCAGCTACTCTCAGGCCTTTCAGATATGTCTCAGTTTTGCTCCCATCATCTTTGGATCTGATGGTATTTACTTTTGATAAGTTAACTGTTGCTACTAGATGTTGATGGACTTCAGTTTATGTTTAAAAAATTTACAGTGACTTGTACAGTTCCCGTAAAAATGCCTTCTTCAATGTCCTTGGGCCTTGTCAGGCCAAGTGGCATGCGTGTGCTCAGCCATTGCTCCCATCCTACAATTGGATGCATTATTACTTAGATTAACACACCAAAACTGTCCAACAGACTTCAGCCTTCATGCCAAAGAGGTCCAGGCAAGTAAGTGCATTTACACATAACTCATACAGAGATCTGTCAATCAACCATGTAAAATTCTTTGAGTGCCAAAGGGTTCTGACGAGTGATGTCTGGTAGAATTAAATGAATAAATCTGAGAGCCTAGTGCCCACAGCAGCATGCCAGACTTTTTCACAGGGCTTACTCTCTTCACTGTAGAACAGGTCATGCATTTGTGTCTCTCCTACCCAAATCCATATTCTGTTACCTTGGTGTTAACTAACCTTAATTCTGACCTAAACATTTCTTACAGCAATCTCTGGCCAGGAGACAGAGCTTAAACCTGGCAAGTGATATTGTCTTAAACTGCTTTCAATAATTCTGCCAAAGCACGTCTCTTCAGAGCCTCAAGAGTTTACAGGGCTGAGTTCTCAGAAAAAAAGACACTGAGCTTCTTCTCCATATATTCTGTGGTCCTGTGGGATCAGAAGGAAGGCCCAGATTCTGAAATTCCACTGAAACAGAACTACTGAGATCTTCCTGATGGATATTCGGGTCTAAGATTCATCCAAGCAAAACTTAGCCTTTGCCCCAGGAGAAGATGAGATTTTGGAAGTGGCTTGTACATGAGGTAAACAAGATTCTTAAAATTAAATTTCGGACAATAAACTGCTTCCCAGAAATATTGCCTCCAAGTGTAGGCTTAATGAAATGTCGTGCAGGCCTGGAAAGCAGGAAATCTATTACAGCTGTGCAGCTGTACCACTGGAGTGCCTAGGACTGTCACTGATAACCAGCCTGGTAAAAGAGTAATGAGCAGGATGTCTGTAGTCCATCACAGGACTAACAAAGGACCATGCAGTCACCTCAGTACACTATATGGGAAGTTGAGCAGACTGGAAACGTTCAAACATAACATTTAAAGATAGGTAGCATAGACTGAATGAATGAGACTGCTAAAGCAAGTGCTGGTGTTCATGTGCATAGCTAAAGTCATTAGCCAATTTAAATGCTTGACAGGTGCAAGAGAGTGATAACAAGTCATAAGAAAGTGCATGGTACAATGAACTCTTTGGGGGAGCTGTGTCTTGGACTTTTGGATTTCTCAGGCTGCAGCACAGTTAAAGCCAGAATTGTGTTCTGCTGTCACTTGCATGCAGTGCTGTTCTTTCTAATTGCCAGAGCCCTCAGATCAGAAAACCCCACGTGGCAAATCCAAGCCTGTGCTTACAAGTAATTAAATGAGTCAGGGATGTGGTAGGTGGCAGGGTCAGGCTCTAGATCCAGCGGTGTTGCTGTCACCTCATGGGCAAGCAGCAGGTCACAGGTCGGGGCTCTGGAGGGCTAGCAGCAGGAGGGGTAGACCCTCATGCAGAGTAGATAAAGGCAGGAACTAGTCATCAGCGATGAGCAGTGTGTATCCTACAAAACTATGGCCTGTCCCCAGCGTGTTCT
The DNA here is from genome assembly GCF_011077185.1 of Oxyura jamaicensis. Classification (NCBI taxonomy): domain Eukaryota; kingdom Metazoa; phylum Chordata; class Aves; order Anseriformes; family Anatidae; genus Oxyura; species Oxyura jamaicensis. The sequence continues at coordinate 13,639,136 of NC_048897.1, read as the reverse complement.
TTGAAGGACTGTAACTCTGCTTTTCTTTTTGCTTCAGAATATAATGAGCAGTATTGGTTTTTTTCTGATGAAAGAATGCATGCATAAGTAAGAAAATAAATTGGCAGGATTCCACCTGTATTTCTCAAAATGTACAAATATGTTTTTAACATAAAAGTATAGTTTCTGTCATCCGTGCTGAATGATATTTTCTTCTGTAAGTGCTCAGTATTAATAAATATTGATTAACAAAAAGAAATTGTGTACAACCTGCTACACAGAATTAATAGGAATTATTAATGTTTGCAGAGAAAGCAGTTTTTTCACTGGTATCTTCTGATGTTTATTCATTTCCTGTTTAGATTAAAAGTAATATCCCTAGCTGCAAACCCAGGTCACCCCTAAGTCTTATCTCCAACTGAAAATTACAGTGTTTAATTAAGAATAAAGACAGTCCAAAAGAAATAGCCCTTAATTCAAATCTAATTAAGATAACATCAAGGTATATATATAGGGGTGTGTGTATGTGCAAAATCAGAATCTCAAAATACTAGGATACATTAGAACTGTCCAGTTTTCTCCAATAACGGCACGAGAGCTTATTGTCACAGGATGTGCAGGGACCAGTTTAAAGATAGCTACCTAAAAATGAAATGAAGAAGAATTGTTTTTCACTACCAATGATACTTCAGAAAGCTTTGGAACACACAGCAACAAGCACAAGTGAACCTCAGAGGTCTTGGAAGAGTTTGTGACCTTTTTCTAAAGTTCCCAAGATGTCCTTTTCAAGACATGCTGTGGGTTAGGCACCAGTAGGAGGTTTAAAAGGTTTTGCTTGATGCTTGCTTATGGGACTGGGAAGACTGTAGCATTTTATTAGACCTGATTGGCTTAGACACTAATTGCAGGTTTGTCTCGAACAGCAGATAAGATCTATGTGTAATGCTTATGATTACGAGGGGAGTGCACAGCATATGGCTGTGATGTCACCTGCTGCCTGGCCTGACGATGGGTATGACTTGACCACAGAAATTCTAGTGTGATTTGTAATACAGTATGGGGAATGCAACAGCAAATTATCTATCATTTGTGTGGCATGCCTTTCTGTTTATCATCACTAAGTGCTTAGTATCATAGCCATGTAGAGACTTGTGCTAAAGGTCATTGGGCTGAGTATGAAATGTAAGGAGTTTAGAACTGTTAGAAACACGTTTTCATAACAGTTAATTTTAAAACAATTACAGCTGTGGATTTTATTTTTTATTTTTTTGCTTTGGAATCGAGAGTACCTAGCAATCTGTACCTACAAATTATTTGAAAAATGCACTTTATGGTAAAGTGGAAAAAAAGCAGACAGATCTAGATAATTTACTGTGATGCCTCTACAAAGCACTTGGAGAATATTTTATTGGCTCTGTAGTATTCCTTCCTAAATCATTTCCCAGATTACCTTCTTGTTTAATTCAACTTGAAGCTGTGAATGGAAAAAAATCCAACTGATTTTGAAAATTTTTTTTCTTCCAGAAAACCTTTTTATTACTATTATGGCAATGATTATAGGTTGCTTTTTTTTTGAGCATAAACCAATATGTGGTTTAATATTTAAAATATAAAACATACAAGAAATGCGTTTTCCTCAAGTTAAAGATCATATTTGAAACAGTTTGATAACAACGTGGAGGAGAAGGCTTAAAGATGCTATAGACAGATAATTGAAGATATGCTACATGCTGGAGGATGCATTGAAAATAGATTTTTGAAATCATTTTTTTTTTATCAATATTATGATTTTGGCCTCACAATTGTTTATGAAGATCCAAAGTTTTCAAAAAGCTCCTCAATCTGATTTCTACTTTTTCTTATGAAAATTACAAAATTAAATGATCAAACTATCTTGCCTTTCAGCTGACTGTGCAGGACAGATGAATGCTGTTGCTTGTGTGTGCAAGTGCCTGGGCCCATAACTGAGTACAGGTGCGCACATACAAATACATGCACATGCCCTGAGTTCCCGCTCCCCCCCCCCCTTTCTTTTTCCACCATTCACCATCTGTCTGCTTTTTCTGAGGATATATCACATTAAAAATAATTTCAAAGTTCTCAGTATGATAAACTTAATATGTGAAATAAATTGTGTTAAATTCAGGACTAGATTTAAATCTGCTTCTAGTAAAATCATCTATAGGCTCTGCAAACTAGTTACCACTGAAAGAGGTCCACTGATGGCCAGTGCTAGAGGTTGCATGGAAATTGTATTAGTCACAATATCTGTGAACGGGTTCCTTGTACAGATGAACAGATAGAAGAGTATGTGTGAGGGCAGAACGTGCTGTTTTAGAATAATAAGGATTATTGGACAGAATCCAAATTACAAACTGAAAGCTGTAAGATACATTGCCCACATCAATGACGATAAGGTAAATCTTGTCTTCAGAGGCAGAAAGAATCAAATCAGTTGTCTTGAGAATGAACTTCATAGACTATTTAATGAACATATACGTTTTCTTTATGTGTATATCTGTATCTGTAACCTACATACATATATTTATGTGAGCGTTTCTGGGGAGAAAATTGAACATTATCAGCTTCCTGAGATAATCACAGTCCTCAAAGGCTCAGTACAAGTGCCTGGGGATTTCTGCCCTAGAGGTGGAACAGCCTTGTGCAGTAAGGCCCAAGCAATGCGAAACTGTGTACTTACTCTCAGTTACCCACCAGGACTGTCAGGAGAAGAGCAATACTTTAGAGAGAAGAGCCTTGGAGTTCAGTCACTTCAAGCACTGTAAACATCTCAAACTTCTGAAGGTATCTGACTGCATACAGGTTTTTTTGTTTGTTTGTTTGTTTGTTTGTTTTAAAAAAAAGGAACAGTAGCAAGCTTAACAAATATTAAAGCATTCTTAATAACTTTTGAATTTTATCTCATATGTAAGAAAATCAAATTTCAAACTGTACACAGCATGGTGCCCACCCCTCCAAGCATTTGAAAAAAGTCAGGTGAAATGTGCTTGTGTATTCTGACAATGAATCTAATACTCAATAGATAATTTTGCACTCATTGTTAACTGATTAATGGCACCATTCCCTGAGGGAGCTAGTCAGACAATGTATGTCAAAACAAGCATGCATACATATGCATAAATATATATGAACAGAAAAATAAAGCAATAGGTAGATATCCAGTGTATTTCTTTCAAAGGTGAAGTCTAATTGAGCCCATGATTTTACTTACACCTGAAATCACTTACCAAATAACACAATTGAGAGCACCATCAGGTTTCTTTAAATACTAATAATGCTGATTCAACACCTGTATATAACCAATATACACAGACATAATAAATTTAGGGGAAAAAATAAAAAGGTGAATGCATTTACAATGCAATATTTTAAGGATTTGAGTACATGTAATAGACAGGTGCTTCAAAACTGATTGGGCTTGAGGCTTTCAAAAAGAATAAATGACTTTTCCTTCATATAAGAAAATTGATTTTACAACGCACCTATATAATATCCAGTGATGTTAACTTCCTGAGAAGGCTTATATACTTCCCAGGTACTTAAAGTTTGTTCTGAATACTCAGAGATTAATTTTAAAGTGCAATTCATCTGAGAAGTTTTAATTCCCAGAATAACAGTAACAATAATCAAACTAGCTTCCTTTCATATCATTATTAAGGTTAATTATAAATATTTGTTAGGATAAGTTAGGCAGACCTTCTTTGCAACCTAGGCTTTGTCTTCATTAAGCTTTATTGTTAATGCTTCTGAAATAAATAAATAAATTATTCCAGATTGGTTGCTCTCAGCTACGTTTTACTCCCTGCAAGCTAAGGGAAGCAAAAACATAGTAAAGCATTCTTAGTCTATGAAAAAGAAGAGATAATTAAATAATAAATAAATAAATAAACCAAACACAACCAATGTCTTGAGTAAGTTGTTTTCAAAATACTTTCCAGTATCTTTAACTAATAATACATCAAATGTTGGAGTAGTCTTTTATTGTAAATCTAATGAAGAAAGAGAATTCATGTTGAATACATGTAATGAATAGAATCCAGAATTTGTTTCAACAATGCAATTGCTCCCAGCCCCTCACTCCCCAACCCCATATCTATGGTAGCATATCTCCATAGTGAAGTAACTCTGCATTCTGTTAAATAATCTACTTTCAAGACTAATGCTATTTTACAGGATAACTGAGTAAAGAGAGCATGTGAGAAGATATTGTACATGCAATTCATTTCTGTTCCATTTCTAGGCTATTTAATTGTTATCTGGCACATTGTCATAGTGTGCTTTTTTTCACTATGGTGCTATTTATAACCTGCATAGCTCTTTCAGGCAAAAAAAAAAAAAAAAAAAAAAAAAAAAGTAAAATATCTCCTTTATAAGCAATTTAGTGTCTAGATAAGCAGCACTAATATCAGCATTAGCTAATACCATCTTCTTTAAGTGAAATAACTTTTGGATATTTGCTGTGTTTACTAACTTTTGTAAGGCAAACTCCCTCCCCCACCCCCCCCGTTTTTTTTCACATAATGCTTAGTTCTCACTAAGGGGGAGTAGAAGAAAGTAGTTAGGAAAACAATATAAATAAATAAATAAATAAATAAAAATATATCCACATAAAAAGGACAGTTAAGGAAGAGAAAAACATGAAATAATATGCTCTTGCTTATATCCAAATGTTAATTTTAAAAGTTAGTGTTCCGAGAATATCACTGCAGCTAACTTACCTTTTTCCATTTCATCATCAATGCCAATGGCAAGTATTCTACAGGGTGCGCTGGCCCAGCTCTGAAATGTGCACTTTGACTTCACTGTGTTCTTGTAGCTAGCCAATTTCAATGAGGTTGCTTATCTTCTCATCTTGCAACCTTCCCAAAATTTTCTATTAATTTTCCTTTAATAAACTAAATGTTTTCCTTGTATACCACTATAAATATTTCTAAGATTAGAAATACATGTATATTTTTTTTTGTTCAGCTGAAGCTTTTCATTCAGACATAAGATTTCAAAGTACTTCCCCTACTGCTTACGGCCTGTAGGCCAAAAGACATTTTTTGTTTTTAACTGGCATCTTTTATCTGGATGTCTTTAATATTCTGGTGTGCAACGGTGTAGATGCAAGTGTTTGTGATAGTAAAGCCTTCTCCCCAAGATAATAAAGAATACACTGCAATAGTGCATAATCTTATATACAGATAACTTCATTGTGTCCTTTAAGAAGTTAAGACTATTCAAAATAAATAAACTGAAAACTTTGTGAAATTATGTAGTGTTTTTTTTTTTTTTTTTCAGAACATATTTGATTTTGAAATACTCAGTGAACTGTGATTTTGTTCTCAGATGATAAAAATGAGAAGAATGGCTAGAATTTGAATTTAACATAACAGAAAGCTAAACTAAACTAGGGAAAAGGTTTTAGGAAAGAAAGAGTTCTCTTTGTATCTAAGACCACACATCCATTTTCATTTATAGAGGATTCCTATACGCTTAGATCATTACATAGTACAGATTCAAATAGGACCAGGCATGAGAGATCTCTCATAAGAGAGCACATGATATGGCATATACATCTGCATGCTCTGTGAGCATGTGTTCTGCTTTTCCAAATTGCCTGATGTTTTTCCTCTGCTTATCTGCATGGCACATAGAGGAGAGCATTTGGCAGCTGGTTCACAGGCCTTCCCATTTCTGAGCTCAGCCCTGCAGCTAATCCCCAAACAAAAAGCCACATTGCTATCAGGACACTGTTACCTTTTACCCCAGTCATTTCCACAGTGCTTTTTATAAGCCTTTCCATTCTGAAACCTGACAGCAGACCTACAAGTGGTTATGGAGTTGTGCAGTGAAGTGAATCCGACTGCCAGATTTCTGTCTCATAAGGATGCAGAGGTACAGACACCTGCTGCAGATAGTCAGGACCGTGAAAAAGATAGAGACTGAGAGCTGTAGAGTAACCATGAGTGACAGGATTGCTTCTGGATGAAAGAACTGATGCCCATGTAAGTCTGCTGAGTTCACCCTTAGCTGCTGAAGTAAACAACTGACCTCCAAGGACAGATATTTTCTGGAAGCCAGCAAGCTCACTGTTGACTATCATCTGGCTAAATAACTGAGGAGGTGGCATTCACCACTTGGAAATTTCTTGCCCATCATCTCTGTGAGAAGCGGTTACAAAAGAGACCATCCCTTGGATTTTCTGCCCCCAGTATATATATGAAATCCCTTTTCAAAAGTTAAAAATGTGGTTTGGTCAATATGCATATAAGAATACTGATATCTGAGTTTTGTATTGCTTTAGAAAAGTAGAAAACTGCAAATAAGATAGAATTGCTTTAAAAACACTGTTTACAATAGTGAACATATACTTTCATGAGTGAAAGAAGGATGGGGCAGGAGCTCACACTTGATTTTCCGTGGCAGACAAGTCTAACAATATTATATTTTACTTGATTTTTAAATCACAGAACAAAAAGCTAAAATACCATTCTCAGATAAATGAAGAAATTTTAAAACCTTTTTTTTTTTTTTTTTTTTTTTTTTTTAATGTCTTTGTAGGCTATTGTGTCTGACAAAAATAATTTCAGTATGTTGTCATACTTTGAAAACATATCTTGCATTGCCTTAGATGATGTTGACTGTGGAAGTCTATTTTTATTTCCAGTGAGAAAGCCCAAGTGGCCTTTATGTAGCTGAACTCCACACTGCAGATCCTGGTTTCTGAAACAGACTCAGGGCTATTCTAGCTATTCCTCTAGAAAATGAAAGGTAAGAAGTATAAGCAAGTAGAAAGTGGAAAGGAAAGGTCTGCTTTTTCTTTTCTTGGTCTGGGATGCTCTACTAACCTCTGTCGTGTTTGTCCTGATGAGAGACAATGGTAAATTCATCACGAGCTCCTTGCTGATTCTCTTGCCTTGTTGGAACCTAGGATGAACATCTGAGCTCTGCCTGTGGCTTGCCTGCCACAGATGTGCTTTGCGTGCTTCTTTTCCTTAGATGGAGGCATCACATATGTGACTTGCTACTACAGAATTTTCCCATTGTTACATGTTTTTCCAGACTTCTATGTTATCCAGCATTCTTTCTGCATGTTAAACACCTCTCCATCTGGTAGGAGTTCCAATATTGGCCAAAAAATGGAGAAGTTATGAGGGAGATCACTGAAGCAGAGCAGCCTGTGTCAGGCAGAGCAGCACATTGTGCAACTTCTGGATAAAATTATAGGTGAATTTCTCCAAGCTGCCAAATCTGGAGGTGTCTTGGCCATTCTAGAACTCGTAAAGAGAGAAAAGAGATTTGGAGAAAAATATGAAATTGCATATTTCATCTGGGATTGACAAGGGGACAGAGGAACGAAACCAAATTCTTTACATCATGTTCTGACACCAACACATACATCTTTGCCAAACATCAGAGTGCTTGGATTGCATGTTGTATCTGCTGTCTCTGCATAGAGCAGATTGCTACTACGTGCAGTTCAGTTTTCGGTATGGTGGTGATCAAGGCATTTGTGAGGACCACCTACAAAATTTTTTATATGCCAAATATTCCAACACCGGTGTATAGTGCTGGCATTCATAGACCGGGAAAAAAGGCCTGTACATGTCAAGCGATTGCTGGTTACCTGAAATATGGGGTTTGCCTCAGAAAGGAGAGGGTTGTTTTTCAGGCTTCTCTGTGTGACAGTTTTAGTGCACGCAAATCTAGCTTAGATAGAAGTGGAAGAAGAGAGAGGGTCCTGAGGCTTAGGGGATACTTCTGCAGAAAGCAGATACTGTTATCAGATGGACACCAAGCTCACTGTTTTAGGGTTCAAACCCAGCATGATACTGGTGCCAGTATGAGAGCTAACCAGGAAGCATTGGTGAAACAAGCTGATAAGCACATTTGGACCTCTGGTGGTGTGGTGGTGTAAGACACAGCTACTGAAGAAGACAGCAAAATTACCAGTGATTTGATACAACAAATTTCCTCTTAATTCTCCAGACTAGTATAGAGTTCCTGTCAAAATGGTTAAAACAATACATTAAAAGGGCTTATACCTACTATGTCATGTAAAGAAATCTGAAGTGATTTTCTCACTGTTTGGCAACTAAGATACAGCCTCCCAAGGCACCTAACAAGCCTAGTCATACTCTTCGTAGATATTTTTTATTAAAAAAAATAAGCTACACAATATCTTCCGCATGCTTCCAAACAGCATGTTTAGAATTGCAAAGGTGGAGGGCTGTCCTGGAGCCATTGTCTCTGCTTCAGCAAAGAGAACCATCAAAGCTCCCCACATCCAGCATGTTAAGGTACTATAATTATCCCACAGTACTTGATGACTAATTTGAAGCTGAGCGCTTTCAGAGGCTGCCCAAGTAATATTTTAAGCATATTTTTAGAATACCTGTTTTCTGGTTGGAAACAAAATTAGTGAAACTTGGATAGTTCTTACTACATACCTCTAATACATCCTCTGGAAACAAATACAGTGGCTTTTGATTCCAGCATAAGTTTATGAAAGACATTTTACCTTGGCTACATAGGCTGCAATTTCTATAATCAGTAAGGACATTTAGAATTTCAATGGTATATTAATCTGAAAAATTCAGAGGCATCCTTTTAATAAATCTCCATCTAGGGTCTCTGTGAGAATAAATAGTAAGGCTGTTTTCTTAAAGAGACTAGATTAATGCATAAAGATGCAAAATCCGTAATCAGTATAGAAATCAGAATTCTTTGAATCAACCTGTGAACACTCCTTTTCCTTCTGCACACTTTGAAGACAACAAGATGTGGCATACTACTTTAAAAGGTATTTTGCTTTCTCAATCCAACTACAGCAAATATAACAAATTGTAACAAAAATAAATACATCTGAGGAATTTCTGGTGTACAACATAGTATAGCAAGTCCCAAATATTCTTCCACACTTTATAAAGGCATTAGTGTAATGCTTTCTGGTCGCAAAGGCAGGACACATATTTTCACAGCATATGCATTTTTTCCACAGAGGATATCTAGGAATTTAATATTTCTCTGTAAATATGAAGGAGTCAGAGTTCTTCCTGAATGTGGGCTGCAGTCATTTTGCCTTTAGAAGTTTGCATTCCACCAAGAGCAAAATCGTGAGTCTTGTATTCCTTGAAAGCACTTGCTCGTCTGTTACCCAGAAGCAGGTCTTCTGTGGTCAGAAGGAATTTATATCTGGATTTTGAAGCTCTGCCAAGAGCCCATTTTGGTCTATAGAAACAGCTTTTTACCTATCAGTTTTTCTAGGTGTTTTGACTGCATTTGACACATTCACAGCTCCAGGGGCAATTCTTTCAGGGAAAAGCACAGTCATCTTGATTCAGACTCTAATTCAAAGGCTTAAGGGTAAAACACTAAGGAAAAAAATAAACACAAACCTTTTAATGTTTTAAAATAAGTAGGAGAAGATAGTTTTGGAAGATAACTGCACTGATATACTAGGCGCAAAATTCTGCTTTTAAACTTCCAGCTTTACTGATCTATGAGCATCAAGGAGGGGAAGGAACATATAAATGCCCTGGCTCTTGTACTTTTTCCTAATGCATTTGTTTCCAGCCATTGCTGGGATTAGATAGCCTTTTGCCCTGACCCCACGTAACATTCCTTGCATTTCAGTTTTCTCCTGCAGTGTTTGTATCCTAAACTCAGCAGTGTTTGGCTCCCTCTTGAAACCTCAAGTGAAACATGCAATAAGAAAACCCATAATAAGAAAATGTAATACTCATAAATTATTCCAAGACCAATCGTATATAAAACAGGAAAATGGTGAAAATTTTCAGAGGAAACTTATATTTATTTAAAATTCCAATTTAGTAGTGTAATACAAAAATCACAAGCGAACAGAAAGCAAGTTTTCTGTCAATATCTTGAAATATGATGAGGAGTATATTGTTTTGCAAGATTAACTTGCTTATTTTCAAGATAATCATATTCCATTTTCTTTTAGTTTAACTAAGTTTTGTGTGTGTGTGTGTGCACGCCACTCTTTAAAAAGATCAAGGTTAGGATCATAAGTGATGTAAAAAAATTTCTGTGAGTTACTTGTACTGTGAATCTCAAATGCCATAAAGTGCTGTAGAGTTCAACATGGTGACACATGGCTGTTTATTTTACCCATCATGTATTTATTAATGCTCTGGAGGAGCTTAAAAGCCATCTGAAGTCTGTATCATGACATGCTATAATCTGGAAGTATATATATTTGTGCAAACACACATACATACACTATATATATATATGGCATAGATTACTTCCATATATATATATTAAATATTAGCATATATAATGTATAAAATGCATATATTTGTATAAAATATATAAATATATTTATTTATTTATATATATGTATATAAATATACAGGCAACTTCACAGATGGAAACACAGTAGCTTGCCTATAAAATGAAAATGAAATTAAAGTAAATTAAAATTAAATCCAGACATACTAAAATTAATGGAATTAATTAATTCAGCATAATCAGGTATTTCACTCCAGTTATTCCGAAGTAGGATGGAAGAAACCACATGGGTGATGTAGTTCATCTTCCTAAAATGATAGGTAGCCGGGAAGTAAAGTTTTTGGTTCAGAGTTCCACAACTGCTCTGCAAACCCCCAGGTGTGGAAGGCCACAAGACACTTGCTGTAATAAATACAAGTCCAAACAGTGAAAGACCAATGGCTACAGAAAAATAAGTTAGATTGAGTAAATCATCTATCTCAGAATAATTGCAGATAGCAGGCAAGTTTCGTTGTGATCCTGAGAAGCAAACCCAACTTCAAACCACAGAAGGCAGAGAAGCATCAATCCTGATTTTTCTTTCCTGTTCTGAATTTACTGATTTCCTTAACAAAGACTCACCAGCACATTAATACCACTAGATGTACCAGTAACCTGCTTCTCATGATCTTTATGATCAATCTTGATGCTTCTGAGAAAGGTACTTGTTCCTCCTCATGTCCATGCACCTCAAAAAGCATTTAGAGCCCTGAAGAAGAGTTTTGCATTCCATAACTAAGAAAAAAAGAAATCATTCAGTCTCTTCTCACCAGACTTCAGAATGTTTCTGTTTACAGAATACGCCAAGGCATTGTTTTACACCCTGAGGCTGCAAGAGCCTTAGTGGATTATCTTTTTCTGAAACATGAGAATAATGTTACTAATGTCAACATGATGACTAACGTTCTCAAAGTTAAGCACGTGAATACGCCTAAGGTCAGTAACTCTTTTGTTAACACCTAAGAGATTAGTTTTCTTTATTTTATATTTTTTAATGGTCTATATCCACCTGCTGTTGCCAGCAGTGTGACATAGCTGCTTAGCTTGGATTTGCAGTACAGTCAAATACATCCATTTATATGTTCACAGACTACCAAAGGAAATTTTATTTTTCACTCATATATTTCAGCATCATACATTCAAATTTTGTCATGCTATTACCTTACCTTTTGCTTTTCAAATACATTTAGGAAATACAGAAACTGATTGTCTTATAGTACAAAGCATAGCATTTAAGCCAGCAACCTGATTTCCTTTCCATTGCCTTCAGTATCTGCAAATGATCATGGGCACAAAGTGTGATTTATACAAACTGTTGCGTATATTTTAGTCTGAATTGTTTCAAGATAAGCAGCATGGTCAGGTGTGAAGCAAGCAGGCAGATAAGTACTGGAAGCAGGCAGATAAGTCCAGCTGGAGGACTTCCTACTTTGATACCTGTGAAGTTTTGTCTCATACCCATATCTGGAAAATCACAGCCTCATGCTTGCAATCTCAGAAAGGGATCCAGTGTATTGATAATCCTTACTAAATGTGAAATCTTAAAAAATTCAGTGAAGCAAAGTAAAAAGTGCATTCCACTGGGTCTTTTCATAGCTATTTGATGGATGAAAACACATTAGGGAATTGAATTTTAGAATCAAGTAAGTTGCATCCCTAAGATTGGTATTTCTAAAGCAGAAAAATATTTTGTACATGGAGAATACATGAAAATTAAGTTCAAATGAGACACCTACTAATGCAAGTCTTTATGCAAAGTAATGTATTCAAGGGCAACGATTTCAGCTAGTATGCATTTTATATATTTAGCTGGTATGCACTTTATATAGTTCTAATTGCACATTATTTGGATATTAGTTACAAGTATTTTTGAATAATTAACCCCTCAAATGCTGCTATACTCAGGAAAGATGTAGTATACAAACCTGGTTTGTCCAATATTCATTTTTTCAAGACTTTCTAGACAGATTTTTGTCATTTTACAACTATGAACATTTTTCTTTCCCACTCATTTCTCTTCTCCACCTGTCAGATTTACAAACTCCATCTGGAATCTGAAAAAAGCAAGCTGTTCCGTCCCTCCAGTTCCCTTACTAATGAGGATTCTGCAGACAGAACTAAGCTGACAATTTGGATGATGTAGGAGGAAAACTGCAGTCCAGCTTTTTCATACAGTTTTAATATAGTTGTATTAATACTGTAATACTGAATTAAAAAAAAAAAAAAGTCATTGGCATTAAAGTAAGTATATTTGACTTCACGGTATTCAAGGATGTATACAGAGTAATGGGATGTCATTCTTTACAATGTTATTTTTCCTGACTATAACCTTTGCAGGCTGACTAGTGGATCTCATTTTACAGTATTCTCAAGATGCTTTCATGCATTGCACCATCATCTATTTCTTTATCTGTATCAAGAGGAAAGTATATCTATATTCAACAAGACCATTTCAGGAGACTAGAATGCCTTCCAGGAAAAATATACCTTATTTCCTTTGTCCCTATTGCAATGTTGGAACACTTATCTGACTCTTGAGCTCTAATGTGAGTAAAAATGCTAAATTCAGAATTTAACTGTGGAAAAAAAATAAATCTGATTTAAAATAAAAATAAAAAAAAATAGGAAAGAAAAGATAGCTGTTATTCTAAATGAGAAGCTCATAGCAGCAAGGCTCTTTTGGGGAACTGCCAAACATCAGTTACCTCCCACATACGTGACTGCAATTCTAACATTAAAAACACACATCAAAATCATGTAAATATAACCAGCTTTCTAGGATACAACAAGTATTAACAGTTTCACATTCATTCATTTAAAAGCATATTGGAAAAAAATAAATCCAATCTGTACTGACATCTGTTATTTTACAGCTTTTCAGTTGATGTATTAGAGCTAGAAAGTTGATTATTTTCCTTTCTGAAAACTACTGAAAGCTATAAATATTATTTTATTTATTAGGTAAAGCAATAACAAACTAGTTTACAGAGGTGAGGTAGGATAGAAATAGGAGAGATTCTATTTATTGAGTCTGGTGTACATCTGTGGGCAGAACGAACATAACAGACCATATCACAAATGCCTATCCATGAGAAAAACAATAATATATATATTCATGATGAAATTCTGTTGCCTGCATTTCTCTAATGTGAACAGAGGTGATTTTGCATCCTATAAGCAGGGAAGGTAGAGGTAAGAGACATAATGAGTTGCAATAGGATATTACTTGGCTCACATCATGATAAGCAAAACATTGACATACATGTTAGTTTTCCATTTCCATGTCATATACATTAGTGGATGGCGAAAGGATTCATACAGACTGATTAGAGACAGCTGTACCCTGTCCCAGTACACATGCCAGCATTTAAACTCAGCAGGGGGAACAGTGCCACCTTCTGAACCACTGTGTTCACTTTCAAAACTTGTTTCTGTCATACTGGGTGTTTTATTTGAAAAAAATGGGTGTCTCATTCTTTTTTATGGCCTGGCAAGTTATTCTTAGATTTGACCATAGAAAGGGAATCATTTCAATTTCAAGTTGTTAAAGATGAGAAATCCTGTTCAAAATTATATGGGAAAACAAAGTTTTCCATCACTGGAAGATTTTTTTTTTCATTACTTTTTTTTTTTTTTTTTTTTCCCCCACTGTCTTCTGGGGGAAAACATGAAATTATGTATGTAGGCAAGCTTGTATGCTGGTTACTTGGTTACTTTTTTTCTTATTTTAATAAGAAAATAAATAAATTTTATTTATTAATTTATTTATTTATTATTTTATTATTTATTATTATTTATTTTAAATAATGAAATATTGTCAGTCCTCTTTCATATCTAAGTCTATTTTCTCAGTCTACTTATATAGAAGAGGAGATACTTAAAACAGAAATATTGGAAGCTTTGGCTACAGTACAAAGGTGCTCCTTTATATTTAAATTTTGTCAAGAATCTACGCATCACAAACAAGTAACCTAGCAAGGCTCCTCAACAAACTGCATTTTATCCTCTAATGTCATATGAGCCCCCCATATTGATGGATATAAACTTTTCATTTTTTTACTTACTTTAATGTTATCTTTCATGGAAAGAATTAATACATTATTAGCTAACTTCTAATAATAATTAAGTGGTAATCAACTAGTACTTATAGTACTTAGTTGTAAATTTCTGATACATTCTCTTAAGTCTCTGGAGATCTCTTCTGTAGCTTATGTTACACAGAGAAAAATAATTCACAGAAATAAAGTTTTAAGAAATTATTTTGCCATTAATTTTAGCAGAAATGTAGTTCCCTTTCTAAGTCCCATGATAATTAACACTTGTGGAAGGCAATACTGAAGGTATTTTCTTTGGTTTTATTGAATGTCTAAGAAGCTGGCCCCCTTGTGGGATTAAACTTGATTTGTTCAGACAAAAAATACTCCAATATTGCATATTATTTAAAGGCTTAGTTTGTCAGTTTAATAGCTTTATTCTACTGTAAATGATCCCTTTTATAGTACACAATTTAGTAGGATATGTGATAGTAATAAACAAAAAGCAGATCAAACATCTATTTGTAAAGTACCATGTTAGATATTTACTACAAGTGAATATTATTTATTTAATCATTTGTATTCTATTATCCAAAGAAATAGTCGTATTTCAGAAATATTTTAATGAAACTATGTTTTGCTACAGAATTAATAGCATTAATTCATAAATATTTATAATTGAATTCCAAGAGACATTATGAATTTAAATGTGGTATGTGCAATTTTAAAAATAATTTTGTAACTAATCTTCCTTTCTTATATGCACAGTGTAATATAAAGTTTATTCAAAAATCTTTATTTGAAAACAGTTTTTCTATACATTCATATTTTTCTGTACTTAAAAAAGTCGAACCTTATTTTCTCTAGTTGGAGCTCATCTGTCATTGTAAGATCAAAAAAAAAATGTATTTATATTTATAAAAATGCTTGAACAAATGCCTAGAATTCTGTGAGGCTTAAAAATATGCTCAATAATGTGCTCATTTTTTCAATTCTGACCCTATTTTTTTTTTTTTAATAGGATCAGTTGTAGGTATTCATTTTATGAATGCTGTAATACTTTCTTTTTATAGCTGCCAGGGTAATGAGTTTTGTTATTCACACCCAAACGTAAATGTCAGGTTTGATTTTTTTTATTATTTTTTTATTTTTTTCCAGATGAGACAGCCAATAGTGTGTGAAGATGACAGGAGCCGACAAGGTAGTGCCATGCAGGCTGTCTCTCCTAAGACAGAGGATGGGATGTGCTAGAAGAAACCAAAAGAATTGGGTTTGTTCAGCCTGGAGAAGAGAAAGCTTTTGGAGAGACCTTAACAGACACAGACTGGAATATGAAAAACCCTAGTTAGTTATAAAGATTTTTATTTATTTATTTATTTATTTTCCCATGAGGGACAGGTTGTGGATCTCCAGCCTTCAAGTTGTTCAAGGCTTGACTAGATTTGGCCTTAGGAAACCTGATAAAATTAGATCTGCTCTGATCAGGTGATTGGCATAGATGCCCTCTGCAGGTGCCTTTTGACCTAAATCATTCTGTGACTCAGTGTGAGAAATGTACAAATACCACACCTAATTTCAGAAGAGTAAAATCCTGCAAGCCAACAGAATGTTGATAGTTATATATAAGGCTGAGGTTACCTAGGTAAGGGTATCAAAAATATCAAATTTGGTTACAGATATAACTGGAACCAAATTTGGGCTGGATTGCTTATTTTGGAGGAGGGAAGGAGGTACACAGATGGAGAAAATGAGGGCAAGGAAAAGGGTAAAAAGAAAAAATGAGTTATGCAATCATGTGATAAGTAAGTGTATGATTTGGACAGCCCTCCAATTATCACTGCAGCTGGAGCAAGACAATTAACCAAACCTCTGTTCTGCCTATACCATAAGAATTGGGCTTGCTTTAGCAGCCCGGATGAGGGGGTGGAGGAGTTCTTCTCTGGCTAGGAGGGAAACACATGAAAGAAATGATAAGGCATCCTGGTATCACAGTGTCAGTGCCAATTCCAGCAGCCACCCAGCCACCCACTCAGAGCTCAGAGCTAATACAAGCATTCATAAACCCTGGAATAAACGCATGAAACAGACACACATTAATGAACTTAACACTATTTTTTTTTGTTAAAAATGAGATTAATGAGAAATAAAAGACAATTTGTGTGATAGATTGGAAATTTGGTTTGCAAGTCCTAGATACTTGTTTCTATTATTTTGACTGCAGGCACCACATTGCTTGTATCCTACCTTGAAAATTATGCCTGCTCTGCATTATCACTTCTATGCCCCAGCACCTTCGTTCTCTATTTAAGCTTCAAACCAGTAAAATCTATGTTGCAGCTGATATGGTTTTCTACAAGAACGGTGGATAGTTAATCTCTGTGATTCCTGAGTGGCTAAGCTGCAGCTGTCCTTGCACAGATGTTAATGAGGAACAGGAAAGGACACAAAAAACACTTCTCACTTGCAGACCTGCATAATATGCAGACACAGTCTTAGGCATTATAGACTTGAAATATGAGAGTGTTAAAACATGGTGCTCCACTGCCAGAGAGGGCAGATATTATTCTTTCTCTTGCCTTTATAAATTAACGGGGAGTAAGCTGTACAGGGAAAAGCACACCACTTTTCTTAAAGGACTATGTTGCATCTTTGAGCCTGTTTTCCTCAATATATACATAGCCACAACACCTGTGATTTGGCACTAATGCAGAAATCTTACAGGAAACTGAAACCAAACTTTTATTTGAAATCCTCTTTTAAAATCTCCTAAACAGCCTGAGATACCCTCCCAGAAGTAAAACCAGAATTAGAAAGCATTTCATCTCAAGAAAGCCCCACAACAAATGGTAAAACTCTTCATGTAGGAGAGAGTGATAATGTGCTTAGCCTGGACTGACCCACAATGCAGTACAGGATACCAAAGAGAACACCTCACTTATTTGTTTCATCTGGATGGCCATATGTTCATCCTAACCTGGGACCAGAAAGGTCCCACAAAATCAGGCTGTGATAATTAGGTGAGGCAGAGGGCAGAGGACTGCAGAGGAGACTCTGACACACTCCTTTGCATATTTTGCCCACTTTTCCAAAAATAACTTTCATACAATCATTGTATTTTTTAGGTTGGAAAAGACCCTTAAGATCATCAAGTAAGTCCAACCATCACTTAATACTACCAAATCCATCACTAAACCATGTCCCTTGGAGGCACATCTACACGTCTCTTAAATAATTCCAGGGATGAGATCTCTGCCACTTCCCTGGGCAGCCTGTAACAATGCCTAACCACCCTTTCTGTGAAGAGTCTTTCTGATATCCAGCCTGAGCTTCCCTGGTGCAACTTGAGGTCATTGTCTTGCATCCTATCACTTGTCACCTGAGAAAAGAAACTGACACTTTGCTCACAGCAGTTTCCTTTCAGGTACTTGTATAGAGTGATAAGGTCTCCCCTCAGCTCTTCTCCAGATTAAGCAACCCCAGTTCCCCCAGTTGCTCCTCATATGCTTTGTTTTCTACTCTTTTCACCAGCTTTGTTACTCTACTTTGAAGGCATTCCAGCTCCTCAATATTCTTCTTGTATCAAAGGGCCCAAAACTGAACACAGTACTCAAAGTACAGCCTCACCAGAGCCAAGTAGAGGGGGACAATCACATCCCTGGTCCTGCTGGCCACACATCCTGATACAAGCCAGGATGGCATTGGCCTTCTTGGCCACCTGGGCACACTGCTGGCTCATGTTCAGCTGACTGTCCACAAGTACCCCCAGGTCCTTTTTTGCTGGGCAACTTTCTAGACATAATTTGATGATATCTGAAGAATTCTAATATGTACCAATTGTTCATATCGCATTTTCTGGCCTGTGACAAGATTCATCTGCAGTGGTGTTGAATAGTACTTTTCTGCCTCTTCAATGCAGCAGGAAATCTGAGCAGATATATGCAATATATCATAGGTTGTCATCTGTTACTGGCACTTAAAAACCAAAATATACTTGGTTTCATTTCTTTATACAAGGTTTTACACAACAAAGGAGATTATCAACAGCATAAAATTACTGTCTGAAGAGAAAATATTTCCTGATTTCCTGATAAATTAATCTTTATGCCAGATTAAAGTAGAGGAAGCAAAAAATGAAGATTTCAGTTAAATAATTTTATAAGTTGTGCATTGGGTTGCAGAAATTTTAATTTGCTGATGGCGCTGGGGCTGCTTAACAGAAGAATCTCCTACAGAAAATGTTATCGTGAAAGAAGAAAGAAAATGGAAAAGTCAGGCAATTTCTCCCTCAATAGAAACAGTGACCTGAATTACCTTATCAGCACAGCTCCTAATGTATCACTAAATAGAAACTAAAATGGTAAAATTCAGGCTAAAGGGCAAGAAAGAAACATGTAACAGCAGAAAAAAAAAAAAAATAGAAATGAGGTTTTTATATCCTATACTTTATTATCCTTACTGGATGTTCGTCTGATTTACTTTCATAGATAATTCTTTTATAAATAAATACTGCTAATAAAAAGTCAGCCTGACAATTATTTTAGAAAATATTGGAACCAGAAGAGTGAACTCATACCACAGGCTGAATCTGGTACTTCTCAGATTGGAATTTACCAACAACCACTTCAGCAGCTGTGGGTTGCCACTTCTGCCAGAAGTCCTGTTTACAATATACCTGTGTGCTGCCTACTCACATGGCTCAATTTTGTCTTAAAGTTGTTCATGTGACAAATCAGTGAATCCAATGCAGGATCTGATCTAACAGAAAATTATTCCTCCCTCTCTCTTTCTCCTTTCCATTTTTATCTGATCAGGTCTCTGACCCAGTTCACTGTATAATCACAAAATCATTTGTGCCATTGTAAGAGATAGGAGGAATGAGCTTAGGAACTTGTTATTAGCAATGACCAAGAATGTTTTTTTTTTTTTCCAATATCTATGCAATTTTATGCTCACTAAAAGCATTTATTGAACATTAACCACCACCTATGTGACTCTTTAAACAATTTGATCTAAAATTTAATTAACACTTTGGGTTTGTGCTTGCCAAACCCAAAGTGTTAATTAAATTGTCAGGGACACTTGCTTGTCAGGGACACTTGCATCAAAAGATGTACATAAATTATAAAAGTCATCGAGTTCATTAATTATTATTGATATGTTGTAGCTAGATATCGCATATGTTTAAATAAAAAAATGGACATCAGATAAAATATGTGACATAATTTGCCTTATTTTGCAATAGCAACCATTTTTTTCTACTTCTAGAGTTTTTATTCTCTCATTTGAAGCAAGTTTTCTTTTCTGTCTGGTACAATCTGCTGAACTTCCTCAGAGAATAACTGTTCCAGAGATACATCTCTTCCTCATCTTTGCAAACAGTTTCTGCTTAGTCAGCACCATTATTTCACTTAATATATCGAATAGCTATTCAAGTTGCTCTTCACGCTTAAGAATTGCTCTTTAAGATGTACCACACATCTTAATTCAAGCAAAGTAATAACTCTCCCCACACATCCCCAAAAAGAAAAAAGAAACCAACAACTGTTACTGTGGAAGCTTCAGTCCAACATTTCCAACCCAAAGCTTTCAAAAGCCACTATATAACTAGCTTATAAATCAGTTTGGGCTCCAGATGGGGTTCTATTTTTGTTCCTTTTTTTCATGTTCAGCTTTATGGGGTAATTCTCTGGAATTTGTTACTGAAATAATGAGAACAAGAAGCCTACATTTTATGCCATACAAACTAAAGTTCCAAATTAATATAGATGCTAATCACTGGGGAGTTAACGTGCACAAACCCTGCTAGATAATGTAGATGTCAAAAAAAAAATCACAAAACTGTAATTTGACTAACATATTGCTATTATTATACCTGGGAAAATACCATCAAATTGCTTGTAACCAGCACAATGAATACAGACTTTCAGATACATCTAGCCTGTATCTTAGTTCTGTGTTCTCAGTAATACTATTTACAGTGCTGCAAACAGCATTGATTTACTTCAGATACAGTTATGCACCTGAATTTCAATGTTCAGTTGAATTTATGAAACTCTTTAAAGTTTGATCAAGTCGGGAAAAATACCACCCTGGAATCCAAGGTGGGGGTGGGGTGGTGTTCCCAAGATGAAGGTCATAAGACAGGGAAACAATTACAGGAAGATATATAATAAACACAGAAGGAGTTATTAAAGCTGTAGAATACGGATACTTTATTTGAACTGAGTTGCTTTAGATTTTCCACAGCTCATTTTTACTTCTCTCTAGAAAAATGGAGAAAGTGCTCAAGTGTGATTTATTTGGACAAGCCTGATGTTAATTAATTTGTGTCATTTAATGACAACAGAAATCACAGGATAGTCAACTAGAGAGAAGACCTGCTTTATCTAACAAAGAGTACAAAGGGCATGTAGCAGCCCAGCAGCATGTTTGGCCCAATCAGGAAAGAAGATAGTTCAGCCTGTAATGTAATTATACCTGTTTTGGCTCACACTCTCAATTTCTGAGGGCAACTGTGCCCTCAGAGTTTCTTGAATGGTATGCATTTAGTACAAACAAAATATACACTTTAGGGCTGTCTCAGATAAGTTGTCTTCATTGATGTCAGCTAGGAGACACATGATGATCTGGCCCTTGATCTTTAAAAGAACTTTAAAATGACGATGTCCTTACTCCAAAGTTATTTATGAAACTGTTGTAACACATGAATGTACTGGGTATAAGTGGCAAGGTTTTGGCAGTTTGGTGGGGCTCCAGGATTGGTTGCTGTGGGAAGAGGACAGGGGTTGCCTTGTGCCAGACCCACCTAAAGGCAGAGGAGGTGTTTCAAGCACCACAGCACCCTTAGAAGAGACCACACTTGAGCGGATTCTCCTGATGAGAACTATGGCCACACTGGAGCAGGCTTTTCCCTGAAGGACTGCAGTCTATGGGCTGAGTCCACACTGAAGCAGGGGAAAAGTGCAGGAGGGAAGAAGGAGAGAGAAGCTGCCATGTTCTGACCATAACTCTCATAACCCTCTCCCCACTGCCCTGCACTACTCATCGGGTGGTGGAGTAGTCTGGTGTGAAGTTTTTTTTTTTTTTTTTTTTTTTTTTTTTTTTTAAATGTTTGTCTTTAATTTTCACTACCTGAATCTATTATAATTGACAATACATTAATTTAATTTTCCCCTAGTCAAATCTGTTTTGCCTGCAACAGTAATTGGTGAGCACTCTCCCTGTCTTAGCCTGACTCATCCTATTTTCTTCCCCTGTCCTACTGAGGAGGGGGAGGGAGCAAGCAGCTGAGAGGGAGTTTGGCCCTTAGCCAAGGTTAACCCCCAGTAAAACTAATTAAATATACAGATTTCAAGTTTTCTAAGAGTTCTATTTGGAGAGACCATCTGACTTACCACAGTTCCTTATAAAACTTTTTAACAAATGTAGCAGAGCATTATAAATAAAAGTTCATGTTGCAGATTCATTTTTTTTTTTCCCTAGAGTATTGATTTGCATAGTAAACATGTAAACACTGAATAGTAAACATTAATAAATGACAATTAGAGCAAGAAATAACATTTGAAAATGGCTGGGCTGAATTTTTCATTGCTTGTCCTGGTTTCGGCTAGGATAGAGTTAATTTTCCTCCTA
This sequence comes from Oxyura jamaicensis, assembly GCF_011077185.1. Classification (NCBI taxonomy): domain Eukaryota; kingdom Metazoa; phylum Chordata; class Aves; order Anseriformes; family Anatidae; genus Oxyura; species Oxyura jamaicensis. The sequence goes on along the minus strand of NC_048897.1, from coordinate 13,617,189 downwards.
ATAGCTGATATGGTGCTGTGTTTCGGATTTAGGATAAGAATAATGTTGATAGCATGCTGATGTTTTAATTGTTGCAGAGCAGTGCTTACAACAACTAAAAGTTAAGAGTTTTCAGCTTCTCACACCACTCTATCAGCAAAGAGGCTGGAGTTGCATGAGGAGCTGGGAGGGGACAAAATCAGAACAGCTGACCCAAACTGGACATACCCATACCATATGGGTATGCTGAACAATTAATATGGGTTGGCTGGCCAGGGTGGGGAGGGACCACTGCTTTGGGATGTGCTGGATATCAGTCAGTGGGTGGTGAGTGACTGCATTGTGCATCGATTGCTTTGTTATTATTATTATTATTAATTATTTTTATTTCTTTTATTTTCTGTCTCACATCCTACTGGGAGGGGGTGGAGGGCAGTGGGATGGTGAGTATGGCTGTGTAGTGCTGAGCTGCCTGCTGGGTTAAGCCACAGTATTGATGTAACATTCCCTGGAGAATTTCTTTTGTAGAGAGAATGGAAGGTTAGTTTTATGTATTGAGCCAATGTTGCTGCATATTATAGTGAGAATTCACATGTGGTATTATAGCAGATTGTTAACGCATTTCTCCTGCATAGAAAAAAAAAAAAAAAGAGAAACGTTCAGTTCTGTAGAAACTGTCTGAAGACGAAGCTGAATGAAATATGTTTTTTATTTATATTATACGTTTATATTCTATATTGGTTTCTGAGCATAGAGAATTCTTAGAGAAATATTTTTTGTAGGCATCGAATATTGATAATAGATAGAGGCAAATGGTAACTTCTTGCTGCTTGATCACAACTTTTTGAAGTCTGGTTTGTGTATGATCACAAAATTAGATTGTACTTGGAATCAATTATTGAAATCCAGTTACTAACCTCTAAAAAAGTAATTTTTTATACATAGAATTCTAGGTTCAATAATGAGAGAATTGACTTCTGTGTTAGTATGAGAAGTGAAAAAGAAAGAGTATTAACATTTCTAGAAAAAAAAAAATCTATAGAAAAAAAAGTAGTTGGATTTCACTTTCGTTTGTACTTGGCATACAAAGGCATGTTGCATGAGATAGCACTGGACTTGTTGTATGTCCCTGACCAAGTCACCTTGCCTTTCTGTGCTTTGCTACCTAGTGAGATATTAATAGTTTTGACTTTTATTTCTAAAATATGAATTAGCTGTTATTAAAAACTTACCTGTTATATAAAAATTGAATTGTGTATTAATGACAGATTACATATCTGCAAGCAGGTGATAATGAAATTAAAGATCTGTCTTGTTCTTGAGCGTAATTCCTGCTTATTTGGATCATCTAAACACTGAAAAGGACATACCTACAAAAAGCAATACATCTAAGAAAACTTTTCTTCTTATTGTAAGGTACCATGCATGATCAATTTTCCTTATCTACAACTCTTAGATACGAGATATACAAATATATTTAATTGTCTACAGCAATTGTTTAGGAATGAACCAATAAATTAGCTACTGAGTAAAAGGTCAAAGGAAAAGTGGGAGTAGTGGTTAGAATTTTGCAAAAGTAATTTTGGGTGCTGACTACCTTATGCACACCCTGCAGTAGAGTAGTCCAGATGCAGATTAGGGATTCAGAGGACAGATTCATTCAGCCCATCACTGTTACAAACAGGGCTTCACATTGAAACTGGGAGGAACTAGTAGATGCTGGCAAAACACAAGGCCTAAAATTCTAAGATCCCATTGTAAGCACATACGTAACACACATAGTGCAATCAGAAGTTAGTGCACAGATGAAAAGGAATTGCTGCCTGAGAATCTGTTCAGTGACACAACAGGACAGTAGTAGCTCCTACTCATAGAAGGCACGAGGACCATAAAGGTTTAATCAAAGTTCCAAAGACTTTGGGTCACCCTAAAATATTTTTCCCATTGCTTAGATCATCCTAATTTAATTAATACATTTGGATTTTAGGCATTATGAAAATGAGAGACTGAATATAGAATTCTCTATGAAATTTGTAAGTAGACAAGTATGTGTTTCTCCATCACCCAGCTGCTACATTTCTTATTTCTAAAATATTGCTGAAATCTTGTCTGTTAAAAGTAGATGTCTGTTAAAAGGCTAATGTCAAATTGGGTGGTTCTCTGATGTGATTTGTAACTCTGCAGTTTCTGTAACTCATTAGGAAACAGCTCAAGGAAATAAGATTCATTTAAAATGTAAATTATTATTATTATTATTATTATTTTCCCCCAGGGAAGGTCTCTAAAAGAAACAATTCAGTCTGTACCAGTCAGTCCTGATCATTTACTTAGAAGAAGCTTACATTTTATTTCCTGCAGGTTTGGTTCAGTAACACACTGGAAATAGAATAGTATGAGAAACACCACTCCTGTGGCGATGGCTTTTGAAGAAAGTTTGACTATGGAAAATCTCTTCTGTCAAATGAAGAACATTTCTACTATAGTCCACTTTTTTTTTTTTTTT